>NC_058523.1:8074202-8385741 GCF_904849725.1 Hordeum vulgare subsp. vulgare | reverse complement strand
CATATGGACGATACATGCGGTCATTTTATTAATTATTCATAAGGACTGTACAAGGTAATACATCACTCAACCTGATGCCGTCATCTAGGCAACACCTGTTGCTACTCCTATCCCCTTGATAAAGGTGTGCCGAATATCCGAAGCTAATACCAAACCGACATCGCATCAAACTCTAATATCTATACACGGATGCCCCAGCCCAGCGATATACTGGGACAGTCCCACACCTGTCCGACGCACTCTCGCTGCCACCACCATCTTTCACTGGTCCATCTTCAAAGCATGAACTGACGCATCGACCTGTATGGCCTGCCGTTGACGCCACCACATCGCCCGTCGCCCAAACTCTACAGTGACATGCCGCCGTGATCCGCCGTCAGCCTGTCTAACTAGGCTTTCGACCATTCGTCAGCGACTCCCACATATGGCTAACTGGTTCCTGTGCCATGTGTAACTGGAGCGAGCTCGCTCCCGCATACTTATATATTGAGGGAATATAACTCCAATAAATAACAAATCTTACATTCACCTAGCTCCAAACTCCAGGGTGACACTCCTCCTTCACAAACATCTTCCTCATTGCCAGGTTCCTTAGTGTCGTAGCCGGTAGGGAGAACATGATGGCGACCAAGAAGACACGCGTGGAGGGAACTGAGACATGTGTCGCAATTGGGAGTCCGACCAAAAAGTTCAATGGCATCACCAAGGTCCAAGACCTTGAGGTGGCCTTGAGAGGATTAGTGCTATTCTATCCATGTTCGTCGACCATGACAGCAAATAAGCCGCTCAATAGGCGCATACTACATGCTCAATGGTGGCTCATTTGTTGGCATGATCAATGATGCCAAACAGAACAGTGGTGATATTCTCAAGATCGTTGCCCTTGGAGAATGCAACAACTTTCTTCTTGGACTCCCCATGGCGACACTTGTCGTAGTTCCAATATATGTGCATCTTCTTGGCCGCAGCAGGTAAATATGCACATCAGTGAGCATGATGAGGTAGTTTGGATAGCTATCATTTGCAGCGCTTTGGATACTTGTCATTTGCAGTACTCAAAATCAAGAACTCTTGCTGACAACATTCAGTTCTTCTTTGCGTTTGGCGATCTAGACCTCCCGTCGACGAATAATGGTCACGTGTCCTGTTTACTTTTAATGATTAATTGCGTTGGCATGATTTTCCAAGTTCTTCTCTGAATTAATCTAATTAAAAATTTGCTATTTATTTCAACACATTGGATTTTGGGCGGGACAAGGAGCGCGGAACGGTGTTTCCATGTAGGGAGAGGAAACGACGACTGGTCATTTTGTGGAAGATTGTGAGGAAGGCTACTGGCAAAAATTAGAGAAGTAGAGTGATACATGCAAATACATTGATTTTTTATGTAACGTGACATTTGTCCTCATATGCTTATTATTAAACAATTTAGCTAAATGTAGTTAGAAAAGCAACGGACAAGATCTTCATTGGATATCCAAAACAACAAATAATGAATCGGAAATTCATAGGGTCAAACACCTGCCAAGCCCTGCTTGATTGCCTCGTGATTCGCGAAGTAGTTAGTTCCCACATGAGAGCACAGTAGGGGCACACTAAGGTTTAAGTTCCAGTAGTTTCATAGGATCAAGGTGCAAAAACTGTAATTTTACCGGTGACTCATACCAATTGAAGCTTAATATTTATTTTAAAATTTCATCGAGATGTATTTAAAATGGATCATTTGGACTTTTTATTCAAAAATATGATAGTTTGAAAATTGAAAGGCAAAATCCACGATCCTGATCAGTGACACTTGTATATCAAAAGGGACACAACAGAAGTTACCAAGATCATGATCCTAATGAGTGACACTTGCATATAAAATGGAACACTGCAAAAGTTAACCATAATTAGAGTGACTGTTCTTTACCCAAAGGCACAAAAACAATTGAGGTCTCAAAAAGTAGCAGTTCATATTTGCAATTGCACTTACGTTGTTCCTAGTCCTTGTTGGAGGAATCTGCGTAGAAGAACATAAATCAATGGATGCAGTTTCAGAGTTGAACTTGGTGCAATAGACAATGGGTAAAGAAGTAACTAACTAAGAGATCCCTGACATAAGCTTTAGTTCTGCCTGCAAACAATATAACTAGCTGGACAATGGAAGAAATGCACTTTGACGATCAAGTACTACAGTGGATCCCTCCATTTTGCCTCTGTGGATGCAGTCTCCAGGAACGGTGCCAACAGTATGACAATTCAGCTATGCATTCTTGAAGTAGGACTCCCATATGAACTCTACAGAAATGATACTACTGCATTATTCAAATTTAAGTCAGTTGTCTGTAGAGCTGTAGCCAACACAAAGGGAAAAAAACTGAAAGAAGCTAGTAAACCATGAAATGCTTTCACAACAGTTAATCACGTTAAGCAGAAAATTAGTCCAACCACACATCTAGTTTCAACAGAATATTAGTCCAACCACACATCCAGTTTCCATGATCTTAAGCACAAGTTGGAAACATAAATACATTCCTGGAATCTAATCGTTAGAGCTTTCTTCTCTACCAAATCAGACATGAACTCATCGGGATTCAAGAATCAATAGCTGGCAACAAACATCCAGATAGGTAAATAACACCGAAACAGGAATTACCAGCTTACTAAACTAAATGAAAACTTTGTTGCGCCACACACAAGCTACCAATTTTGAAAGCCCGTTCATGGTTTTTGCAAATCTGAATCTAACAGGCACTTCCCCCCTACAGGCGGCAGCATAGTCTTCTGCGAGGTACGGTGCAGTGTCCTTGTGAGGGCATATAAACTTCTTCATGAATACCTTTCACCTTTGCAGTAATCGTGAAAACGGTATTGTAGCTCGGGTCACGCTTGAGCAGTCCATTTGTATATATTGAGAAACTTTACAGTGCAGTACCGAGGTCTCAGCCGACCCTCTAGGCTCAAACACAAGATCACCGGCCGGAGGCAGCTGCGGTGGAGACTGGAGAGTAGGCGGTGGAGAGGAGAGACATGGGAAGCGTAGGGAGAAGACAGGAGATGGGTGAGGATGCAACTTCGGAGCCGGAGCATGGCGGCGACGGAATGGCCGGTGGCGGCGCGGTTGGTTTACTAATTCCCACCACGCACCAAACATGGAATTGGGACTAAAATTCAACTTCCCACGCCTAATCCTCTACTAAACTCCCACATGTAAACTCCTCATTCTAGCCAAACACGCTGTGAGAGAGTCGCCAGAGTTTGGGGCTGGAGTGTTGGACTCGTGCGTCGTGTCTGTCTCAGGTGCCATCTGTTAACGGGCTGGGCTGGTCTGTGCTGGCCTGGCCTGGAGCTAAATTAGAGATTCAACTCACTTGTAAACTATAAAAAACCGCTTGCAAAGATGAGCCATCTTAAAAGTAAAAATCTAAAACAAGAACATGAGCACACGTATCTCGATGCAGAAGCCGGGGCGATGCCTCCTTTTTGAAAAAATCTGAACACGGCAGTTCGTCGAGTGAAGTAGTGTCAATCAATTTCTTTTTGCCGAGTCACGCAAAATGATCACAAGACAGACATGGTGATACGTAATTGCTTACTATTATGTGCCCGGCGTACATTTTCATGTGAATCTGTGATGATTTCGAAGCGGTGCTCTTTGTTTGTCGGATCCTGCATCATGTTTTTAAATTGCATTTCGGGCAAATTTAACTCGACTATGAATTTTGCAGAAGAATAGTGCCAGTACTTGTACCACCTCATGTCGTTTTTATAGTGGTATGATCAAGCTCTGATCACTAATTAGGCTCTTTTTGAGTAAACTTTGGGTTCGTTTACTTGTATGTGCATGTTCTTTTGCTTGAATGATCGATCATCAGTACATATATAAAATCTACAGTTGATAGTAGCTCGCTCAACAGACCTAAATAACCATCTGCTTACAGCTTACGTTGTGCTTACATTGATAGTAGCTTGCTCAACAGACCTAAATAGGTAATGTGCTTACGTTGTTCAACCATTCTTTGCATGTGGCAATGCAGACCTCCTTTTTGATGAATAATGCCCGGATGTCTAGTTTACTCTTAATGATTATTTATACTAACATGATTTCCATGGTTTTTTTCTTGATTAATATAATATATATAACTGCTATTTGTTTCAACACGATGAGGTTTTGGGCAGGAGAAGGAGCATCTGGATGGTGCTTCCATGTCGGGAGAGGAAACGACGACCGGCCATTTTGTGGAAGATAAGAGCAAGGCTACTGGGCAAAAATTACAGTGCCATGATCCATGTAAATACATTGATTTTTTAAATGAGATTTATGCCCATATGCTTATATATTGTCAGTGGCTTTAACAATTTAGATAAAAGCTAAAAAAGCAATGGACATGATCTTCATTGGATATCCAAAATGACACATAAAGAATGGATTGAGTTACTGAGATCGTGATCCTAATGAGTGACACTCATATAAAATAGAACACAACAAAGTTATTGAGACCATGATCCTAATGTGTGACACTACAACAAAAGTTAGCCATAAACAACTGACTTTGTACTACATGGGTTGTCAATTAAGCCGGCCCCATGCATGAAAATGACCTTTGAATTTGAGCACACTGTGACCCAAAGTAGACAATGAGGCCAATTAACATGCACTTAAAAAGCAACATACATGATATACGTTGGATATCCAGAATGCTACATAAACAATGGATGCGATTACTGAGATCATGATATCCCACTCAGTGGCACTTGTATAAGATAAGGAACTCAACAAAAGTTACTGAATTCATGATCCTAATGAGTGACACCTAGATATAAAAATAGAACACAACTAACGCTACTGAGATCATGGTCGTAATAACTAATAAGTGATACTTACATACATATAATACTGAACAAAACTAAAGCTAAATATAACACAATTGACTTTACAATACATGCGCTGCCAATTAAGCCGGCCCCATGCACCGCGACGGCTCTTCAATTTGAGCATCCCGTGACTGGCCGCATGTATGCAATGAGGCCATTTAATCAACCCGTAGAGATGACCTTGAGAGGATCAGTGTTATTCTATGGGTGGCCGTCAATTGCGACAACAAATAAGTTGCTCGATAGCCACCTATTGAGCAGTTTTTATGGTGTCACAATCGGTGATTGCAGACGTAATAGTGTTGATATTCTCAAGGTCTTTTTCCTTGGAGACTGCATCGACTTTCTTCTTGGACACCCCGCCATGATACTTGTTACAGTCCCACTCTAAGTGCTTCTTCTTGACCGAGACAATGGAAAATGCGCACATCGGGGAGCATGGCGACATACTTTGGATACATGTCATCATAGGCAACATGTCACGGTGCAAAGTTCGAGCACCTCCATTGGCTTGGGGTAGGAGTGGTTGGACTACAGACTGAGGGTATAAACCTGCATTGGGAAAGAGGAGGTAATATTTCATCTTGATGCACCTTCTTATGCACGTTCATCTACCTTCTTTACCGGCGGCACTATCACCACATTCCATGCACGACCACACAAACATGGGCACTTCCGCGATGTTTCCTATCAACTTGTACCGTCCGATCATAATACTACTGATATTCACCTTCACTTTAACTGATAAATGGGTTAGATATGCCAGTTTATTACATGGTAGAAACTTGCATGGCTAGTTTATTCTTAATGATTAATTATGCTAAAAAAATTATCATAGTTTTTTTGGATTTATCTACTTTCAAGATTGCTATGTCTTTCAAAGTGATGGGTTTTGGGCACGACAAGTGGCGTCAGATGGTGGTTCCATCTTCAGTGACAGAGGCGGGGTGGCAAGTACGGGCCAAGGCCCACCTATGACCATCATAAATTTTCCTTTTTGCTATGCGTTTGAATTATGGAGTTTGTAAATTTTCCATTAAGCCCCTCCCCTCTTCCCAAACATCAAATTTAGGCAATCATGTGACCGCAACGGTCGACATTGGGAGGGGAAATGATGACAGTGACGACTCAAACAAGGCCGCTAGGCTATGAGACTCACAACGTCGCCAGAGCCAATGTTGTGGCACAAGCGCTAGGGTCGCTGGAGTGGTGATGGTAAGTCGGTTTGAATCGAGGCCATTGTCTTACATACATATTTGACATAGGGGGGGGGGGATTTAGCTTAACCAATTGGACTGTGATACATAGACATGCATTAATCTTTTTTTTCAACTTGAGATTTGTCCTCAGATGGTTATTACTCCCTCAGTACCGAAATACTTGTAGCTGGGAGAAACTAGTACAAGTTCCCCTAACTACAAGTATTTCGCTACCGAGGGAGTAGCATATAGCATTAGGCTTCAATAATGTAGTTTTATATGTAGTTAGAAAAGCAATGGACAAGATCCGCATTGGATATCCAAAAATGGCACATAATTAAAGAATGGATGAAGTTACTGATATCATGATCCTAATGAGTGACACTTGTATATGAAATGGAACACAACAAAAGTACTGGGATAATGCTTCTAATGAGTGACACTTACATATAAAAGGCAGCACTACAACAAAAGCTAATCATAAAAAAACTGACTTTATAGTAGAGTACTATATGGGTTGCCGATTAAGACGGCCCGAGCATGAAGACGGCCTTTGAGCTGGAACACCCCGTGACCCAAGGTAGGCAATGAGGCCAATTAACCTGCAGAAGATTATGTAGCCCTTCGCTTTTTTAAGGAAAATCCAATAACATCGCAGCTCGAGCTCGCGCAGAAAGCATGTGTTTCCGTGCAGCAGCGCGTCAAGCAAGCAAATATCATATACTCCCTCCGTTTCTAAATTTAAATTTTTTGAGAATATTCTTGTTTCAAGAAACCGACAAAAACATTGTCTTTTCTTGTAAAAAACGGAAACGCAATATACAGAGGGGTGCTCATTTTTGAAAACATGACAAAACCCGTAGACACCCTAAAAAACTAGTACCTAGTTAGCCAATGCCGACAGTTGGCAAGGCCCCAACAAACTCTCGAAACAGACTTTCGTCCCGCTTTATAGATAAAGCATACAAGGCGTCAACAAAGGCCCGATCACATTGCTTAATGTCCTCAAGAGCCAGCAGAGTGACCTCGCAATGTGTCTTCCGTTAACCCGTAAAAACACATCAGCTTTTCTTTCAGAGATCTCAATATAAACTATGTGGACATACACTCGTATGTATTTTAAAATATGTGTATATACATCTGTATGTATTTTTCAATAAAATCGATAAAAAGACTCTCATAGAAAAAAGAAAAACTTGTATTTAGAAATGTAGGGAATACTTTGCATACATTTTTTTTACTGTGCACATATATACGCTTATTACGTGGGTACAAACGTTGTAATGAGATGTGTCTCCACGTGCATTGCCGATTTTGTATGCATACATGTGGCCACCACATACTGTACCACGTATCGGAAGAGGTGATGAATCTAAGAGCATCTACACCCAAACCCATCAAACCCACCTCAAACACCCAGACAGTCTATCCAGTCATTGAACGGTCATGAAAATCGATTCAGTCGGACCCTTCATACCTATCTTAAATGTCCGGACTGACTGACACCGCTCATATACATCTTAAATATGGAAACAATATGAGGGATTGCGGACGTGTCCGGACACGTCCAGTTAGTACGCTACGTAGGACGCATCCATAACCTGGACAACCTTTTTTTTATTCATTCTTTTTCACTCTTTCTTCTTCTCTATCAATCACGTGCAAGTGACCGGACATATGAAAAAAAATATGAAAGATGTGGCTCCATTGATGAAAAATTAGGGACTTAAAACGAACACACCCCATCACAGACCGGACACGTCTGCGGACGTTTGAGCAGTTGGATTTGCATGTTCCGGGCTGTAGATGCTGTAAGGCTGGTCATAGTGTGGAGTATCATATAGTAGTATCATGTATATGATACTATTGTATGATACTACCTTTATAGTACATAGTATCACAAAGTAGTATCATAGATGACCTTATTTATTGACACGCATGACACATAGAGTAGTAGCATAGCATTTAACATGTTACGGTATCTACCTATGTTACTCTAATCCTCTCTTTCTTCTTTAATTATCTACCACATCAGCATGTTAGCTAGTCCCAAGTATAGCATTTAACATGTTACGATATGT
Source organism: Hordeum vulgare subsp. vulgare (assembly GCF_904849725.1). Lineage (NCBI taxonomy): Eukaryota > Viridiplantae > Streptophyta > Magnoliopsida > Poales > Poaceae > Hordeum > Hordeum vulgare. Next base: position 8,377,604 of record NC_058523.1, on the reverse strand, counting down.
TACTCTAACCCTCTCTCTCTCTCTTGTAATTGTCTGTCACATCAGCATGTTTGCTAGTCCCAAGTACCTCATACTAGCTAAGTTACTCCCACTATGACCAGCCTTAGTTACTTCCACTATGACCAGCCTAATTGACATGGAGAAACACTACTAATGCTAGATCCCATCGATCATTGGCGCCACCCACGGGGTCAGAATTCGTTAGTTAATTGGATACTAACATGGGTGTCAGATTCGGAATCAGACAGCGGAGAGAAGAGATCCATGGATTCGAGAAAGAGAGAGAGAGAGAGAGAGAGAAGGTGATGATGATCTAGACATAGATCGGGCATGTGGCCTCGCTAGGTCCTGGATCATCGATTCCCGATCCGAAGCTGCTGGATGAACGCATGGCTCCAAGCCTCCAACCATCCTTGCGTATTGCGTAGCCAGTCACCAGTGTTGTAGTACTATATATATAAAGCGCGCGCTTGGCAGCTGGAAATGGAAACACATATAAATATCTTTGAAAGATCCAAGAAGCTAGCTAGCTATGTGCACAAAGAGGCAGCCTCCTGATTGGGCAGAGGGGTCCGTGCCTCTTGGCGCTCTCAAGTCGCACCGTCGCATCGCATCGCACTGCTCCATCCCCGGCTGTTGGCTACCGATGGATGTACATACTCGTTCTACTCCTACTAGCGGTAGGAGCGAGTAGTGGAGTACGTGCATGGGCGTGGCTGCGCAATGCGGGGCGCCTCTTGGCGTGCCTCTGCTTGGATCCGATGGTCAGGCCGCGGCCCTTCCTGCTTCCGAGGAGTCATGCACGCACGCACGCACGCACGCACGGCGGCTGCAGCGAGTGCACCGCGGCGGTGCGTGGCTGGTGATGGCGGGCAGCCATGCGTCACACACGGAGGATAACACACGCTTCACCTGTCTGTCAGGGCTCAGGAGGTCCAACCAAACCAAACCGTGCTAGCCAGCGTTCTCTGGTTTGGCTTGTCCTACGTGCAAATTCAGAAGCATTTCCAGGCATATGCCTGGTCGGTACGCACGCTGGCTCACTTCTTCTGGCGTCCCGTGTCAGTGTCAACGTCCATGGCTGGCCGTAGCCGTCGTTGTCGGCTACGCATACGCACGCCCCGTACGACTACGACCCGGCTGCCCTGTAGAAAAACCAACCCTCGCCACCTACACCAACCGGCGGGCGCGGTCGTCTCGTTTCCCACGCCGGCTCCACAGGGTAGCCCGGAGAAACCAGCGGCGCAGGGCGCACGGCGAGCACCGGCCGCGTCTCCCGGCGATTCCATCGACGATTGACTCCTGCGGCGCGCCAAGGGGCGCGCGCGGCGGGTGCCACCCCGGGGAGGCCGGTTCCTGGGCGCGCGCCAAGGGCCAGACAGGCAACCCCGCAGCTGCACGTGCGTGCGGCAACACAGCAGCCAGGCAGTGACCGTCCGTCAAGCCACAGCAGCGGCGGCTTGCTTGCTTGCTGGCTGGGTTCATCCATCCATGCGATCGAGATCCGGATGGCCGGGCGCCACTTCACAGTGCCCCTTGGCCTCCCCCGCCCGACTGCACCATCGGAAGGGTACCGTCCTGCTACCCCTACCCGCCGCAGGTGCCACTCCGTGGCCACGATCTGGATTGGATCGCTGCTACTGCTACTACTACTAGACTAATGCTACTCATTACTAGTATAGGATTATACAAATTGCTGCCGGTTTGTGGCGGACTGGAGTGAGATTCCCTCCCCCAGTGGGGGCTAAACAATCCTACCCCTGCCACAGGCCAGTGGGTAGCCCGGCGCCACCGGCGGTTTGGGGTTTATCTGACAATTGTTTTTCCCCCCTAGTGAGTAAAAAGCGCACACAAAAGGTCCGCGGTATGGGTATTCTAAGGACGTCACATAGGTCCCTGCATTTCGAAAATCGGCGTTCGAGTCCTGAAAATGTAATATCTGTGTCATCCGGCTCTAAACCCTGCCTTTCCGAGAAACACACATGCAACAAAAAACGCCGCGCTACGGCATTATTAGGGACCTCTATGGCCGGCGTGTCTTCCTCGGCAAGTTCATGTAACCAAGGTGGTAGGTCAATGGCGATGAATGCTGGGACAAGGCCGTCAAGGACGACAGGAGAAAGGTCCGTGTCTGTGTCGTCCGGAGGCGCTCTAGCAGCGTCGAGGTACTCTTCGGCATTAAAGGAGGACATCATTGTCGGCATGGGGTGGATGTACCATGTAAATGTCGTCGTTGATACCATTATATGGTGGCCTTATTCCGATACTCCATGTCGATGCGTTGTTGGGACGCGGCAAGGCGGCTATATCTTTACAACATCACCTGGATCCCCGACGTCAGGTCTAGGATCCAGGAAGAAGTTTTCCCATGTCCTGTCATGCAAAATCAACGGTCACAAACGGTGGAATTGATTTGCATTTTGCACCCGTAGAATATTCCAGGTATCTCATGTAGGTTCTCGAATTTTGGAAAACGACATTAATGTCCTGAAAATGTATAAGTGTGTCATCCAGATCCAACCCCCTATCGGTCCAGAAATATGCAAAAGAAATCCCTCTCTACAAATATAGGGACCTTTGCAGCATCATCTTACTCAATAAGTTGACGTATCACCAACGCTGGTACGTCAATGGTGGTACCATATGCGGGGCATGAGCGTTCTGTGAACTTGATGTCGTGACGCGTTCCAATGGTGTCGAGTTAGTCACTGACATCAAAGAGGATAACATCATCACCGGCGGATATCATCATATAGAGTTGGAATTGTTCTAGCACACCTTGACGATGTGCTCCTCGAAGCGACACGGCGGTTAAATGCCAGTTTGGTTTGGAGGGAAAGTTCACATTGGCACACAAAGTGTGTCACACCCTGTGTTTTTCCTATCCTGACTAAGTTAACATAGCTCAAAAATTAGGGCCAACAAAAACTTTTCTATGTGATCTGATGCTTGAGCTGATTGGTATTTGCTTGCTTGTTTGATTGTGTTTTAAATCGGAAAAAATTCTCCTACTCTCTAGACTCATCTCCTTGATCCAAATATTTTAATTCCCAATGACCATGGCATGTGTATAGGACATAAAACTATTTCGACAAAATATTATTTTGACCAAAAACCATGTAATTCATTTAAGCTTTCGAAAACCCCTGAATTGAGGTTTGTACTACAAGTCCTTAAAATAGGAAAGATGTTTTGCCCCTGATATTTTATATGGATCCTATCATCAAGAAGACTTCCCAAAATCACAAAATTAATATTTTAAAAAGTTATTCTCCTATTTTATTTAAATACCTTTTTCTGAGGCCAGAAATGATATTTTATAACGTAAAGTTAGTTTTATGCTTCAAAACTTTTTAAGAAAATTTACGGAAACTCAGTGTACATATATTTTCCATATATAAGAGTTTCCACACATAGTCATGTTCAAAATATTGGACAAAACCTTTCAAAACATTTTCTATGTATTTCAAGTATTTGAAATATTTCGATAAGCAATATTATCACATAATACCACTAAAATTCTATGAAATCACACACGATATATGTGACAATATTGCCAAGTTTTATATCAACCCTATTTGTTTTGTTTCACAAAAATATTCCAAAACACTCTCTGTCCAGATCCAAACTTGAGCAACTTTACTTTGCCAAGTGTCTCCAATCATTCTCAAACTTTGTGAAAAATGTTATAATCCTCTAATAATGCAATCACACCAAGTGGTGAATCAAGGAGAACGAATCCACTTGTCCAAAGCCCCTCAAAACCACTTCTGTTGATTTTTAGAATTGGGAATATTTGCATTGTTAAGTTTCTCCAATTGGACACAAACTTTTCGGTCATGTTCTAGACCCCAAATAATGCCACCACATAAAGTGGTATTAAGGAGAATAGATTTGCATGACTAGATCTAATCAAAACTATTTCTCCCATTTGTAGGGTTTATAAAGTTTACATTGGAAACTTATATCATATAATCCCAAAATTTGTGATAAACCTCATTTCCATTTACCATTTGATCCTGTTAAATCTCAAAGCAAGTAGGAGCTTTTGACTTGCCAAAAACAGTAACGAACACTTTCTGGCAAAAACCCAAAGTTACTCTTTTCACCACTTATCTTGTTCTCCATATGTTGAAGTTTTTACCACACATCTACCTGGCCCCCAACAACTCTGAGGAAAAACCCCATGGCCACTGCTCCATTATTGGAGGGGTAAAAGCTCCATTTACCCCCCCCCCCCCCTAGACATCACCCTTTTCTCTCCCTCTCAGCCTTCCTTCTCAACCAAGGCACCCAGGGCATCCAAGGCCATGTTGACATTGTATACCCTCTCCTAGGACTAATGGACAAGGTGGGGCATTCCCAGAGCACGCAGGCATGCTGAGGCATGCAATATGGGCGCTCTGGAGCGTGCTACAGTGCACTCCCGCACTGTAGCCACCCCCATCCCAAAGCTCCTGTCCACCTCGGGCCGCCTGCGCACGCCTTCTGATGTGCCTCGGCATCTGCCACACACCATTAGGTCGGTCCCCTCCTCCTCCCTCCTGCCTCCCACCTCGCACGCGCGTCGACCACCCAAGGGCTTCAATGGGCGATGTCGCACGCGCGGACTTCTGGCTCCCTCTCGCTCATCCTTTCCCCATCCGCGGGCACAGACCACGTCCACAAACGTCGTAGACACGGCTTAGGGCGCCCCGTGGCCTGTGGCCACGCCCTCGACCTCACCCTGCTCCCTATCCATGGCGAGCTCCGACCACCACTATAAAATAGCCTTCGAAACTCCCTCTCCTCCCATGTTGCACACACACAACCCCAATCGCCCCCTTACACCACCCACACGAGCCAGTGGAGCCCGTGTGCCCGGATCGGACCCGAGCTCCGTCGTCGCGGACCATCGCCGATCTCGTAGTACGGGGTCCCTCCACAACTCCTTCTTCTTCCTCTGGACCCGCCTCACCACACTGACATGATCCCCCTCCTCCTCCTTGTTGGTTGTAGCCAGAAAAGAACATGGCTTCCTCTTCCTGAAGCACCGCCGTCGGAATCCACATCGCCGGCGACCCAGACCTTTCCGGCATCCCTCTCCACCACTTTTCAACGGGTGACGGCCCCACCGGCCAGGTTTGAAACAGCCGCGCGGGCGCGTGCCCCTCACGTTGGGCTGGATTGCCTCTGGACCTACATGTTGGCTTCCAAAAGGTCGAGAACCTACGCGAGTCCTCTAGAATAGTTGAAGGACCTAATATGCACTTCACCATTATGAGTCGCAGGGTTGGGCCCATAGATATGCTAACTGTGCAGCCCGCATAGGGCCAATAAATTTGTTGAGGGGGAAGGGGGGGTTTATATAAGTATACTACCAATCGGAACGGAATCGGGATGGTTTCTGGAATCTAGACGCTTAGCGATGAGGGGGAAGAGGACGGGGCGGCAGAGCAAGCGGTACGTGATAGTGCCACCAATTGAGGTTGGGGGAAGAGAGCTTGAGTTCACAATAATGGTGCTAATTCAATACATAAGTCGATGAAGGCGGCGAAATGGAGGGGGGGGTGGGGGTTGGGGGGGACGGGTGCGTATGTTCGGCATATCAGTTGGCGATGCTCTAAGATTGTTATTATTATTTTTAAAGAAAACATCGTTTTTCTGATTTTGACCGACTCGATCTTGGGCGTGCACAAGGAAGCAAACAGAGAGATATGGAGACGAGTCGACATAAGGATAGGGCTGCTACCGGCCTTTTGAGCCGCACGTCACTCCACTCGGGAGGTCGGCGTTGCGTCTTGCGTGTGTGTATATATACCTGCATCCACACCGCTTCTCTTTTCACCAGGCCACCCGCTGCCGCCGGTTCCTTTCCTTTCATTTCCTCATCCGCCGCGACCAGTCCAGAACCGGTCCAACACTAGCTTGTCCCACGACACAAACGCACCACACCATGGCCGCTTCGGTCGAGCCACGGCAGCCGTTCGGCCGCCTCGACGCGCCGGCCACCGCTCCAACTGCTCGTGCCCCCGGCTCGAACGGCATCCGTCGCCGCGCCGACTCCCCGGTGCGCGGCTGCGGGTTCCCCTCGCTCATTTCGCCGCCACGGAAGGGCCGCGTGGCGGAGGAGGACGAGGAAGACGACGATGAGGATGACGAGGGGCATGAGGACTGGAGGGAGGCGTACGGGTCGCACCTGCAGCTGGAGGTGGAGCCGTCGACGCGCGACCCGCGCGACGAGGGCACGGCCGACGCCTGGATCGAGCGCAACCCGTCTCTGATCCGGCTCACCGGCAAGCACCCGCTCAACTGCGAGCCTCCGCTGGCCCGGCTGATGCACCACGGCTTCATCACCCCGGCGCCGCTCCACTACGTCCGCAACCACGGCGCCGTGCCCCGCGGCGACTGGGCCACCTGGACGGTGGAGGTGACTGGCCTCGTCCGCCGCCCCGCGCGTCTCACCATGGACGAGCTTGCCAACGGTTTCCCCGCGGCCGAGGTGCCGGCCACGCTCGTCTGCGCCGGCAACCGGCGCAAGGAGCAGAACATGGTGCAGCAGACGGTGGGTTTCAACTGGGGCGCGGCGGGGGTTTCCACGTCCGTGTGGCGCGGCGCGCGGCTCCGCGACGTGCTGCTCCGGTGCGGCGTCATGTCGAAAAAGGGGCAGGCCCTGAACGTGTGCTTCGAGGGCGCCGAGGACCTCCCCGGCGGCGGCGGCTCCAAGTACGGCACGAGCGTGAGCCGGGAGTGGGCGATGGACCCGTCACGCGACATCATCCTCGCCTACGCGCAGAACGGGGAGCCGCTGCTGCCGGACCACGGCTACCCGGTGCGCGTCCTCATCCCGGGATGCATCGGCGGCCGCATGGTCAAGTGGGTGCGGCGGATCGTGGTCACCACCGCCGAGTCCGACAACTACTACCACTTCAAGGACAACCGGGTGCTGCCGTCCCACGTCGACGCCGAGCTCGCCAACGCCGAGGCATGGTGGTACCGCCCAGAGTACATCATCAACGAGCTCAACACCAACTCCGTCATCACCACCCCGGGGCACGACGAGATACTACCCATCAACGCCTTCACCACACAGCGCGCATACACCATCAAGGGATACGCATACTCAGGTACGTCGTCGTCCTCCTCCTCCATCCATCCATCCGTTTCAATTTTTTTTTATTATACGTTCTTTTTTTATTTTAGAGAGGAAAAAGGTCAGAACGCCAAGGATGACGCGATATAAGAGCCAGCATATGATATACTTGCTTCCGTAGCATTGACCATAAGACTCGATTAGTATATACCACACCTTGTGTGTTAGGAACGCAAAGGAGAAGAAAAACTCAACTTAATGAGAGGACGTCTGACCAAGCACATATAGATACACACATAATGCATTTTGTTAGATGATTGACATTGGCATGTAGCGTTTGAAAATGGCATGCTTGAGTGAGACAGTCCCCTTATTTTCTACTGCTAACAGTTGAGGGTGGTGGCAGCCACTCATTGTACGTTTTATTACTTATTTTATTACTCCTAACATAACACTAGTAGTTGCGTCGCGTGGCTCCAAAACCTTAATCTGCCAAGGAAAGCGTATAGATAAAACCCATGCATGCACTTTTTTCTTTCTTTCTGCCAAGGAAAGCGTATGGATAAAACCCATGCATATGCATGCATGCACTTTTCTTGTGGCTCTGGGGTCGTTGGCACTTGGTGACCCCCAAAAGCTAGCTAGGCTGCTTGTAGCTGCCGGACTGGATGCATGCCATGCCATGCCATGGAGTATAAAACAAGAAGAAGGAAACGTTGCTAGCTAGCTCTAGCTCTAGCTCTTGGAATAGTCAGCCTGACACAGGGCACGGCCATGGCAAGGTCGTACCTGGTGCAGTGTCGGCTCTGAGAACAAAGGCAAACTATAGTAAGCCCATATGATTGGACCCATCCAGAATTCATTCGTGTGTGTGGCCAACCGCAGCCAGAAGCCTGATTTTTCTCCTATCTAGTAGTAGTAGATCAACAGTAACTCTACTAGTAGTACACCTGCTGGTTTCGACGATAGTGCATGCTTCCTTCCTTGTTAGGTTCACACGTGCTCATACTACACACACGTAACGTACAGTGCAACGGCTAAACGTATCCGCTTTACGAATAAAGCCTAGCCGAAATTCAACAGGGGTAGTATTGTGCACAAGAAAAGGTCCAACAAAAGACACAAGAGAGGGACTAAGTCGGAAAAAGGTAAACTTAGGCATCGGATATGACTTGTTGCCAAGTCAAAAGCAACCCAAGAAAGCATGCACTTCCTCCCCAACCAATCATCAGCGAGTGGAATCGGAATCTTAGCATCAACATGTGATATGTGATGTACTCTACTTACTGAATATTCCAACTTGGGCATAAGAGAGCGTGTCAAATGTGAATACGGTCGCTCGCTTGCTTTTTTGTTTAATCGGAAAATGATGTGTCATTAGCTCACACGGCAGTAATTAACTAAGGATTGGCTTCATGGAAGTCGTCTGGAAAAGTCAAAAGCAAGCAAGTATGCAACTGAAGAAAGCCCCGCATACCCTTTCTTGTCTTTTTAAAATAAGATAAGAAAAGATAAAAAAAAATTACGAGCTCTCTCTTCTTCACCGCATTGATTTATCCTACGTGACACTCCTAACATTCAACAATAGCTAACGAGTCACCAACTCATGATCTTTTTTCTTGTTGTTGTTGTGGTTTGTAGGCGGTGGCAAGAAGATCACACGAGTGGAGGTGACGCTGGACGGCGGCGAGAGCTGGATGCTGTGCACGCTCGACATCCCGGAGAAGCCCAACAAGTACGGCCGGTACTGGTGCTGGTGCTTCTGGTCGGTAGAGATCGAGGTGCTGGACCTGCTGGGCGCCAAGGAGGTGGCGGTGCGCGCGTGGGATCAGACCCACAACACCCAGCCGGAGAAGCTCATCTGGAACCTCATGGGCATGATGAACAACTGCTGGTTCAAGATCAAGGTCAACGTGTGCCGCCCCCACAAGGGCGAGATCGGGCTGGTGTTCGAGCACCCCACGCAGCCCGGGAACCAGACCGGCGGATGGATGGCGCGCCAGAAGCACCTCGAGACGGCCGAGGCGGCGGCGCCGGGGCTCAAGCGGAGCACGTCCACGCCGTTCATGAACACCGCCGGGGACAAGCAGTTCACCATGTCCGAGGTGCGCAAGCACGGGTCCAAGGAGTCGGCGTGGATCGTGGTGCACGGCCACGTCTACGACTGCACCGCCTTCCTCAAGGACCACCCCGGCGGCGCCGACAGCATCCTTATTAACGCAGGATCCGACTGCACCGAGGAGTTCGACGCCATCCACTCCGACAAGGCCAAGGCGCTGCTCGACACCTACCGCATCGGCGAGCTGATCACCACGGGGACGGGGTACAACTCCGACAACTCGGTGCATGGAGGGTCCAGCCTATCCCACCTCGCACCGATCCGCGAGGCCACCAAGGTCGCCGGCGCGCCCATCGCGCTCTCCAGCCCGCGCGAGAAGGTCCCATGTCGCCTCGTCGACAAGAAGGAGCTCTCCCACGACGTCCGCCTCTTCCGCTTCGCGCTGCCGTCCTCCGACCAGGTGCTCGGCCTCCCCGTCGGCAAGCACATCTTCGTTTGCGCCACCATCGACGGCAAGCTCTGCATGCGCGCCTACACGCCGACGAGCATGGTGGACGAGATCGGGCAGTTCGAGCTGCTCGTCAAGGTCTACTTCAGGGACGAGCACCCAAAGTTCCCCAACGGCGGGCTCATGACGCAGTACCTGGAGTCGCTCCAGGTCGGCTCCTCCTCCATCGACGTCAAGGGCCCGCTTGGCCACGTGGAGTACACCGGCCGCGGCAACTTCGTCATCAACGGCAAGCAGCGCCGGGCGCGGCGGCTGGCCATGATCTGCGGCGGCAGTGGGATCACGCCCATGTACCAGGTGATCCAGGCCGTGCTGCGGGACCAGCCGGAGGACGAGACGGAGATGCACCTGGTGTACGCCAACCGGAGCGAGGACGACATCCTGCTGCGCGACGAGCTGGACCGGTGGGCGACGGAGTACCCCGACAGGCTCAAGGTGTGGTACGTGATCGACCAGGTGAAGCGGCCGGAGGACGGGTGGAAGTTCAGCGTCGGGTTTGTGACGGAGGACATCCTCCGGGCGCACGTCCCCGAGGGCGGCGACGACACGCTCGCACTCGCCTGCGGGCCGCCGCCCATGATCAAGTTCGCCATCTCCCCCAACCTGGAGAAGATGAAGTACGACATGGCCAATTCCTTCATCTCCTTCTGATCGGTGAAACATTTCCCCTCTCTAGTAGTACCTACTCATAGGTAGCATGGAGCTGCCTAAGCTATATACACCTACGCGTCGACGCATCAACCTGTGGATGGATGTACCCAATGTTTATACGTGTTGTGTTTGTTCATTAGAGAACCGTACGTACGTGCATGAATATGATTGCATGAATTATACTGTACGTACATTGGACATATATATACCGATCGATGTTTTGCCCTCAGGAAGGATGTGAAGTTTACGCCGATCCGATTGAGGGTGTGTTTGTTCCTTCATGTATACTGCTACGATAGTATGTAAATAAAGATTGATTATTCTTCTACCTTAGCCTTGAGATAAGGGGAATATTTGAGAATGTATTGGAAATAGTTTCCAACAAGGATAATACAAAGGGAGTTCTTGGTCTGTCTTGCTTGTGTATTGATTGTGCCGTCTAATAGGAGTAAGTAGCTTGGCTGTTCTAGATCTGAAAGGACCAATTGTTCAAAAAGGAAGCATCACCATTTAGGACATGTTTGATTCATAGGTAAAGTGTAGAGAAAACCATATGAACAAGACATCTTTTCTATGGTGGCATTATTCGTCCGTTTGATTCAAACGAATTGACAACAGGGGATATGTTGGATTTTTTTTACCTTTGGATTTAGTTCCATTGGAAAAACAAAAGAAATTTTACCATTCACTAAGAATGAACTAGACATGCAAGTTTTTACCATATGATAATATAAAATATCTGATTCATAGAAAGTGAAGTTGAATATCATTAGTACTATGATCAAAATGTACACGTTGATAGGACACGTCGCTGAAGTGCCCATGTCGGTGCTGTCATCCATGGCATGTGGTGAAAATGTCATCAGTCAAGAAGGTATATGAAGACGTACAAAAAAAGTTCGTCAAGATGGTCTTGAAATTATTTTATACCATCTTACCTAATGCATGTTTTCAAGAGGCAGGGTTATACCTCTTAGCCGCTAGGTAGAACCACTCCTGCGTCAAAGCTATGAGAGGCGCCCGGTGTACGCACTGCAACATACCACCTTAGACATTTTGCATCGAACACCCTAGAGATTCCAAGGAGACTTAGACATTTTGCATCGAACACCCTAGAGCATTTTTTCCTTACAAACAAGGCTAAAACACAGAGAGGAATTAGATGAAGTAGTGACTGTTGAGTTGCAGGTCCATAAAGACAAGAGAAAGCCTGTACCAAAGGATATAACACCTCCGGAAGACGTCAAGCGCGTTAAATCAGACTATGACCACTCTATTTCCAAGTCATATCAAAAAGGGAAACGAAGACGGCGCTCCTTAATAGAAGAAGCAGGAAAACCATTCCCCACCTGGAAGAACAGCCAGTGCAATCGATCCCACCGCTCAAGGTGGGTACCGATGATTCTGTAGCCGATCCCGATATTGCTCAAAAGATGGCTATGACTGTCGGTGTCACTGTTTCACAACTCCTAGGCAACGAGAACATTCCCGCCACGGTGGATAAACAACTAGTATGGACATATGAATCCAAGAGATCTCTCGTTAGGCCTGAGCTTGTCAAGCAGCTACCAACGAAAATGTACAAATTGCATAACTGGTACATGAAGGAAGCAGAACTCGGGCGTCAGTCCCTAATGATGACAGTCAAGCCAGAGCATTTCTTCAATTGCAAAGATTTTTGGGTTGAGATGCCAGAATTTTGGCAGTTATTCTATCAAGACGCACTCGACAAATCTCTCGTCAGTTGCTATTGTTTGTAAGTATTTCTTTCTGTAATTCAAATCTCTAGCTCATCGGCTCGTTCATTTGCCTCTAATTATCCTCACTATGTTCTTTTGTGTGTGTGGTGCTATCTAGAATGAAGATGCTTGAAATGAAAAGAGATGGACTATATGGCATTGGCTTCATTGACCCAAATACCATTTTGAACAGGTAGTAGTACAATTCCCAAAAGACACAGAGGAGAACTTGTTTCGGTTTTTCGAGATACTAAGTCATAATGAAAAAATATTATTTTCTTACAACTTCAAGTAAGTGTTACTGCTGTCTTGTACTATAAATTCTATTTTGCTTACCCGATCGATGTTAAGTTTACATATAGTTCTTGATGAGTTTCATGCATGCCCATTTATACAACGCATATTCCACTTTATCCCGCTCGCCATTTCGATTGACGAGGGAAAAGTTCAAGTACTCGACTCACTAAGAAAAGATGAAGGCGAGTACAAGTCCCTGAAGTTGATGCTGGACCGGTAATTTCAATCATTATCGCACTATGTCGGCCTCTTTAGTTCATTAACTGATATCAATTAATCAATGACCCCTTTGATTGCCTAAATTTGATGTTTGGGAAGAGGGGAGGGGCTTAATGGAAAATTTACAAACTCCATAATTCAAACGCATAGCAAAAATGAAAATTTATGATGTTCGTAGGTGGGCCTAGGCCCCTGCTTGCCACCCCGCCTCTGTCACTGAAGACGGAACCACCATCTAACGCCACTTGTCATGCCCAAAACACATCACGTTGAAACATAAAGCAATCTTGAAACTAGATAAATCCAGAAAAGAACTATGATAATTGTTTTAGCATAATTGATCATTAAGAATAAACTAGCCATGCAAGTTTGTACCATGTAATAAACTGCTATATCTGACCCATTTATCAGATAAAATGAAGGTGAATATCTGTAGTAGTATGATCGGATGGTACATGTTGAAAGGAAACATCGCGGAACTGCCCATGTTTGTGTGGTCGTCCATGGCATGTGGTGAAAATGCTGTCAGTCAAGAAGGTAGATGAACGTGCAAGGTGCATCAAGATGAAATATTACCTACTCTTACCCAATGCAGGTTTATACCCTCAGCCTGTAGTCCAACCACTCCTACCCCAAGCCAATGGAGGTGCTCGAACTTTGCATCGTGACATATTGCCTATGACGACAATGTATCCAAACTATGTCGCCATGCTCCCCGATGTGCGCATTTTCCATTGTCTCGGTCAAGAAGAAGCACATAGAGTGGAACTGTAACAAGTATCATGGCAGGGTGTCCAAGAAGAAAGTCGATACAGTCTCCAAGGAAAAAGACCTTGAGAATATCATCACTATTACGTCTGCAATCACCGATTGTGACACCAAATAAACCGCTCAATAGGTGGCTATCGGGCAACTTATTTGGTGTCGCAATTGGCGGCCACTCATAGAATAACAGTGATCCTCTCAAGGTCATCTCTACAGGTTGATTAATTAAATGGCCTCATTGCATACATGAGGCCAGTGACGGGATGCTCAAATTGAAGAGCCGTCGCAGTGCATGGGGCTGGCTTAATTGGTAGCGCATGTATTCTAAAGTCAATTGTGTTATGGTTAGCTTTAGTTTTGTTCAGTTTTATATGTATGTAAGTATCACTTATTATGACCATGATCTCAGTAGCGTTATTTGTGTTCTATTTTTATATGTAGGTGTCACTCATTAGGATCATGAATTCAGTAACTTTTGTTGAGTTCCTTATCTTATACAAGTGCCACTGAGTGGGATATCTTGATCTCAGTAATCGCATCCATTGTTTATGTGGCATTCTGGATATCCAATGTAGATCATGTCCGTTGCTTTTTAAGTGCATGTTAATTGGCCTCATTGTCTACTTTGGGTTACAGTGTGCTCAAATTCAAAGGTTGTTTTCATGCATGGGGCCGGCTTAATTGACATCCCATGTAGTACAAAGTCAGTTGTTTATGGCTAACTTTTGTTGTAGTGTTCCATTTTTATACATAAGTGTCACCCATTAGGACCATGATCTCAATAACTCTGTTGTGTTCTATTTTATACGAGCGTCACTCATTAGGATCACAATCTCAGTGTAACTAAATCCATTCTTTATGTGTCGTTTTGGATATCCAATGAAGATCATGTCCATTGCTTTTTTAGCTTTAATCTAAATTGTTAAAGCCACTGACAATATATAAGCATATGGGCACAAATCTCATTTTAAAAATTGATGTATTTACATGGATCATTGTACTGTAATTTTTGCCCAGTAGCCTTGCTCAAATGTTCCACAAAATGGCCGCTCGTAGTTTCCTCTCCCGACGTGGAAGCACCATCCGATGCTCCTTCTCCTTCCCAAAACCTCATTGTGTTGAAACAAATAGCAGTTATATATTATATTAATCAAGAAAAAACCATGGAAATCATGTTAGTATAAATAATCATTAAGAGTAAACTAGACATGCGGGCATTATTCATCAAAAAGGAGGTCTGCATTGCCACATACAAAGAAGGATTGAACAAGGTAAGCAAATTACCTATTTAGGTATGTTGAGCAAGCTACTATCAACGTAAACACATGGTTATTTAATGTTTCTCGATGTCAATTAGATTCATCGCCTCTTCCGGTACGTGCTACAGTATGTGGTGCCGGTGGCCACATGTATGCATACATGATGTCAGGATACGTGGAGACACATCTCATAAAAAACGTATGTATCGACGTAACAAGTGTACATGTGCACAGTAAAAATATGTGCAAAATACTCTCTCCATTCCTAAATGTATGCAAAACATATATTCATTTATTTTGTTCTGTATGTAGTTTATATTAAAATATCTAAAAAACTTAAATTAAAAAATGAGGGGAGTATATATACGATATTTGCTTGCTTGACGCGCTGCCGCACGGACATGCATGCTGCCTTCTTGAGCTCGAGCTGCGATGTTGTTGGATTTTTCTCCAAAAAGTGAAGTGCTAGCTACATAATTTTATGCAGGTTAATTAGAGTAAATTGCCAGAAATCACCACAATTGCATCGCTCAGTGCTGAAAACCACAATTTTCTTAAAAAATTGACCATGTTTTGGCACATGTTTGAATTGTGGTTTTTGAAAATGGTGGTTTGTGACATCGACTCAATTGTGGTGGTTTTCGGCAATTTACTCGGTTATTGACCTCATTGCCTACGTGGGGTCACGGGGTGGTCAAATTGAAAGGCCATCTTCATGCTGGCGCAGTCTTAATTGGCAACCCATTACCCATGTAGTACTCTACTATAAAGTCAGTTTTCTTATAATTAACTTTTCTTGTAGTGCTCCATTATATATATAAGTGTCATGATCCCAGCACTTTTGTTGTGTTCCATTTCATATAGAAGTGTCACGTATTAGGATCATTATCTTAGCTAGTAACTCCATCCATTCTTTAATTATGTCCCATTTTTGGATATACAATGCGGATCATGTCCATTGCTTTCTACTACATGTGAAGCTACATTATTAAAGCCTAATGCTATATACTAATAACCATGTGAGGACAAATCTCAAGTTAAAAACAAAGCAAACCAATGCATATCTCTGTATCACTCTACTACTTCAGATATCACAGTTATTGTCGTGAACCTGAATCCCCCCTCGTATGTAAAATATGTATGTAAGACAACGGCCTCGACTCAAACCGACTTACCTTCACCACTCCACCGACCATAGCGCTAACCTAAATCCACCATCTTGTGCCACAACATTGGCTTTGCCGATATTGTGAGCCTCGTGGCCTAGCGGATGAGCGTGCATGCTGCTGGCCGTGCAGGAGCGATCAGGCCACCACATGCTCGATCTATGTCTAGATCAGATCGCCATCTTCTCTCTTTCTTCCTTTCTTTCTCGGGCAGATGGATCTCTAGACTGTCTGATTCCGAATCTGACACCCATCACAGAATATGAACCATGTCAGCTTGTAAACCAACTCTAATCGACCCTGTGAGCAGCGCCAAAGGTCGACGCGATCTTCTAGCCGTGCGTTCCCCGATGAATGTTAGATTCATCGCGTCTTCCTGTGCGTGCTACATACAATATATACGTGTTGGCCTGGGCACATGTATGTATGTATGTATGTATGCATGCATGCATGCATATGGGGATCGCCAATGCAAGTGGAGGCACGTCTCATCAGAACGGCTACTCCTGTCTGTTTTTTCTTAATGAAAATCGAGGGGAGACCCCTTTTGCTCAACAACAAGAACAAAAAAGGTACTGAGATTAATTACTAGTTTGCTTGCTCGAGATCCAGCGGAGATGTTGTTGGAATTTCCTTCCAAAAGTGAAGGCCTGGTTGATTACTAGTACTACTATAATCTGCAGCTTAATTGGCCTCACTGCCTACCTGGGGTCACGGCGTGCTCAAATCCAAAGGCCGTCTTCATGCATGGGGCAGGCTTAATTGGTAGCGGCCGATGTAGTATAAAGTTCGTTGTGTTATGATTCACTTTTGTTCTAGTGTTCCATTTTATATAGAAGTGTCACTCATTAGGACCATGATCTCAGTAACATTTGTTTGCGTTCCATTTTATATACAAGTGTCACTCATTAGGATCATGATCTCAGTAACCCCATCCATTCTTTTATGCGCCATTTTTGGATATCCAATTCAGATCCTGTCCAGTGCTTTTTCTAACTACATGTAAAGCTACATTATTAAAGCCTCTCATGCTATATACTAATAAGCATGTGAAGACAAATCACAAGTTAAAACAAAATGTATGTCCATGCTCTGAACCTAAATCCTCCATCTTATGTATACTATGTATGTAAGGGCATCTCCAATGCAAGCACACAAAACAGACACCGCAAATGTCTCGAAACAGGCATGTGCCTCGCTTTGTAGGTAAAGCAAATACCAAAGTTAACGACCGAATGATACATATACATGGACACATTCTGTGGACATGATATGGGAGACTTGCTTTTGGTTGGACGTATGTGGCTGAGAGCAGGGAGAGCAGAGAGGGGAGGGGGCACGTAGTTGCATTTAGTTGGAGCTCACTCATATGAGTGGTGTGTAACCCGGAGGAGAGAGGGGGCTACGTTGTGGCTTTTGGTTGGAGTTCACTCAAGTTGGCTTCAAGTATACCGGATTTCGCGAATGCAAACAGGTTCGTGGACATTTAGAAGACCTTGTCGGATGGAAAAATAGTAAAGTGGTACGGACATATATGAACGCTTTGAGAGTCTGATTTGTAGATGCCTTAAGACAACTTCCCAACCCGACGTACCATCACCTCTCCACCAACCTTAATGGCAACCTAAACCCACCAACTTGTGACGCACCATTGACCTTGCCGACATTGCGAGCCTCATGGCCGAGCGGCATTGTTTGAGTCATCCACAAATGGCTGGTCGTTGTTTCCTCTCCCAACGTTGACAGTGGTGAAGGCAGGACTGCCTAAATTTGATCGTATGAGGGAGGGGTGCTTAAAGGAAAATTAAAAAAAATTCACTATTCATATGCACAACACCAATAAAACAATGACAATGGGTTGGGCCTTGATGGCTACCTCTGCCTCTGCCACTAAACGTGGGACCACCATCCCACCTCCTTGTCCTGCCAAAACTCATCGTGTTGAAACATATAACAATCTTAAAGTTAGATAAATCGTTTTAGCATAATTTAATCACTAAGAGTGAACTAGACATGCAAGTTTTTACCATATGATAATATAAAATATCTGATTCATAGAAAGTGAAGTTGAATATCATTAATACTATGATCAAAATGTACACGTTGATAGGAAACGTCGCTGAAGTGCCCATGTCGGTGCTGACGTCCATGGCATGTGATGAAAATGTCATCAGTCAAGAAGGTAGATGAAGACGTACAAAAAAAGTTCGTCAAGATGGTCTTGAAAAACATTATACCATCTTAACTAATGCAGGTTTTCAAGAGGCGGGGTTATACCTCTTAGCCGCTAGGTAGAACCACTCCTGCCTCAAAGCTATCAGAGGCGCCCGGTATATGCACTTCAGAATACCACCTATGATGTCTTCATGAGACGGAACATCAAGGCCCCCATGATCGTATTTGGGGTGTCCATGTGTGCCACCAAGGCGAAGAAGTTCTGCTAATGATCCAAATCGCCGGTGATCCTCAACCAATCCTTGCATAAATGTGGGAAGAAGGAGAGGTAGGAGATCGCCTCCGGGTCCATATTCACCAGCTTGATCTCATAGAAGGAGATGACATGCTTGAATGTTTTTGGGAGATTTGACAGTTATGGGAGACTTGTTGCCCTTAATTACATTCATATAATCATATCATAACCAGCCTTCTTCTACCTATATAATGGCCAAAAGAAGGCTCACGAAAGGATAAGGTCATTTATGGGAATATACCCGTCACCTAACTCAGTAGATAGATGAAAATCCATTGTAGTTCTAAAAAAGACATGATGCATGACTACCCATATGAGTGGCTCAACATTGGTAAAGTTCAATGCCACCTTAATAGTTGATGATACCACTATGGGCCCATCACTCACTCAATAATATCTCACACTACATCTAGGTCCTCATATCGGTAGAGCATTCTTCGTTGCCAGGGAGGTTTTCACTGCCACCCGCAAAGAAGAGTTGAGTGGCGTCATTAGGAGTTTGAGCACCACAAATGATAACTACCCAAACTATGTCGTCAAGCTGACCGATGTGGACATCTTTCATTTACACGACCAAGAAGAAGCACATAGAGTGGAACTGTGGCAAGTGTCATGGCAGGGTGTACAAGAACGAAGTCGATGCAGTCTCGAACGAAAATGGCTTTGAGAATATCATCATTGTTTTGTTTGCAATCACCGATTGTGACACCAAATAAGGCGCTCAATAGGTGGCTATTGAGCAAATTATTTGGTGTCACATTGGCGACCACGAATAGAATAGTGATGATCCTCTCAAAGGTCATGTCAGGCATTGACCTTGTGATGGAATTGAACTTTTTCTCTAACTCCCAATTCAGACACGTGTCTCAGTTCCATCCACATGCTTCAACTTGGCCGTGTTCATGTTCACCCCGTCGCCGACGACACTAAGGAGCTTATCGATGGGGAAGATGGATTATGGTGGAGGAGCGTCACCATGGTAGAAAAATGTGGACTTAGATGAATGTTAAATTTCCTTTCTTGAAGGTAAGTAGCTATTCATTTAAGTGTTGGTTTTACATAATATATTTGGCCTTGTGACTTTTCTGCAGAAAAAGTAGTACCCTTTTTTTGGGAAGATATCTGTATATTCACCCAGTACACAATGTTAGAACGTCCGAGCTTTACAGAAGATTCTAAAGAGCGTAGAAATTCTGTAAACAGAAGATCCTAGAAATGTAAATATAAAGAGGCCCCTAGGAACGAACAAAAAACAAACAATAAATTGCCCCCCAAGAAGTCACGCCGGCCTGTTATGTCAGTTTAATTTCTCCTAGCTGAAAACTTTCTTACTCCCTCCATTACGGTTTAGAAGACGTACATGGAAATTTTCTAAAACCTAGAAAATTATTGATTGGCTGTGAAATGAGTTAAAAAATATTATTCACACTACACATGTATATAGAAGTAGTACAATGAAGTACTAATTAGATGTAGAAGTAAATGCAATGCGCCTTAAATCTTGTTTATTGTGAAAATGCACATAAATTTAACCGTGTCTTCTAAACCGTGACGGAGGTAGTACTTTAGTTTGGTGAACCTTTATGTAAAAGCTGGGACTATATCATGTTTCAGTTCAGTGTAATGGAAGTGGTGGCTTTGTCTAGAAAAAGTCAATTAACTTGCATTAGGTAGCCAAAATATAACGTTGCTTTCCATGTACTTCATGGGAGAATGGGTGCATGGCTGTTAGTAATTAATCCAACATTGGTGCTGCCACCTTATGGAGTATTTGCCATGTGCATGTGTAAATTTTCACCGGTCCCTTTCAAACAGCACCGTCGACAATTCAAAAGAAGAGCAGAGTCTACGGGTATTGGCAATGCATGCAAGTGGAGACGGCATCGCATCAATCGTGAGACCCCTGCCCGTAAGGAGCTTTAGTCCGGTTGGTGGGCGCCTCGTAGCGCCCTCAGGGGCAAGCCCTTTAGTCCCGGTTCTTTACACGGACCGGGACTAATGAGTTTCAGATTTTGTTTATTTTTGGGTTTTAAGGTTTTAGGGTTTAGGTGTTCGGAAGATTAACGTGATGCCTCGTTTGGTGTTCGGGAATTAGTTTTCATATAATTCTAAATAGAAATAATTATGCATATACATATAAGATTAACTTATCTTACAAGCGAGCATATATATACAATTATATGGAGATCTGAATTATCGGGACTAGAGCCCGTCTATTCGATTACATGGACGAACATCAGTAATGGCCCCTAGCTACACTAAATCGTCCTTTGTCATCTATAGCTTCCTTCTTCAGAAAGGTCGCAAGCTCCTCTGCAACAGCAATCGCGCGTTGCTCTGGTAGGACCTTTTCCCTCATGGCCGTGTACTATATAAGAAGAGGAGATGAATATGAATATTCATCATGATAACAAAGAATGACGGGTAAAAATAGAGGTGTGAATGTTCATTGCTTACGTCGAATCTGTGATCCTTGTGCTCAGAGGTAAACGTGCGAATGGTCTCGCAAACACAGTATCCGCATAGATGCGTCCCCGTGGCTGCTGGTCGCACTTTACGAGAATATAATATATATAATCAAAATAATAATCTAGCATCATAAATGTATTGAAAATAGAAGTATATCATACTACTACTTACCTGAGCTGCTCTAAAGGTGAGCTTCTCAGGCTCGATACCGGGAGTCACGCACTTGAACCGCTTTCAAACCCTGCCCGACAAGGATAATGATTTGCTAAGTTTTTCATTAATTGATATATCAGAAAATCATCGAAAGAGACCGATAGAGCGCAAGAATGATTGAAATTACCCTTGGAGCATGTCCTGCAGGCTTTGAAACTGTTCCAAGGGTCTCGATAATGGGTCGAAGGCATCAACTCTTCCCTTATCAATTTGAATGTCCAAGAGAATCCAATGGAAGCTGCACATGTATATATATATATATATATATATATATATATATATATATATATATATATATATATGTGTGTGTGTGTGTGTGTGTGTGTGTGTGTGTGTGTGTGTGTGTGTGTGTGTGTGTGAGTAACTTATCAATTACACTTATAAGTGAATGGACACAACAGAGTAAAGACCCTCACCTGAAGTTGTATGGAAACAGTATGTGGTCACAGAAAATTTGATCTGTTAGAAACCTTAGAAGGTTTTCCTCCGTCTCCTTGGGTTTATCAGTTAGCGTCGCTATATGTATTTTATCTGGGTCAATATACCCAATATTTAGGATGTTCCTACTTTTACAATCCAGAATCTTCATTCTGCATAATAGAGTACAAGTTATATATAGACAATGAATTGAAATAACTAAACAAGTTATATGTAGACAACGAATTGAAAAACTTAGAGACAATAGCAACTCATAAGCGATTTGTCGAGGGCGTCGCCATTGTACATCTGGAAGAGTTCATCAAAGTCGATATGGATTTCTTCGGGGCGGCCGTAGTACTCCCGTGGGACACTCACCATGATCATCGTTCTCCCATTCTTTGATTCTAGGGGCTACCACAGCCTTGGGTAACCTGCCGTCTTGGGAAGCCAGAATGTCTTCAACCGGGATACCCCATTCATCCGCCCACTTCTTTGCTAATTCCAAATCTTGCCCCTGCACCGGAGGGGGGACATTCTCGGGTAACACCCTGAGGGGTGGGATCGACTGTCTGACCTGTTGTCCAAGCTGAGGAACGTCTGATCTTTTTTTGCTTGTAGTTGAACTTGATTTGCTCCCACTTGCACTTGCACGTGATCTGCTCTTTTTCACTTCCTTCTGCAATGTGCGTGTATAGTCATCAGGCTTATGGTGTAAGTCATACTGTGATGGAAGGGTCGTGAAGTATTTTGCAAATGCTATTTGCTTCTCGGTGTATTCCGGGTGGGGCTCGGGTTCCTTCTTTTTCATCTGCGCATCATGATGTTCCTTTGCTATCCTGGCGTTTTCCTCGGGGGTACGATCATAAGGTTTGATAGGAAGATTAGCATGAGGTACCTTTGGGAGGGGCGACAGTTTGCGCTTTGGGGGGCTCCGTCGCTTAGAAATCATCGACGGAGCGTTCTTGCTGGCACGCTTCCGCTTAGTATCCGGAGGGGGCGGCGGCGGAGACGGACGACCCAAGTCCGGCAGCGGTGATCGAGATGGACTCGTGTTGTGCTGGCCGACGTCATGTGGAGGGCTTGGAGGTAATGGAGGTGTAGGTGACCTGCGACGACTCGAAGGCGGTGTTGTCCTTGGGGCCGAGCCTGTAAGCTTGATGTAGTTCTTGTCCCATAGGATGACTCCACCCAATACTTCTCCGAGTGTCCTCTCATCTTCGGGTCCAGCTATGTCGAGCTCCATATCATGAAACCCCGCCATGATTTCATCCACCCCGACTTTAGCAAAGCCAGCTAGAATCTCACGGCCATGCCAGCGTGCATCAGGGCCAGAAGGTACAGCTTGTCCGACGGCCACCTTCATGGATATGTTCTTGAATTTCTGATGGAGTTCACATGATGTTGACTCCTTGATTCCATCCACGGGGTAGCCGGGACCGCCCTCTATCATTCTTCGTGCATCATCGGGCGGGGCCTCAGATTCAGCCACGCTGCTTTTTTCGCTTAGATGGGGCGCCGGTAATATCAAATGCAGGATCTTGCTGGCGCGCTACTCCTCTAAGCTCATAAATCTGCTTCTGTTGCTTGTTAATCCTGGCAAGCAACTGGTTGAACTTGTCATTCTCCTCATCCTGCTGCCGCTTCTTTGTTCTCGCTCGGCTTCTGTAAGTGTCTTGGTCTCTGGCAAACCCAAGCCACCACGGGTAAGAAGGACCGAAGCCTCGCGTTCGTCCTTCATGTTCGTCATTGCCGAGGACCAGTGTGAGCAAATCTTTCTCTCTATCTGCAGTGAACTTTCTTTTTCCCTCCTTAATTTCTTTCAGTATCTTTTTCCAATTCTCCCTGGGTATCCTAAGACCATCACTGCAGATGAGGTCCCCTGTTTCTTCGTCGTACGAACCACCATGCGCAAGGAACCAATTTCTTGCTCTCAATTCCCACTCATCACGGAGTGGTTCAGGTACGATGCCTTTAGCTAGCAGATCTTGCTCTTTCTTATCCCACTTTGGGATGGCAGTCTCATAGCCCCCTCGCCCCAGCTTGTGGTGATATTTCTTCTTGTCGACATTTATCTTGTTCTTTTCTGATAATGCCTGGGCATCTTCTGACTCCTTGTACTCTTGAAATGTCTTCCAGTGATTCGCCTGCTTGGCTAGATACCCCTCGAATACTGGCACTTTCTTTGTCTTCAGATAGTTTTTCCATAGCTTCTTCTTCCAGCTACGGAACAGTTCGGCCATCTTCTTTAGAGTCCACTGGTTGACTTTGGCCCTCAGTTTGTCTGCGGCGTCTTCATTCTCACATTCTGGCAGGTTGAAATGTGACATGCGATCATTCCAAAGATTATCTTTGTACCTTTCGGCGACATAGTCACTATCGGCTGCCCCTTTGCGCTTGTTCCACTCCCGAACGCTGATCGGGACGTGATCCCTAACGAGAACTCCGCATTGCTTCTTGAATGTGTCAGCAACATTCTTAGGAAGCTTGGGTTCGCCCGTAGGCAATATCACCTCAAAGGTGTAATGCGTCCGTGCATCCAACTTTCTAGTCGGGCCTCGTTTCGTAGCTTTGCTCGATGTGGAGGCCTAAGAGGGAGAAACATTCGTCAAATGAATGTATATGTATACAATATAGAGCTATCTCCAATATTTTTCACATATTACAAGTGATTGTCGAACTTCATATGTATACCTCGTCGGACTTTATTATTTCTTCACCGGCTTCTCCACCTGCTTCTCCATCAGTGGAGCTATCACCTTCTCCGTCATTGGACCTATCTCCTGCCCCATCGACTTCATCTTCGTGTCGGTCGACCTCCATTTCATATCCGGAGGGGTTTAGATATGACGACGGAGATTCAGCTGGTTCAACGTCAGGGCCGTCTTTGATTATATCTTCGAGAAGTTCTTCCTCTTCGAGGTTCCTGATATGTGGATCCATAGTTCTGCAAAAAACGGACATTTGATTAACTAATAAACTAACAAACTATATAAGAGGGGTTGGAAACTTCGAAGTCTCGTTTTATATAGGAGGACCTTTAGTCCTGGGTCTTGGCTAGAACCTAAACTCTAAAATATGTCTAACGGATTCTCTTAACCTTTAAGGATTTAACAAAATGGCGACATTCTAGATGTGTAGAAAATGATCCTATTTTTCCTGATCTCATCTACCCTTCTATATGTCACATTGTCTAGTGTCAAAGGACTTTGTTGAACTTTGTACCAAAAAAGAATTATTCTATCAGGAACTCCATTCCAAAACAACTTTAGTCCCGGGTCGTGGCTCCATCCGGGACTCCTAGATTTCTGCATAGTATTCAAAGTAGTAGTACTTTTCCAATTCGAGCATTCAATAAGCAAAACCAAATCGTAAAATAAAGTAGTATTCAAATTAGCATGCATTCAATTATAAGCAAAAGTACATCATCTCTTTTGTCCGTACATCGTCGAATATTATCACTAATACTCCTCGAATACTATCATACATATAGCATCACTGATACAGCTAGAACCGTAGCATCCGACGGGTATCGTCGCGGGCGGTGGACGCCCAAAGAGAAGGAACCATTACAGGATCATAGCTCCAGTGAGATCCCCGAAGAACCTGCCAGGTATGCTCGAACCTGCCCTCCAACGCAACCATGTAGCGACGGACGTGCTGATCCTCCTCGCTGACACGGTGACGTACCACCTCCGCGGTGTCCGGAAGCCTCGGCACCGTCACTGGCCCACGCGACCGCCACCAAACAAGGATCGAGTCAACAACGGGCTGGCTCCTCACCAACCTACACCCCCCGAAAGGTAGCACCTCCCAATACCAGCCGGGCGGAGCCCAGTCCCGGACAGGGCCCCTCTGATCAAGCAGGTGTCCTCCGCCGAGTCGACGACGAGGATGCGGGATAGACATCGTAAAATGAACTAAAAAAATAAACTAGTTCTATTAATTTTCTTGCTAAAAATAAACTATTAACACTTAAGCATATACAATAGGAAAATTAAACTATTAACACTTAAGCATATACAATAGCAAAATTAAGCAATAATCTAAGAAACACTATTAACACTTAAGCATATACACTATACAATAGCAAAATTAAGCATATACAATAGCATCTATATACGTAGAAATGTCTTCTTCTTCTCTTTCTTCTTCTTCTTCTTTCTTATTTTCTTCTCCGCTTCTTCTTCAACTTCTCCTCTTCTTCTATTTTTCCTCTTCTTCTCCTCTCCTCCTCTTCTTATTCTCCTTTTTCTTCTTTTCTTCTCCTCCTCTTCTTATTTTCCTTTTTCCTTATCTTATTTTCTTATTTTTGTTCATATTTCCTCTTCTTGTAACTCTAACCTAATTCTTAATATTACTAACCCTAATAATCTAGCACAAACCTAATAACAATAGGAATTAAATGACCAAAAAAAATCTTCTCCTTTTTCTTCCTTTCTTCTCCTTTTTCTTCCTTTCTTCCCTTTTTCTTCTTTTCTTCTCCCTTTTCTTCTTTTCTTCTCCTTTTTCTTCTTTTCTTCTCCTTCCCTTTTTCTTCCTTTCTTCTCCTTTTTCTTCTTTTCTTCTCCTTTTTCTTCCTTTTTTCTCCTTTTTCTTCCTTTCTTCTCCTTTTTCTTCCTTTCTTCTCCTTTGTCTTCCTTTCTTCTCCTTTTTCTTCCTTTCTTCCCTTTTCTTCTTTTCTTCTCCTTTTTCTTCTTTTCTTCTCCTTTTTCTTATTTTCTTCTCCTTTTTCTTCTTTTCTTCTACTGGCCGGAGTGTTGGGGAGGATGGGGCGGGGGGCTTACCGGCCGGAGGTGTCGACGGCGCACGGCGAGGAGGACGGCGGCGCGCGGCGAGGAGGATGGAGGCGCGCGGCGAGGAGGACGACGGCGACGGCGAGGAGGACGGCGGGCAGCCTCACGGCGTCGTCGAGGTCGTCGGTGTGCCGCGCCGGGCAGGAGAACGAGAGGAAGAAGAAGAGAAACGAAATGCAATTTGGGTTGGAAATTTTCTAACTCCCGCTTATATAGGTGGATCTTTAGTCCCGGTTCGGGGCTCGAACCGGGACTAAAGACCCCCTTTAGTCCCGGGTGGAGCCACGACCCGGGACTAAAGGCCCTTTTTCGACAGACCAGAAGGCGGGAAGCAGGGGCCTTTAGTCCCGGTGCGGAGCTCCAACCGGGACTAAAGGGGGTCTTTAGTCCCGGTTGGAGCCACGCACCGGGACTACAGGACCGTGCTCGGCAGGCAGCAGGCGAGGGTCTTTAGTCCCGGGTCGTGGCTCCACCCGGGACTAAAGCCCCTCCTCAGCTGCACGATAAGTTTAATCCCACCTCGCCCAGCGAGGGGGACTAACACTTGTTTATAAGCCCTGTCGCACCTACTCCATCGAGCTCCTCTCTAAAGCAGGCTTACGGGCCTAAATTGACTGTAAATTTAAAAATTCAAACTATATTTGAAATTGTGGAGAAACTTAAACCTGAATTCAAAGTGAGCTCACTTTGAATTTAGGTTTAAGTTTCTTTACAAATTCTCATATAGTTTCAATTTTTTTATATTTTCAAAATTAACTATTTTTTTATTTTCAATTAAAAACTGTGTTTATTAAAATTCTTTTTGCATATTTGAGAATTTGACAAAACTATGATAATGAAAAGTGTTTGATATTGAATAAATAATTCAAAACTATTTTATATTTTCAAAAGTAATTATTTTGACTATCCAAACTATTAACTATTTTGTTATTTTCAATTAAAAACTATGTTTATTAAAATTCTTTTTGCATATTTGAGAATTTGACAAAACTATGATAATGAAAAGTGTTTGAAATTGAATAAATAATGCAAAACTATTTTCTATTTTCAAAATTAATTATTTTGACTATCCAAACTATTAACTATTTTATTTTTTTCTTATCAGAGTACAAAACATTCAGTCCTAGCACCCACGGGCCATGGTCAAACGTACAACGGTATGCTGATCTGGTATGTAAATTTTACCTACTCACATTATCTTGTTATTTAAGTCGGACAACGTTTTCGATCTAACTCAAAACTCTCAAGGATATGTTTGCAACGAAATGCATATCAAATATAACAAGCAGAGAAGATTCATAGTGACAGCATTAGCTTCTTAACTCTTTAATACATAAGCTATCACATATAACAAGCTTAACAGTATCACTATCGCATATTCTTCCTTTTTTCAATTAGGTAATACATAAGGATTATGCACTCGAGCACTTTCCACGTGAATATACAATTGTCATACTCCAGCTGCCTGGGAAGAACAAGGACTGGAAATGCACATTCCGCACCAGGCCATCCGGCGTGTGTGCTGCAGGTCGGTGCAGCCTCTATTTGGGAAACTTTGCCCGTGACAATCATGTTAGAGCAGGTGATATCTGCCTCTTCCAACCAATGACAAATGTTAAGCAGAGAAGATTCGTAGTGAAAGTGCATATTCTTCACAAAATGAGCACTGATGGCACTACTCAGTCGTCAGGAGGCAAAGGACAAGATTCCCATGGATGCGTGAAGGAAGGCTCGTCCCATAATTATAAATTAGAAAATACCCCTGCAGTATCTTATACTTCTAAGGAATTTTCAGGTTAAGTTTGTTCTTAAGTTAAATCAGTTACCCACTTACCCTTTAATCTCTTACTCTTCATTTTCTTTACTACAGGAGAAAATCGAGCTACAGATGAGGTTATGGAGTTGGATGATCTTCAGACGCTCTCGAAGGATTATGTCTTATCAGGGAAATGTGACATTACAGTAGCATCCGTGTTTTGTTTCTCCAACATTGTCATTTATTTAGCTAATATTTTGTAGCTACGTACATTTTCTTGTTATCATACTTTTTAGGGAAGTTGGTATTTTGGTTTTAACTCAAAATGTCTGAAGGATATGTTTACAACAACATGCATGTGCATTGCTAAATCAGCATTATGTGTGTATTGAATTCGAACAATTTAGCCTTTATGACAGTGTTAACTTCTTAGATCCTTAGTGCTTCAGCTATCAGATATAAGTATATAAGCAACTTATCAGCATCACAATCACATTTTGTTCCTTTTTTCGATTAGACCATAAAGAAGGATTATGCAATCAAATACTTTCCATGTGAAGATGGCCGGTGCACCCTTTATTTAGGCAGGTTTGTGCATGACACTCATATTAGGGTGGGTGATATCTGTCTCTTTCAACCAATGACAAATGTTAAGCAGAGAAGATTCATAGGGACAGTCCATCTCCTTCACAAAGAGAGCATTGCTCATTCCCTTGGTGGAAGAACTGACATTGGCTCAAATCGCGGAAGTACCTGTGCCAAGATGGGCGGCATTAAGGAGGAACCACCTACCGATGGTACTAAACTGTTGCTAGAATGCATGTGCACTTGAGTTCTCATTATATCTGTCTAATCATGTGAAAACTTGTCCAGGTGAAGAGTACTCTTCAGAACATGAAATCTCTGAGAATTCTGAGGGCACTTCTGAGCGTCTGTTCATTCTGTCAAACAGAGCTTTTCTAACACCAGCACAATATATGAAATGTCTGGAGAAAGTTGAGGAGATTAAGTTCAAACCGCCCTTTTATGTTTCTATCATGAGCAAGACCACTGTGTGGCAGCATGACAGCGAATGTTCTCCCATCCTAGTAAGTCCAAGGAACATCCTGTGTAGTGTGCTTGAGAGAAAGAATTCCCGTCCATACATACTTTTGCTTTCCTTCCTAGTGTGCCTTTTCCTGTCAGCCTACCCTCATACCGAGATTCAGGAACACCAATCGGCTTAAGGTTAGGAAGAAAGTCCACACAAAACTCAATGACCTCCTCTGTTCTATAGCCCTTGGAGATGCTTCCTTCTGGCCTAGCACGGTTACGAACATATTTCCTTAAGACTCCCATGAACCTCTCGAAGGGGAACATATTGTGTAGAAACACAGGACCGAGAATTCTAATCTCTTCGACTAGGTGAACTAGGAGGTGTGTCATTATATTGAAGAAGGATGGCGGGAACAACGACTCAAAGCTGACCAGACATTGGACCACATCAATCTGTAACCCTAATAGACTTTCTCGATCGATTACCTTCTGAGAAATTGCATTGAGGAATGCACATACCTTCACAATTGCCAGGCAAACATTTTCCGGTAGAATTCCCCTCAATGCAACCGGAAGCAATTGCGTCATAAGCACGTGGCAGTCATGAGACTTTAGGTTTTGGAAATTTTTTTCTTTCATATTTACGATTCCCTTTATATTCGACGAGAAGCCAGTCGGGACCTTGATACTGAAAAGGACTTCAAAGAAGATTTCCTTCTCTTCCTTAGTAAGAGCTTAGCTGGCACGCCCTTGAAACTGCCCTGGATGCATGCCATCTCTTCTTTTATGACGTTCCTGGTACTCCCGTGCTTCCGGTGTATCTTTTGACTTCCCATACAAGCCGAGGAAGCCTAGAATATTCACGCAGAGATTCTTCGTCAGGTGCATCACGTCGATTGCCGAGCGGACCTCATGGACTTCCCAGTAGGGTAGCTCCCAAAATATAGATTTCTTCTTCCACATGGGTACGCGCTTATAAGGGCCGTTAGGAACAGGTTGGCTGCCAGGACCCTTTCCAAAGATTACTTTTAAATCTTTGACCATATCAAATACTTCAGCACCAGTACGGATGACAGGCTTCCCCCGGGGTTCTGCCTTGCCATTGAAATGCTTGCCTTTTTTCGTTAAGGGATGCTTGGGCGGAAGAAAACGACGATTGTACGGGTACACATTCTTCCTACATTTGTCCAGATATATACTTTCTGTCTGATCCAAACAATGCGTGCATGCATTGTATCCCTTGTTTGACTGTCCTGAAATGTTACTAAGAGCAGGCCAATCATTGATGGTTACGAAAAGCAACTCTCGAAGGTCAAATTCCTCTTGTTTGTGCTCGTCCCACACACGTACACCTGGTTCTGCCCACAGCTGTAAAAGTTCATCAACTAATGGCCTTAGGTACACATCAATATCGTTGCCAGGTTGCTTTGGACCTTGGATAAGCACTGACATCATAATGAACTTCTGCTTCATGCACAACCAAGGAGGAATGTTGTAGATACATAGAGTAACGGACCAGGTGCTGTGACTGCAACTCTGCTCACCAAAAGGATTCATGCCTTCTGTACTCAGACCTAACCATAAGTTCCTTGCGTCAGCTGCAAATCTCGGGAACTCTCTCTCGATTTTTCTCCACTGCCGACCATCAGCGGTGTGCCTCAACTTATCGTCTTTCATA
The DNA here is from genome assembly GCF_904849725.1 of Hordeum vulgare subsp. vulgare. NCBI lineage: Eukaryota > Viridiplantae > Streptophyta > Magnoliopsida > Poales > Poaceae > Hordeum > Hordeum vulgare. The sequence continues at coordinate 8,347,035 of NC_058523.1, read as the reverse complement.
TGATCTTCCATGTGCCATCGCAACAACTTCGCATGATCTTTATTTCTAAACAGACGTTTCAACCGTGGTATTATAGGAGCATACCACATCACCTTGGCAGGAACCCTCTTCCTGGGTGGCTCGCCCTCAATATCACCAGGGTCATCTTTTCTGATCTTATACCGCAATCCAGTGCATACCGGGCATTTATCCATATTCTCGTACTTCTCACCGCGGTAGAGGATGCAGTCATTAGGACATGCATGTATCTTCTACACGTCTAATCCTAGAGGGCAGACAAGCTTCTTTGCTTCGTACGTGTTGGCGGGCAATTCGTTCTTTTTTGGAAGCATCTTCTTCATCAGTACCAGCAACTTTTCGAATGACGAGTCAGTCACACCGGTCTCTGCCTTCCACTTCAGCAATTCCAGTGTGCTACCCAGCTTCTTCTGGCCATCTTCACTAGTTGGGTACAACAATTTGTTGTGGTCCTGTAACATCTGCTCGAACTGCAACCTCTCCTTTTCTGTGTCGCAACCTCGCCGTGCATCAGAAATGACCCGGCCAAGATCATCAGCGGGCTCATCTGGTTCCCGTTCTTCATCCTGATCTTCTTCTTCATTGTCTTCCATTGCGGTATCAGCATACTCAGGGAACATAGATCGGTAGTTGTCATCATCGTTCTCTTCTTCTTCATCGTCGTCTTCCATCATAACCCCTCTTTCTCCGTGCTTGGTCCAAACATTATAGCCCGACATAAAACCGGACCGAAGCAGGTGGCTCTGAATGACTCTTGAGGAAGTGTAATCCTTCTCATTCCGACATTCAACACATGGACAAAACATAAAGCCACCACCATGCTTGTTCGCATCGGCTGCATCTCAAAAAGAATGCACGCCTTCTCTGTAAGCGGTTGTGCGTCGATCACCATACATCCATGGATGGCTCATCTGTGTTATACGACAGTATATCAAATACAATCACGATCCTAAAAATTAGTACCGCACGGTCTAAACGAGGAAATATAGTTGCTAACCTTTTAGAATAAGTAGAAATAAAGAGGAAGAGCTTTAAGCGTGGCTCAGGCATCTCATATCGTAGTTGTGTTTGATGAACTGAAGCGGCATCGCTCTAACACACATTTCAACAAACACCTCTAGTGCATCAAAAAAAAGTGGAGAGCTAGCACACACCCACAATCCTCCATCCAAGAAAAATGCAAGGAAGAGGGGAGAGGGGGGCTGTGCTATATATAGGCTGAGGACTTTAGTCCCGGTTTGAGACACAAACCGGGACTAAAGGTGGCGCACATGCGGGCTGCTCACCGCGTAGCCCTTTAGTCCCGATTTGGGACACGAACCGGGACTAAAGCCTCGAGGGAGGCATTGCGAATTGGGGCGACGTGGCCGGGCCTTTACTCCCGGCCCAGAGACAGGCCGGGACTAAAGGCTCCAGGCCAAAGACCCGTTTTCCACTAGTGTGTGGCAACCATTCAGAGGAAAAAATAATCAGAAAGTTCCAACTAAATATGAAAGAAGTGAAAATAAAAAAGAAATCTTAAACTCTAGAACAAGAGACGGGGCTCATTCATACATCAGCAACAAAATTAAATAAGTTACGTTCAATTATAATTAAACGTGTAAGCATTTAGTGTACACAGATCCCAATTCGATAGATGCTGCAAATTACTCGTGGGGTTTCTATATTTTCTTGCTTTTTGGGATAATTATGCATGATTGGTATTGAGCCTTTTGAAACAACGGTGACCATGCCACCATGGCACTGTGAGGGATTTATGCTCCGACGCTAGGAATGAAAGAAATAATTTGAACAATCAAGTAGAAAAGGTATGTATATATATATGATATGAAATTCATATGAAAGCACAAAACAAGTTATTTATCCAAAACGATCACATTTAAGACAAAGGTAACAACTTGGTATCAGATTTGAACCTGGGTATAAAAAACCATCGAAACTGCACTTAATGCGTAACACCGAGCACTGATGCTGGAATTTGATCGTGAAGACAGCAAAACCGACAGACGGAGCCCACCTGTGACACTACAATGGCAAAGACCAAACACAAAAAACTTTGACCTGCTGAGGTGGCAGATGAAACGTGGGCCCCGCATGTCATTGACTACATAGTCATCTTCATCCCAACTCTATTTCTATGGAACACCGCGTTGAGCTGAGCAGCCGAGCCCATGCGAACTGAGAGGGCAACTTGCTCAGGCTAGGCGCAACCTAGCTCGTCGTCCAGATCTCCTCTCCCTTTCCCTTCGTGTGGAGCTCGCTCCCATCCTCCAGCCCCCTCCCCACTCTCATCCAAGAGTTAGCCGTTGACGCCACTCCGCACCAGCATGGCACCGCCATAGTTTCACCAAGGCAGAGTGTCCCAGAGCTTTGCCTCCTCGCGCTGGTCATCCTCGACGACGAACAAGAACCGAGACGCCGCAGAACGACCGAATCGACCGCGTCTACAACCTCGGAGTTGCCGGTTGTCGCCATCGAATTCATCACCTTTAGAGCACACCTGACCTCGCTGGCTAGCTTATCTGAAACAAGTGTGCTTACATATAGCACACCTTTAGAGCCCCTCTCCCTTTACCCCTTTCTCTCGTTGTCGATTTCGTTCCGTAACTAATTCCTTCGCCGCTGTCGTTTGAGCACGAATTGACCATAATTGAGCACTGTATTGAGATCCTGGAACTCCCGTTAGGCCATGTAGCTGCTTAGCCCGCTCACTTGCAAGTTGTAAATCGGCGCTCGCGCACGCCCGAGCTCCACCATCGCCAATGTCGCCGTCATCAATGGTACTAGACACCCTAGCACCTTATGCCGGCGCAAACACCACCTGGGGGACCCTTCCCGTGCCTCCTCCCTTTCCTCTCAAAGGCCATCTCCTGCCAACACGCCCACCTGCTTGCCTCCGCCCCGGATCAGCCATGGCAGGGCAGAGTAAGAGAGGAGGAGGACGAAAATAAAAGGAGTAAGATCATGAGTGCCTGACTGGTAGGTCCCATCCACCTCGGCGGGTCAAACATTGACTTGTATTAGTCTTTGCCAAGTCGGCCTGATCGACGGGACCCACCTGTCGGTTTTGCTGTTTCCGCGATCAAATTCCAGCATCAATGCTCTGCTTTACGTATTGGGGGTTGTTTATGTGGTTTTTTGTGCCAAGGTTCAAATCTGGTACCAAGTTATTAACCTAGCCCAAGTGTGATTGTTTTGGATAAATAACTCAGCATAAAACATAAGATGCAATTTCATGTTAATTTTCCTGTGCTATTATTGCTGATACTTTTCTCAATAAATTTGATCAAACTCTGTGTTTTATGAGTGCACATTTACAAATGCAAATGATATACTTTACAATATTGTTTTGCATTGGCGCTGCACGAACGAAAGAGGAAACCACCTGATGAAAACGGAAGGGCTGGTTAATCTGCAGATTAATTGGCCTTATCGTCTACTGGGGGTCAATCACGGGGTGCTCAACTCAAAAGCCGTCTCATGCATGGGGCTGGCTTAATTTACAACCTATGTAGTGTAAAGTCACTCGTGTTATGATTAACTTTTGTTGTGCTATATGTAAGTATCACTCATTAGGATCATGATATCAAAAAGTAGCTTTTCTTGTGTTTCATATTAAATATGTACAAGTGTCACTGAGTAGGATGTGGCGATCTAAGTAACTACATCCATTCTTTATGTGCCGTTTTGGTTATCCAATGCAGATCTTGTCCATTGTTTTTCTACATGTAGCTAAACTATAAACGGCCCACTGAGTTTTAGGTGGAGGTAATGTCAACCTTACTTTTAGACCAAACCTATCCCCTCTAGCACTTGCCTCGTTGCTCGCTGGGATGCGCTGCTTCTTGAGCTAATAAGCTTCCGTTTCGCCCTCGATGTCTCATGGGATCTCCATACTGGGGTCATTTCTGTGTGCGATCCTTGTACAACAAGCTAGTCAGGGGACCGGCTATGCCTCACGCCAAGCTGCTGTGGTCGGCATCTCTACCCATGCCTAGAGATCAAAGATTTTCATTTGACAATTGGTCATGCTCCTATCAGCTATGAACATTGGCATGGTCCTAGTAGTGATGGCTCTTGTGCTTTCCTTGTAGAGCCGGAAGATGCTGACCATATTGTCTTCACTTGTGTACCATCAAAGCTGATGTGGAGCTATGTTTCGGACATCTCTGATCTTCCGTGGAATTATAAGCTATTATGTGTGGGCTTAGATGCACCCCAGGTCGGGTCATTTTGGGCTTTATGGAACCTTCGAAATAACTTTGCACTTGAGGTTGTTATCTCAGGGCATCCAGTTGATTATATCTTCAAACTCTTATGTTTTTGCAGCTTTGGCGCTCTCGCGCCGCGGGGGGGGGGGGGGGGGGGGGGAGGATAAGACCATTTCAGATGAAGTGTTGTGTCAAGAGGGTTAAGTTTGTGCCATCATTGGACAATCCGACAATAGCACCACCTAATAGGGCTTACCGATGTTTCTGTCGCATGCCTTGTTTCGATCTCGAGCATGCTTCCTACTCTACCATATTTCGATGTCATGCCTCCTACTCAGTCTCGAGTTGCGATGTTGTTGTTTTTCCTTCATTGTTTCGATCTCGAGCATGCTTCCTACTTGATCATTTTTCGAACTCGATCGATCTCATGCTTCCTACCCGATCTTGAGCTGCGAAGTTGTTGTGTTTCCATAAAAAAATTCAAGAAAACAGAAGGGTTACTTAATGAGCAGTTTGATTAAATGGTCCCATTGCCTACGTGGGGTCAGTCACACGGTGTTTAAATTGACCGAAGAGCCATCACCATGTACATGGTCGACTTAATTGGCAATTCATGTGGGGTGTAAAGTTGGTTGTGTGTATGGCTAACTTTTGTTGTGTTCAGTTTTATATGTAAGTGTCACTCATTAGGATCATGGTCTGAGTAACTTTAGTTGTGTTCCATTTTATATATTAGAGTCACTCATTACAATCATGATCTCAATAACTTTTGTTGCGTTCGTTCCATTATATACATTCTTTATGCGCCATTAGGATCTTGATCTTATTAACTCCATATATTCTTTATGCGCCATTTTGGATATCCAACACAGATCATGCCCATTGTTTTTCTAACTACATGTATCTAAATTATTAAAAGCCTAATGCTATGTGATAAGCATATATATGAAGACAAACCTCAATTCAAAAGGGAAAAAATGTATGTCCATTTATCAGTTTTCTTCTCTAAATTTATTTCCATGTTGTAAAACTTTCCTTAGAGACCTGATCTATACTTCTTCCAGTGGCGAATCTAGTAGGGAGGCTTTAACAGGCTTAAACCCCCCCCCCCCCCCCCCCCAAAACTGTCAAATTATTTTTTACTACTAATCTCAAGGCCCAACCTATCCACTTACTAGCAGAACTCAACACATGTTAGCACCACACAGGCAGCTTAGCCCCTCCTTCATTTTTTTCACATTAATAACCAGCACAGGAGATAAAAACACATTTAATGTTAAGAACCACATCATTCTTGCCCAACATAAGGCAGACGCCCCCACGAGTAGATATGCAGAAAATTGTTTATCGATTCCCGGTAACCAATTGCCGAATATGTTATGTGCACTATGTGGGGGATATATATTTGAATCTACTCGAACTAGGCCTAGACTGCACGAGCGAACTTACACTAAAAAAGTAAGTATTTAATGGACTTGTCATGTTGGCAAAAGAAACATGTCTTGCTACCTTGCCAATTGGTCCGTGCCAGGTTATCTCTAGTTAAGATCCTGGATTCCAATGCCCTCTTGAATTTTAGGTCGGCATAATAGACTTCACCTAGCTAGCCGATATTTCTTGGATTCATTATCACACTGTCAAAGAATTCTAGATCAAAAATAATCAAGACGCTGAAGAACCTCTTTCGGTAAGTGAAAGAATGACAACATGTACAAAACAAGTTCCTCTAGGACGGAATTGATTAGTATCGATCGTCGCTTATACGACAACAATTTGGCCTTCCTGCTAGCTAGACATTTCTCAAGTATTTCTTCCAAGTGCTTCCACTCAGCGATTATTAAACGCCGGTAGTGGATCGGAATACCTAGATACTTAATCGGGAACTGTCCTAGCTGGTTGCTGAAAATCTCAGCATACTCAGATGCGGACTCACCAGGATCGGCGAAGCAAAAAAGCTCACTTTTGTGGAAGTTTATTTTGAGATGAGAGAGATTCGCAAATGCACATAAAGTTATTTAACGTTTCTTGCTTTATCTAGGTCATGATCCATATTATAATAAAGAGTATCTTAGTCAAGGGCTTTGCTTTGTGCCATGATCAATAGTATGAAAAGAACGATAGCATGAAAGATCATGAGATGATCTTATGGAAAGTGATAGCTTCACATATAACAAGTATGTTGATTGAAACTTGTTGAGAATAAATCAACATAGACCTCAGTCATTGTTGAGTAGATGTTGGACAAGAAAGACAACATAATGGATTGTGTTTGCTTGGTTCCAAACAATGTTATATGATTAGAGATCCCTTAGCATGCGACGATTGCTTCCACCTCATATTAGCCAAAACTCCCGAACCAAGTAGAGATACTACTTGTGCATCCATAAACCTCCAACCCAGTTTTGCCATGAGAGTCCACCATACCTACCTATGGATTGAATAAGATCCTTCAAGTAAGTTGTCATCGGTGAAAGCAATAAAAATTGCTCTCTAATATGTATGATCTATTAGTGTGTGGAAAATAAGCTTTGTACGAACCTGTGATGAGGAAGACATAAAAGCGACAGACTGCATAATAAAGTTCTTTATCATAGGAGGCAATATAAAGTGACGTTCCTCCGCACTAAGAGGACACGCATTCAAACCTCAAAAGCGCATGACAACCTCTGCTTCCCTCTGCGAAGGGCCTATCTTGTACCTTTACTTTTTGCCCTTGTAAGAGTCATGATGATCTTCACCAATTCCCTATTATTCCTTTGTCTTAGCTACCGTCACATGCTTGGGAAAGATATATATATATTCATATATCAACTTGGAGTTGAGTACTTATGCTTTATTATTGTTGACTTTACCCTTGAGGTAAATCGTTGGGAGGCAAAACTATAAGCCCCTATCTTCCTCTGTGTCCAGCTAAAACTTTGACACCATGAGTACCACGTGAGTTGTGACAATTGTGGAAAACAAAAGAGATGATTGAGTATGTGGGTTTTCCTTACAAGCTCTTATTGGACTCTTTCTGATGTTGTGATGAATTGCAATTGCTTCAATGACTTTGGACTGTTGTTGGTTACTTCTCAGTAAGGTTTGTGCTTCATGCTTTGCTTTGTGAAGGAATTGTTACTTTCCCTTAAGAATCTTTATGATGTATTGTTGTCCTATGTGTGATCATGATGCCCTCATGTCCGTATTATGTTTTATCGACACCTTCGTCCCTCAACATGTGGACATGTTTATGGAACTTGGTTTTCGCTTGAGGACAAGCGAGGTCTAAGCTTGGGGGAGTTGATACGTCCATTTTGCATCATGCTTTCATGTTGATATTTATTGCTTTTTGGGCTGTTATATTACCTTGTGGTACCATATTTATGCCTTTTCTCTCTTATTTTGCAAGGTTTATTTGAAGAGGGAGAATTCAGGAAGCAGGAATTCTCGACTAGAAAAGGAGCAAATCTTAGTCCACTATTCTGCACATCTCCAAATGCCCTGAAAAGTTACGTGAAATTTTTTGGGATTATATAAAAAATACTGGGCGAAAGAAGTACCGGAGGGGGGCCACCAGGGCGCCACAAGCCCTGCCACCGCCACCCCCCTGGTGGCGGAGGGCAAGATTGTGGGCTCCCTGACGGCCCACTAGCCCCCCTGACGGGGATATAGCCCTAGGGTAGGGTCATAGGTCTCACCAATACGTCCTACCCAAGGGCACCTCATTATTAGTTTAAGGGTTACAAGGGAAATTCCTACTGGATCGTGACAACATCTAATCCACTCGGTACGGATCCACTCAGACAAGTACATTCCATCCACTCGGATGACAGTCAACCACTCGGCCGTATGACTCACTCGGTCATGCAAATACCAACAGTCGGCAAGACATCTGTAGTGGGCTGACATTATGGCATCAATGCCCCATCTTGTAACATGAGAGGTGAGGAGGTGGCGCACTCTATATAAGCCACCCCCCTCCACATAGCTAGGGACGTCTTCTTCTCCCCTTGCGGGCTCATTCCTTCCCTGGAGCTCTGGCTCTCTCTATACCATGTAACTCATGTCCATGACAGACAAAACAAAGCCTCTCCGGAGCACGAGACGTAGGGTTGTTATCTCCACTGTGAGAGGCCTGAACTCGCTAAAACCACCGTGTCACCCATGTGCATGTTGATAGATCATGCTCCGTTATCTTACCCCCTTTCTACTGTCATACTTATACCCACGACAGTTGGCGCCCACCGTGGGGCGTGGCGTCTATCAAGCCATGATGCATATGGTTATTTGTCATCGTCGTGAGCCTCATGGTCATCATGCGCGGCCGCTGGCATCGTCCGGCTCGTCGTCGTCATGCGCGGCCACCAGCGTCCTTCACCTCATCGTCGTCACGGGTGGCCACCAGCGTCCCGTCGTCGTTACGTGTGGCTGCCGACGTCGTCCATCTCATTGTCGTCATCATCAACATGGGCACAACGGCCATCGACGTCGTCCGCACTCTCGTCATCATCGACATCGGCACAACCGACTGCACATCGTGTGCGACGTCGTCGTCGAGCATCCACGCACGACTATAGGCACCGCCCGTCTCATCATCATGATGCGGGGCCGCCACCGGCGCCCGCGTGGGCATCGTCCTTAACCAGGTCGTTGAGCCCGATGTACGACTTCCGACACCGTTCGCCTCGTCGTCAACTCTAGCCTTGTGTTCTCGTCCACTCGGGGGCGACCTCCGCGGTGGAAGCGCCGACGCCGCGCGACGCGGGCGCGTAGCGCTGCTTCCTCCGGCGCTGGTTGCCGGCGAGGCCTCCTGGCCGAGGCACACAGCAACGACGCCTTACGAATCAGCCTCGGCTTGCAAGCTGCAACCGACGACCGTTCAATGTTGTTACTTTGGCATCTTCCTTGATTAATTGACTGCATGCAGAGAAAAAAAACGGAAGGAGAGCTACCATGCACACCCGTACGCGACTCCACCGGCAATCATTAATTGCATGCCTAACGCGGGTCTCCCAATTCCTTGAAGCATGACTAGACCGTTTCATTAAGGTATAATCGCCTCATTATGTGGCTAATTGCATGGATGGACCGTTTCATTAAGGTATAATCGCCTCATTATGTGGCTAATTGGTGAGTATTCCCAACGTCAATTACCTATTTATTGTAGCGTTAACAAGCATGCTTCTTTCGCGCCAATTAATTTGTACATGCATGCATATATTACCACCCAACGTTTAATCCGGCTAATTAGTCGTTTTTGTCCGGCATAAAGAATAGTGGCTATACTTGCTAACTTGCATGGTCACTCGGCTAGCCGGAAACCAGATTATCCCTATAACTAAGAGACTCGTCACTCGGACAACAAAACGTCCACATGACAGCACCGCGCGTCGCTACACAATGGGACGCGACATCATCACTCATTCGAAAGCATCGTCATCACTCGACCGCCCTGCATGCTATCACTCAGTCGGACGCGTCGTCAGCGCTCGGCCGCCCTGCGTGTCGTCACTCGGCTTGAGACTCCTTCGTCACTCGGCAGCTTCGCGTGTCGTCACTCGGCTGGAGGCTCCTTCGTCACCTGGTTGCTCTGCGCGTCGTCTCTCGGCCGCCCCGCGTGTCGCCACTCAGCTAGACGCGTCTTCATTGCTTGACCGCCCAACACGTCGCCACTCAACCGGACGTGTCTACTTCGCTCGACCGCCCCGCGCGTTGTCAGGTAGCTAAGTCATTTTTTCACAGACTGCATTCTATTAAATAATCGTTTCTACATTACCGAGTGTCGAGGAAGTCGCACATGACGTTCACTCGGGGGTCACGCCACTGAGTGTACCTCTGCACTCGGTTGTTTATTTTTATGTGGGAACACTTCACTTCCGCTTCGTTTGGGTCCAGTACTCAAACGAGTTCAGCCGGATCCTTCACTCTTTTAGACTCTTGCTGGTTCCGAACCAGCAATCACGTGGCACACCCAGTGGGTATTTATGGGGTGCAATTTACACAAACTATTTCAGAAAAGATCATATTACTTTGATAATTTTTTATGCTGGCTTGTGCTATTTTTCATACACAGGTTACTCGACGCATCCGTGCGCCATCCTCGTCGCTGCTCAGGCTCAGTCGCCGCAACGATCATTCATGCGTTTTCACGTGTTCGGAAGCCTTTTCAATGACGTAGTGGACACGGCCGCCCCGCGTGCCGTCGGTGGGTTGGATGCCTCCTCGACATACATCACTTGGCCGCCCCGCGCGTTGCCACTCAGCCAGAATCGTCTACCTCACTCGGATGCCATGTGCATCGCCACTCCGTGTGGCACGTCTTTATCACTCGGACGCCCCGCGCGCCACCGCCCGGCTTAGCTGCGATTCAGTATCGCCTAAGTTAAATCTACTCCGAGTGCGGACATGTTCCACATTCGGGGACTTAGCTGCGACTCCGTATCGCCTAAGTTAAAAACAACTCCGAGTGCGGACATGCTCCACACCTGGAGACTTAGCCGCGACTCCGTATCGCCTAAGTTAAAAACAACTCCGAGTGCGGACATGCTCCACGCTCGGGGGCTTAGCTGCAACTCCGTATCGCCTAAGTTAAAAACAACTCCGAGTGCGCACATGCTCCACGCTCGGGGGGCTTAGCTGCGACTCCGTATCGCCTAAGTTAAGAACAACTCCGAGTGCGGACATGCTCCACACTCGGGGGCTTAGCTGCGACTCCGTATCGCCTAAGTTAAATACAACTCCGAGTGCGGACATGCTCCACACTCGGGGACTTAGCTGCGACTCCGTATCGCCTAAGTTAAAAACAACTCCGAGTGCGGACATGCTCCACGCTCGGGGACTTAGCTGCGACTCCGTATCGCCTAAGTTAAAAACAACTCCGAGTGTGGACATGCTCCACACTCGGGGACTTAGCTGCGACTTCGTATCGCCTAAGTTAAAAACAACTCCGAGTGTGGACATTCTCCACACTCGGAGGCTTAGCTGCGAATCTGTATCGCCTAAGTTAAAACAACTCCGAGTACGGACACGCTCCACACTCGGGGGCTTAGCTGCGGCTCCATATCGCCTAAGTTAAAAACTTCTCCGAGTACAGACACGCTCCACACTCGGGAACTTAGCTGCGACCCCGTATCGCCTAAGTTTAAAACAACTCTTAGAGACTTGACTTTGATCTAGAAATCATATAATGCAGATACAACAAACATTCAACATGACGAGCATTGGATGACTTAAACCCTCTGCCGGACTCATCTAGTCCGACAGAGGCTCGGGGACTACACCCAGTGGGTGCACTTAGCGTGCCCCCACTAGAAGAGAAAAACAAAAAAGAAACATTCTGCTTGGTCAGGTCCACCAACAACATCCAAGTTCAACAGATTCAGCAGATTCCAACCGACTACCAGCAGTCAGTCAGAGTCTCAAGATCCTGTTGGTCACTCGGATCTATTTCAATTCTTCAGTTCACTCGGACGTACTACTCAGCGGCATCGATCAGGGCGAATGATGAAGACTTCAATCAACGCATAATTTTGCAAGGCCCTGAAGCACGTTCAAGTTTGGTCTGCTGCTACAAGATTTACATCGACACCTTCACCACTCGGACCCTGATCCATTCGGGGGCTAATCACGGGGATATAGCCCTAGGTTAGGGTCATAGGTCTGACCAATACGTCCTACCCAAGGGCACCTCATTATTAGTTTGAGGGTTACAAGGGAAATTCCTACTGGATCGTGACAACATCTAATCCACTCGGTACGGATCCACTCAGACAAGTACATTCCATCCACTCGGATGACAGTCAACCACTCGGCCGTATGACTCACTTGGTCATGCAAATACCAATAGTCGGCAAGACATCTGTAGTGGGCTGACATTATAGCATCAATGCCCCATCTTGTAACATAAGAGGTGAGGAGGTGGCACACTCTATATAAGCCACCCCCTCCACATAGCTAGGGACGTCTTCTTCTCCCCTTGCGGGCTCATTCCTTCCCTGGAACTCTGGCTCTCTCTATACCATGTAACTCATGTCCATGACAGACAAAACAAAGCCTCTCCGGAGCACGAGACGTAGGGTTGTTATCTCAACTGTGAGAGGCCTGAACTCGCTAAAACCACCGTGTCACCCATGTGCATCTTGATACATCATGGTCCGCTATCTTACCCCCTTTCTACTGTCAGACTTATACCCACGACACCCCCTCTTTTGCTATATGAAGGGTTTCGTTCCAGAAAAAAATCATTTGGGAGCTTTTTCGTGGTTTCCCCGCCACCACAAGGCGGAACTTAAGCAGAACCAATCTAGAGCTCCGGCAGGACGATCCTGCCGGGGAAACTTCCCTCTCGGAGGGGGAAATTGTCGCCATCGTCATCACCAGCGCTCCTCTCGTCAGAGGGGAGGCATCTTCAGCAACATCTTCATCAACACCATCTCCTCTCCAATCCCTAGTTCATCTCTTGTAATCAATCTCCATCTCACGACTCCGATTGGTACTTGTAAGGTTGCTAGTAGTGTTGATTACTCTTTGTAGTTGATGCTAGTTGGATTACTTGGTGGAAGAGTTTATGTTCATATCCTTGATGCTATTTATTACACCTCTGATCATGATTATGATTATGCTTTGTGAGTAGTTACTTTTGTTCCTGAGGACATGGGATAAGTCATGCTGATAATAGTCATGTGAATTTGATATCCGTTCGTTATTTTGATATGTTGTATGTTGTCTTTTCCTCTAGTGGTGTTATGTGAACGTCGACTACATAACACTTCACCATACTTGGGCCTAGAGGAAGGCATTGGGAGTAGTAAGTAGATGATGGTTTGCTGGAGTGACAGAAGCTTAAACCCCAGTCTATGCGTTGCTTCCTAAGGGGCTGATTTGGATCCACTAGTTTAATGCTATGGTTAGACGTTGTCTTAATTCTTCTTTTGTAGTTGCGGATGCTTACGAGAGAGGTTAATCATAAGTGGGATGCTTGTCCAAGTAAGGGCAGTACCCAAGCGCCGGTCCACCCACATATCAAACTATCAAAGTAACGAACGTGAATCATATGAACATGATGAAACTAGCATGACAGAAATGCCCGTTTGTCCTCGGGAGCGTTTTTCCTCCTATAAGACTTTGTTCAGGCTTGTCCCTTGCTGCAAAAGGGATTGGGCCACTTGCTGCACCGTTGCTACTACTTGTTACTTGTTACTTTTCGCTTGCTACGTTTCACCTTACTACAACATCACTTGTTACCGCTACTTTCAGTGCTTGCAGTTATTACCTTGCTGAAAACCGTTTATCAGAGCCTTCTGCTCCTCGTTGGGTTCGACACTTACTTATTGAAAGAGCTACGATTGATCCCCTATACTTGTGGGTCATCACATCATAACATAATGATACAACATCACAACATTTATTTAGAAGGCTCAGAAGAGCCTTGCATATTAAGTTCTTATAGGTAGGGGTCTGATAACCCATAAGTATGGGGGATCACAACAGTTTTCGATGGTAGAGTATTCAACCCAAATTTGTTGATTCGACACAAGGGGAAGCCAAAGAATATTCTCAAGTATTAGTAGTTGAGTTGTCAATTCAACCACCCCTGAAAGATTTAGTATCTGCAGAAAAGTATCAGTAGCAAGGTAGTGTGATAGCAACAGTAGCAATGGTAACCAGTAGCAATAGTGACAACAGTAGTGACAGAGTAACAGTAGCAGAAGTGACAGCAGTAGCAACAGAGTAACAGTAGCAGAAGTGACAGCAGTAGCGCAAAGTAACGTAGCAAGGACCAGTAGGAAAAACTCGTAGGCATTGGATCGGTGATGGATGATTATGCCGGATGTTATTCATCATGCAACAGTTATAACACGGAGATATATGTCACTAGCTCCAGTTCGTCAATGTAATGTAGGCATGTATTCCGTATGTAGTCATACGTGCTTAGGGAAAAGAACTTGCATGGCATCTATTGTCCATCCCTCCCGTGGCAGCGGGGTCCTAATGGAAACTACGGTATATTAAGGTTCTCCTTTTAATAAAGAACCGGACCAACGCATTAACACTGGGTGAATACATGAACTCCTCATACTATGGTAATCTCCGGGAGTGGTTCCGACTATTGTCACTCCGGGGTTGCCGGGTCATAACAAATAGTAGGTGACTACAACTTGCAAGATAGGATCTAAAATGCACATATATTGGGGACAACATAATAGGTTCAGATCTGAAATCATGGCACTCGGGCCCTAGTGACAAGCATTAAGCATGGCAAAGTAGTAGCAGCATCAATCTCAGAACATAGTGGATACTAGGGATCAATCCCCATCAAAACTAAGTCGATTACATGATAGATCTCATCCAACCCATCACCGTCCAGCAAGCCTACGATGAGATTACTGACGAACGATGAAGAGCATCATGGAATTGGCGATGAAGGAAGGTTGGTGATGACGATGGCGACGATCTCCCCTCTCCGGAGCCCAGAACGGACTCCCGATCTGCCCTCTAGAGGAAGAACAGGAGGTGGCGGCGACTCCTTATCGTAAAACGCGATGAACTCTTCTCCTCGATTTTTTCGGACGAAAGGGACTAATAGATCTGGATTTGGAGGTGGTGGAACAATGTGGGCCCCACAAGCCTGCCACGCGTGGCCAGGGGGGGCGCGCCTGGTGGGGTTGTGGGCTCTCAGCTCCACCCCTCTGGTTGATTCTTGCGCCAGTATTTTTTATATATTCCACAAAAAATCCCCGTAAATTTCCAGGTTATTCCGAGAACTTTTATTTCTGCACAAAAACAACACCATGGCAATTTTGCTGAAAGCAACATTAGTCCGGGTTAATTCCATTCAAATCATGCAAATAAGAGACCAAAACAAGGGCAAAAGAGTTTGGAAAAGTAGATATGACGGAGACGTATCAGGGTCACATGACCCGACAATCAAGTTGTACACACAAAGGCATACAAGCCTTGCGGAAGAATTAAACCTGTGTGAGTACAGACAAATGAAAGAAAAGGCATAAATCCTGACTATCTACAGATCCCTTACGAAGGGGCCAGGTCGTAGCTGGCACACCAGCTACTCGTCATCATCGACGTCTAGGTCCAACCCACCCGATGGTTCGTGGGCATCTTCTCCAACAGTTATTAAGCAAACATGAGTACGAAAGTACTCAGCAAGAATGTGGGGACCCCGACTAGCAAGTCGAGTTCGCCGTGCCCAGTGACCCCAAGGATCAGTGTTCACTGAACACAGATACTGAATAATAGTCTTACATCCAAGTACCGAAATTATTACATCGAACGACCAGAAGGTCGGGTTCAAGAGCAAGGCCTGAAGCCAAATTAAACGGATACATCGAGTAGCGGAAACTCGTAAGGGCTAAGCGGTGCCCATGCCATCAAGCCTACACCGACAGGCATTCTGACTTGGAAGCGTCCTAGATCGCAGGTTTGTCTCCGACGGCGTACTCATCGCCAAACTCCGGTCCTTCCATGTCTGGTCAATAATATAACCAGTGGCAAGCCAATGAGTACTTTGAATGTACTCGCAAACAGCCCATGATATGAATATATATATGGTAAAGAATAACAGTAACATGTATCTTTAGTGGAATGCAATGTGGTGGCATAATCAGGTATATGCAACAAGTTAAAGAATTACTCTTAAGAACAGGTTACAGATACCAACATATCTGCTAGGGGTTGAACAGTCTGGGTTCACCCTAAATGCCAAGTCATGGGACTTGTCATAACCTCAATGTATTAATGAGGGCTAAACCATCCGGGTTTACCCTATATGTCAAGTCACCGAACTTGATTATATTATAGTGATTATCATAACAACACCTCTTGAACACCACACACACACAGTTTTGGTTTATGCGGAAACACTGGACGTAGTTTAAGCAGCACCACCCAACTGTCCTTGACCGTGGACACGGCTATTCGAATAGTTTACACTCTGCAGAGGTAGTACGCTGGACCCACGAGAAACGGGAAACTTCCGTGTCATCCACGACTCGCGGTATATCACATATACCCGAGGTAAGTACCCGATCATCATCTTTCCCCTGACGATACTAGACAAAGAGGTCCACTCGATTGGTACCCAGCCCACATGTTGTACGTCTTACGAGCACCGACTCTGGACCGTATCAACCATGCAGGGACCAACGGTGTGCCTGGAACTCATAATAATGGCATAGTCGTCCTACCTGGCACGACCCATCACGAGAGTGACACCGATCACTCCCGCCACTAGTAATGTGGCTCTTTGCTAGTATCGACCAGAGTAATCAACAAAGCCCCGTCCCATAAAGGGGTATCGTGGTCGTACTGGTAAGGTTGGGACGGTCGACACATCATAAATCTAATCCCATTTCCGAAACCATACTCACACCAAAACACCGGTGCATCACTTCACCAAAAGTGATCACCAACTCATCATCACCCTCGGGCATTAGTGGCACCAGACGGGGTTTTCATAAACTCTTTATTTAACTCATCATTATGCTCGAGAATATTCTCTATCGTTACTTGTCAACATGGTATTAACATGACCCTCATGGGGTAGGGTCAAGCTCAATGCAATGATCTTATAACTCTACTAATCAACATGACAGTAGCTTGATCCTCATAGATGGTAGGGTCAACTCATCATGTTTGTGCTCCGAGGAGCCATGTGAATATCATTATCAACATGCAAGGGCTTTGGAGAAGCCCCCGGTGCCATCACATCAATGAGGAACCGGCATCGTGATCACATGCAACGGAAAAATATTTGCTATTCTAGCATGCATCATTTCATATGCTTAAGTCATGGCAAAAGGGCTGCTTGCCTTGGTCAGCTAGGTATCCGGGGTCTTCGAGGTCTTCCGCTCCGGATCCTCCGTCAGTCGGTAACTCTACCGTCGAGATAGGAATAAATAAATACTAGCTCTCACTAAAACAGATAACAAAGTGCTTTTAAAAATGTTGCAAGGCTTGAATAAATTCACTTTATTATTTTGGAAAATGTTTCCTATAGTTTTATTAGCTAAGCATATTTATTTAAAAGCAAACAGAAGCAAACAAGTGCTTTTTAATATCATTTTATTATATCAAAATAGTTTCTGTTTTTGATAAATGTCCACTATTACAGAATCAAATACTACTCATTTTTAGAAAAGTACTGGTGGAAGAATTATATTTTTCTACTGGCTAAATCTTTTTATAAAAATCATTTAAGTTACTGGATTAAAATAAAAGGAAAAGGCCAGGGGAACAGATCCAGCCGGCCCAGCCAGCACGCCTGGCCACCACGCGCGCGCGGGCCAGGTTCAAACCTGACCTGCGGGCCCCTAGGGTCAGCGTCAGCGGCTGCGCGCGCTGGCTGCCCCAGGACACCGACAGGTGGGCTCCACCTGTCGGGTCCTTCTCCTACCTCCAGCCAGAGAGGTGGAGATGGACGCCGGCGAGGCTGCCGTTGTCCTCAGGCCAATCTAGGAACGGGAACAGGTCCCTCGTGCCTCCGCCTACCTGCTCGTGGTCGGGACGTCACCGGAGGTGGTCTGGGTCGCCGGCGACGAGGTGCCCGTGGCGGAAGGGTTTCGGGTTGGTGTTGAACTAGGGGCTAGGGGCACGCATTCGCTCGGGGAAGTTAGGGGAAATGTTCCTGGTGTCAAGGGGAGTGTAATGGGAGGTCGGGCAGCGCAGTAGCTGACGTGTAGCCGGAGATCGACCGGAGCTCCGAGGCGGAGGGGCCTCGGTCGATCTCGAGCACCGGGGCTCTGCGAGCACGATTGGGTGGCTAGGGTGTGTCTACTGGTTGTGCTGAAGCTGCTTGGAGGGTGCTGGGGTGCCGGGGGGACCTATTTATAGGCCAACGACGGTGACCCGACTCGGGCGCGTCGGTGACTCACCGTGGCGCGCGTGCGAGCACAGTGAGGTGCTGGCCGCGGAACCACGGGTTCGGGACGTGGTTTAGGACCTCCTGGTGCAACGGCCGCAGAGGGGAAGCGAGTGGGGTCGAGCCGCAGCGACCGTGCATGCTCGGCCGCGGCGGGCGCGCACGGGCACGCGTCGCCTGAGCTCTTGCGCGAGGGGGAGAGGGTCCCTGGGGTAGCTTTGCACTGAGTGGTTGTCGGGGGAGCGTTTGGACATAACTGGGGAGGTTGGGACCGGCCGGAGCGTCGTCCCCTTGCTGGTGGCTCTCTGCAGCGCGCCCAGAGCGCAGTTTTGGCATGCCACGGCATGCTGGCTCACTCTGGGGCACTTGGGACGTGTCCTCCATGTCCTGAGTGTTGCTGGGAGTGTGCCTATCCGTTGAGGTTTAGTGGGAGCTTGAGCTGGTCAAGGGAGCAAGGAACACTAGTGTTGCCAGTACTGCCCTGCGGCTCAAATTGGAGTTCTTGTCACTTGTGCTTGGAGTTGGGGAGGGGCTGATTGACTGGGTGTTCAGGATATTCTGGTGTTCTAACCCACCAAGTTTGGGGCCTTGACATTAGGTAAAACAGTGGCTAGGAGGGTTTTTACCTTCCTGTCAGTAGGTGTTCGACAGTGACTTGGGGTGCTTCCACTCCACCACTAGAAATGAAACTTAACAGGTTTGGTCTTGTGGTAAAAACATGGGGTTCCACCAAATCTGAGCTCCATTGAACAAGTTTGGCTTTGTAAACTTGAAAATGTCTCAAAATGACCAGTACTGTCCTTTACAAAGGAAGTGTGGCCAAACAGAGTCTCACAAATCCCAACTTTGGTGTGGAGTCCTTATTTGGGGTGTCAAACACTTCTGCAAAGTTTCAGCTCCATTGGAGAAACTTTGCAATGTAGAGTTGTTCCAACTCTTCTGTGGACAAAGAGGATTTTGGGCTCATTAGGTGCACTTCCCCACCTTGGATCAAGGTGAAATTTTAGGTGAGCACCTAACATGGCTTGGGAGGGCTCTTGTAATTTTATGGGATTTTACTGAGATAATTTCCTTTGGAAACATCTCAAAAAGCTAAAACAGACAGAAATGGTTTTCACGGTTTTACTCAAATAATATTAATATAAAATAGGGTTGAAAATCTTATATATGGAAAATATATGTCCTTCTGAGCTTCCATGAGTTTACTCAGAATTTTCTAAGGCAGGAAAGCAATTTCCCTTGTGGGAATATCATTACTGGCCTTAGAAACAAACATAGATATAAAATAGGAAAATAATATTTTAAATCACCAATTAATGTTTTTAATGAATGAAAGTAATATTTGGATTAGATCACCAACTTTGGTTGGAAGTGCCACTTGGCTTCATGAGCCAGTAGTGTATCCCAACATGGTGAAGGTGATCTTGAAATAAAGGAAAAAGGGTTTTTGAAGAAAGCAAAATAATAAGTTTTCATGGGTTTGAGTCATCAAACAAACAAGCATTCACTCATACAAGGGTTCACATTGCACTCACAACATTATTTGAAAAAGTTTTAACAAGCTCTGATTTTTGCAACATAAAATACTTGTGGTGAAAAACAGGGTGTGACAAAGAATTTAAATCATATCTATCTACTCATGCACAAGTATCAACAAGAGGCTTGTGGGGTTTCATGCAGCAAGCCAACTTTGACTCTTGGCTAATCTATACTACGACTACAAGTATTTTTGAACAACTTTTCATAAGTCATACACGAGTCCACTACCTCCACAACAATACACTATCATGGCTTATTTCTCGTTTCCCTACGAGAATGCCATCCATGATACTCACATTTATCTTGATACTTTTATGACTAGCCATTAAATTATCTATGAACAACATATGTTTCCATGTAGTCCATATCCACGGACGGGACTATTCGAATAGATCGCATCCCTGTAGGGGTGTACTTCTTCACACACGCTCTCACCACTTATCGCCATGTGCACTTCACGCACCTCGGCAACCTTCAACCGGAAGCCCAGCGAGGGAGTCGGCCACGACCGTTAACAACGCTAATAACTAGTCCGGGTTTATCGCCTATTTTGAGACCGAACCCGTGCGGAAATCCGGCCGAAGTTTCTACTACGGCCTCAAACAATGTACGCAGGTTTCCCAAGCCCACCATCCGGGTGCTACTTGGTACACCGTGCCACTGCCTACCGCGTCACAGCATCAACATCTTCATCAGCACCATCTCCTCTCCAATCCCTAGTTCATCTCTTGTAACCAATCTCCGTCTCGCGACTCCGATTGGTACTTGTAAGGTTGCTAGTAGTGTTGATTACTATTTGTAGTTGATGCTAGTTGGATTACTTGGTGGAAAAGTTTATGTTCAGATCCTTGATGCTATTCATTACACCTCTGATCATGATTATGATTATGCTTTGTGAGTAGTTACTTTTGTTCCTAAGGACATGGGATAAGTCATGCTAATAATAGTCATGTGAATTTGATATTCGTTCACTATTTTGATATGATGTATGTTGTCTTTTCCTCTAGTGGTGTTATGTGAACGTCGACTACATAACACTTCACCATATTTGGTCCTAGAGGAAGGCATTCGGGAGTAGTAAGTACATGATGGGTTGCTGGAGTGACAAAAGCTTAAACCCCAGTCTATGCGTTGCTTCGTAAGGGGCTGATTTGGATCCACTAGTTTAATTCTATGGTTAGACGTTGTCTTAATTCTTCTTTCATAGTTGCGGATCCTTGCGAGAGGGGTTAATCATAAGTGGGATGCTTGTCCAAGTAAGGGCAGTACCCAAGCGTCGGTCCACCCACATATCAAACTATCAAAGTAACGAACGCGAATCATATAAACATGATGAAAATAGCATGACAGAAATTCCCGTGTGTCCTCGTGAGCGCTTTTCATCTTATAAGACTTTGTTACCGCTACTTTCAGTGCTTGCAGTTATTACCTTGCTGAAAACCGTTTATCAAAGCCTTCTCCTCCTTGTTAGGTTCAACACTCTTAATTATAGAAAGGACTACGATTGATCCCCTGTACTTGTGGGTCATCAAACACCAAAGGTAAGGTACTTGGTCTTGGTAAGGTGCTTTTATCTCATGACAGTTCCATTCAGAATGTCATGCTTGTTGAATCCCTTGGCTACAATCTTCTTTCCGTATCTAGACTAGCGGACTTTGGTTTCGATGTGCTATTTATGAAAGTTGAATGCCGAGTGTTTCGTAGAGACAATAATAACATCGTCTTTACTGGTTTCCGTAGAGGTGATCTATACATTGTTAATTTCTCTAAGATATCCAAACCCCGTACATGTCTTATCGCAAAATCTTATAAAGGTTGGTTATGGCATAGAAAGCTTGGACATGTATGTATGCATAATCTTGACAAACTTATCAAAGGTGATCATATACTTGGCGTTAAAGATGTTATCTTTGACAAAGATAGTCTTTGTAGTGCTTATCAAGCAAGAAAGCAAGTTGGTGGAAGTCATCCTGTGAAGAAAATTATGACCACAAGAAGACCCCTCAAGCTGCTTCACAAGGATCTCTTTGGTCCCAGTGCTTACAAGAGCCTCGTTGGAAATTCTTAGGGTTTAGTCATTATTGATGTTTTTTCAGATTTACGTGGGTGTTCTTTCTCAATGATAATTCGCAAGTACAAATGATCTTCAAGAACTTTGCTCGGAAATCTCAAAACCAGTTTGAAGTGAAGATCAAGAAGGTTCGGAGCGACAATGAAATGGAGTTCAAGAACACTAATGTGGATACTTTTCTTGATGAAGAAGTTATCTTACATGAGTTCTCAGCGACGTACACACCTCAACAAAATGGAGTCATTGAGAGGAAGAACCGTACGCTCATAGAGATGGCGAGAACAATGCTTGACGAATACAAGATTCCAAGACACTTTTGGGCAGAAGCCGTGGAAACGGCTTGCCATGCCATAAACCGACTGTACGTGCACAAGCTTCTCGGTAAAACGGCATATGAGCTACTCACTAGTAACAAACCCCAAGTTGCACACTTTCGGGTATTCGGCTCTAAGTGATGTATTCTTGATAACCATCGTCGGTCAAAATTTGCACCTAAATCTTATGAAGGTTTCCTTCTTGGTTACGGATCAAACTCTCACGCTTACCGTGTCTACAACAACTTCTCTTGAAAAGTTGAAGAGACAGTAGATGTGAAGTTTGATGTGACTAACGGTTCGCAAGTCAAAGGTATGGACTATGGTGATACTTATGCTCTTGTTTCTAGACTTGAATCCAATCGTATTATTCTAACTTATGCCAATCACCATGATATAACTCTTTACCAAATGGATATCAAAATTGCCTTTCTCAATTGAGAAATTGAAGAGGAAGTTTATGTTAAACAACCTCCTGGTTTTGTGAACCCTAAGAAACCTGATCATGTTTACAAACTTCCTAAAGCTTTATATGGTCTTAAACAAGCACCTAGAGCTTGGTACAAATTCCTAACAAAGTTTCTCATTGAAAAGGGTTTTGAGATTGGTAAATTTGAAGCGACCTTAATCACTAAAAGATTCAATGGAGAACTATTTGTTTCCCAAATATATGTGGATGGTACTATCTTTGGTTCCACTAACCCCCATTTTAGTGAAACGTTTGGGAAGCTGATGTGGGAGAAGTATGAGATGTCTATGATGAGTGAACTGAAGTTCTTCCTTGGATTGCAAATCAAACAATCGAGAGAAGGTACATTTATTATCAAACCAAGTACACCAAGGACTTAATCAGAAAGTTCAACATGCAAGAATGCAAAGGTATGAGAACCCACATGCCTACTAGTGGACATCTTGACCTCACAAAGGAGGACAAACCCATTAATCAAAAGATTTATCGATCAATGATTGGTTCATTTTTATATCTATGTGCCTCCCGCACTGACATCATGTTGAGCGTTTGCATGTGTGCCCGCTATCAACCAGCACCTAAAGAGTGTCATCTATTGCTTATGAAAACGATAGTGAGATACCTTATACATACACCAAACTTTGGCATATGGTATCCCAAGGGATCTTTTTTTAATCTTCTTGGCTATTCCGACTCGGACTATGTTGGAGACAAGGTTGATAGAAAATCCACCTTGGGTACATGTCAGTTTCTTGGGAGATCTCTTGTCTCTTGGACATCCAAGAAACAAAACTCGGTATCCTTATCCACTTCCGAAGCCGAATACATTGCCGCTGGATCATGATGTGCCCAATTACTATGGATGACTCAAACACTTAAGGATTATAGCGTTCATGTTAGAAAAGTTCCATTGTTGTGTGACAATGAAAGTGCTATTAAGATTGCCTATAATATCGCGCAAAATTCTATAACACAACACATCCAAGTGCGACATCATTTCATTCGTGATCATGTTGTTAAAGGAGATAGCAATCTCAAGCATGTTCGTACCGACAAACAACTAGCTGATATCTTTACCAAACCACTTAAGGAGAAAGAGTTATGTCATTTGAGGAGTGAGTTGAATATCATTGATGCTTTGAACTTGAGATAGACTCCCTCAGAAGCATACAAGGGCATGAGCTTGACTGACTATTCCTTGATGCCATTAATTTGATTATTTGTATCTTGGAAACTATGCTCCCTTGTATTGCATCTAACTTTTTGTAGGTACTTGGAAAAATACAAACCACAATATTACCATCAACTCCAATCAAAAGCAACCTTGACATGGCCAAGTATCAACAACCCCTCTTCGAGGATGAAGGAAGAAGACAACAAATCATATCCTTGACAACCATTTGATGAAGTAGTTCACTCATGTCCTTTGGATATATTATGTTGTTCCTTGCAAAACTAACATTGTTGTTGAAAAGTGAACCAAAACGACATCGATTGCTCCCAACTCAAGATGATCTTCATTAACTTTGAGCATCCACAACAAGTTCACACTACTAGGAAAAGGCCTGCTAGTGGCACACCTGTTTTGGCTACTAATGGCGCACTAGAGGTGCGCCACTAGCATCACGCCATTATAATTTTTTACTAATAGGTGCGCCATTAGTATCTGGTATACTAATGGCGCACCAGGCAGTGTGCCATTAGTATAGCCCATGGTGCTCCATTAGTATGCCTCCCAGGGCATATATACTAATGGCGCACCAGGCAGTGCGCCATTAGTATAGCCCATGGTGCTCCATTAGTATGCCTCCCAGGGCATATATACTAATGGTGCACCAGGCAGTGCACCATTAGTATAGCCCATGGTGATCCATTAGTATCTGGTATTCCAGCATATATATGTTTTGTTTCAAAACCATAAATTCAACAGCACATAACATATATATCAAATATATAATACATAATATGTGCCCAATAGTTTTACTGATCCACAAGACATAACATATATGCAAAGTTGCATAACAAATTTCATGATCCATATATCAAAATTCCATAGCATCCATACATCCAAAATTCCATAGCATCCATATATACATATAGTTCCATAGCATCCATACATACATAGCTCCATATCAAATATAATACACAACGATACTTTGCGGGCATTAGTAAGTCATATTTGGCACTAAAACAAATGCCTTCATGTCCATATCGTAGTCCAAAGAGCATAGCGTGGCAACCTACAAGATGAAATCATCAACATGTCAAATTTAACACTCTAAATCATGAAGATCTTCAAGAATGGTCTCTAATTATGACAACACATGAAGTTACACACTATGATGGCTTCTCTTGTTAAAATTGCATGCACTATGATTAACTTGAATAGCACACTCTGATATCATCATGCATACTTGAAGTGAAGCCTTGGTCCTAATTGCCTGCAGGACTACCCCTACACTATACTCTAGGTCATGAAATATTTGATAGTTCATAGCACAAACAACAACATTGAACTTTCAGTAAACACAAATGTATCACTAAGATTACTGCAAAGACACTTAAAAGTTAAGAAAACACATGATAACCAATCTCAAAAATCCAGTTATTAAATTCACCAGGAATTCAAGCTGACCATATCAATTGAAAAATGAAAGGGACAGCTTACAGGATCACACAGTTAGATACGCACGACGGTTCACCTATGTGTGTGCCCGCACAAATTCATCCAGCCGATCCCACACCTCAAGAGCAGTTGGTTTGTCTTGATGCCTTTTATTCTTGCTTATCTGCACCATAATTTAGTAACGCAATAAAGCAGTTGTAAGTGGGAGCAAAATAGAATTTATTTTCAATAACCAAAACATATGGAAAATTTCTCCCACTCACAGATATGATTTTGACATTCCACTGTTTGACCACTTTTGCTGAATCCACACTATAATCTCCAAAGCATACATAGAAACCGATAACTGAGACGAGTTTAAAATGTTAGGCCACAGATGGTATCGACTTGCCATGCTGAAAGAGAAACAAAGCAATCTAAGGTTTCATGTTGCATTACAAATAGTTAGTGTGAGGCTTTGCTAGGAACAGAAACAAAAGGCACAGGCACCAAGATATGATTTGTTTGGGAGGTGTGCTTCGGTACCATATGGTTGTGTGCATCGTGTGAATTTCTGCGAATGTGGCACATTTAAAAGCACATGTATCAGATGCTAACTAGTGCTCCACATTCCATATGACTGTGTGCATCCTGTGAATTTCTGAGAATGTACTAAGTCATAGTATAATACAACCTAGAATGTACTAAATTTCTGAGAAACAAGAGAAACAGTACAAAAGCAAGTAAATATATTCCTGGTTGCCACACTTAACAATATGCAGCAACAGTTCCAAAAACAATAACAGAAAGCATCTGCATAATGTAACTTGTGTTCTTTTCCTTGAGGAATAAGAACTCTATTCTAGACAACCAAACTAAAATGAATCCAAGTGGCATATGCATCCCAGTCACACCCTGCTCCTAGAACTGCCACCTAGGCACATGCTCCAAGTGGCATAAACTAAATCATTTTACTCCCTTTCCAATCCAAAACAAGTGTGGTGGCCTTAGTAGTTGGTGCAAGACCAGAATAATAGTAATAGTTTGAGGCATTTTGGTCCCCTATTCAGACAAACTATCGTTGGTGCAAGACTAGAGAGTAGTAGTTGTGGTCCTGCTAGATCTCAGCATATAGAAAATTGTACCAACATGTTTGTGATATTTTTCTTGCTTTTCCAACAGAAAAAACATTGATTAGTTAGTGCAATGCAATACTAAGATTTGGACTAGTAGTTTAAAGTTTTTTTAGAAGACAAAAATCAAACTATCAAACTCTGAGTCACTCCAAAACTTAGTCGGAAGTCCAGACAGATGTCTAGTTGAATGATCAGTGCGGCATAATTTAATAGTATCGCTCTCAGCTAGCAGATCCAAGTCAACTTGACCCTCCCACATATAAATTGGATATGTTGTTATCTTAGCTCCATCAACTTGCTTTAGTACAGAGATATGCCACCAAAATAAACTGGATTTGTCAGCCCATCAACTTTCTCTAATGAATCACTTAGCTCCATCATATAGTTAGCACTAGAAATCATAGACAAAATACAAATGACCAGACAAAGTTGTGTTCAGTTAGATGAGTAGAAAAGCAAACATCAACCAAACCATCACTGATACAGATATAGAACCAAAACTGCAACATTCTAGATGGATACCAATTTGCAAAATGAACAAGTTCAGTCCTTACAACCTACAAACCAACAAAGCGTGGCAATCATCTAGCACTCGAACGACTACTACCACTACTTGGAGACACATAAGCAGAGTCAGCGACCACTAATATGAGCTGTTGGTGGTGGTGGTGGTATACTAATTGCAGAGTACTGGATAACAAAAACATGAACAGGACATGGCAAGGCAAATAGTTGGGTTTGCACCATAGAAAAAATGTGCATTATTAATTTTCAATCTAGTAAAAATGAACTTGTTGATTCAAGCGTCTAGTAAAAATCAAATCACTCATACAGAAGTGCATCATTATTTCTCAATCTAGATTTACATTACATTATTGAGTTCTCACAACCAACGACATCAGCAAGCATTCAACAAACATCAATCAAACCATCAGAACACGTCCAACATCCAAGCAACAACATGCCTTTCTTCAGACCAAAAATTATCGGTATTATTCCATTGCAAATACATTATCTAGCCAGGGCACAATCCAGCAACTAACTATAGATATACAGACAAAGCTTATCTAGCAACCTAGGACGAGGTGGACTTGGTACCGAGAGAACCAGAGAACAGAACTTGGTGCCCTCGGAGTTGGCGTGCTAGGCGAGATCGCCGGGGAGGAGGAGGCGGCAGCCATGGCCGGGCAGAACGAAGAGGAGGAGGAGAGGGAGGACTTACCTCCGGGGAGAAGGCCATCAGTCGGCGGCATGTTGAGGAGGAGTAGGGTGGGCGGTGCGGTGAGCAGGCGGAACGAAGAGGAGGACTGGAAGGAGGACTTACCTCCGGGGAGAAGGCCGTAAGTCGGCGGCGTGTTGAGGAGGAGTAGGGTGGGCGGTGCGGTGAGCAGTAGCAAATTCCATGACTTTAGAACCCAGATGGCTGTAGGGGAATCACATGGGCGTCAGTGAGATTGAGAATGGCAACAAGGGTAGCAGCAGAGATTGATGGAGGAACAGGGGAGGGTGAGGCAACTTAGAGAGCGAAGGCTATCCAGTTGTCAGTTCGGGGCGATGGCGGAGCTGTTGGTGGTGACGGCGGTGATGGACGAGGACCCCCTGTCCATCATGGGGTGGCCTGTTGTAGCTGCAGGTCGTCGAGGGTAAAAGACGTGGTGCCGGCCGGAGGTGTTTGAGCAGGGAGAGGAATGCGGGAGGAACCTTGTTCTTGGACGGCGGCGGCGGCGGCGCTAGATCGAGGTGGGGTTAGGGTTCAGCCCAGGAGTGGTAGGGCATCTCGTTGTGGAGCGCATCAGGAACCAACGAGGAGGAGTGGGAGGAGGATTACACGCGCGCTGGCCAGATCCGGAAGCTTGCGTACCTACGGATGGTGCCTGCGGTGACTCCTGCTTCTGCTGGTCGGCGGCGCGGCGCGAGGAACCCTAGCTGCGGCTGCGCGAGGAGGCTGCGGGGAGGGAGCGAGGGGTGGGAGATGGAGGAAAGGGGAAGCGAGAGGAGGGGCAGAGAGATACTTTTTTTATTGCAAAACTACTAATGGCGGACCACCTACAAATGCGCCATTAGTAACCCTGGTTACTAATGGCGCACCAGCTGGTGGTGCGCCATTAGTAGTTTTGCAAAAAAATAGTAGTGGCGCACTGGGTGAGTGGTGCGCCATTACTAGTTAAACTAGTAATGGCGCACTCTGCCCTGGTGCGCCATTAGTACTTTTGGAAAAAAAGTTTGTTAGTAGTGGCGCACCGTGTGTGTGGTGCGCCATTAGTGTCCATCACACTAATGGCGCACCTGCACATGGTGCGCCACTGCTATATAGTAGTGGCGCATCACTTGTCTAGTGCGCCATTAGTGTCTATATGATCTATAGCCCTTTTCCTAGTAGTGTCACCTACATGCCATGTCATCAACATCATTCGATGGTATGTACTCATATCCTTGATAAATCTCTACACCAATTCATGGAGTGAAGCAACTAGAGTATTATGAAGACATTGAAAAGCTTAATCGAAAAATGGTAACCCCATTTTTGTGCTTAACGATGAGTATGACCTATGATCAAGCATCCTTGCTTGACTCCTCAAGTCAAATACTCTAATATAGGTGACCTTGTCACCACCCACATCCAGATGGAGATCATTGTATGGTTCACATTTGACCTTTCACACTCTTAGAACCATTCAACTCTCATCTACGTGTATGTATATATCTCATATTTTCAATATATAAATATATATATATATAATTTTTGTTGTTACCTTTGTTTTTTTACTTTTGTTTCTATTTCTCAATTAGTACCTTCTTTTACAATTTGAATCTTAAAACAAATCTTCTGACCAGCCTATTCTTCTATTAAAGAGTTGACTATCATTGCAACTCAGTTTCACCGAACTGGGAAACTTTGTCCAAATGATTTCACCCAAGAGGCATGAATATCATTCACGGTTCTACCAAACCATTTTGCCTCGGTGACTCCGATTTTTCTGACAAACATTATTTCTCTGAAAATTTATTTTCAACGTATGTTTTAGGGGGAGAAAAACCTTAGTGATCCCATACAGTATAAGAGGGAGAATCATCTAGGATCCCTGACATAGGGGGAGATAATTCAAGGAACTCTAATTCATACCAAAAAATGACAAATTCAAGGAGCCCTTGTAAAAGTGAGAAGTATTCAGGATCCCTTTCTCTCAATGAGGCTTTACCCTCTGACCTTATTTTTGGTAATTTATCCCAAAGGGGAGAAATATTAAAGTATCAAAGCTTCCATTCAATGAACCAATTCACAGGGGAGGAATATCACCAAGAAGCTTCGAGAGAAGAGGGAGAAACAACACTAAGGGGAGATATTTGTTCCTAAAGGGAGATGTATCAAACCTTACACATTAAGGGGGAGAGAGATGAATATGGCTTTATTGGTTTGAACTTATTTTCCTTGCCTACTCCCAATATCTAAATGCTATGATTCAAGGGGAGAGGAAACCTTACATATTCATCTTTAGGGGAGAAAATTTCTTGTTCTTTGGAGACATATCCTTTTATCAAAACCTATCTTCAATATGTCTTCAATTTCTTGGTATTTTTGAGGCTCTTTGCATCTTTACAACAGGGTACTCTCGCGTTATCTAACATTTGTTTTCTCAAGTGTACTCATACTCCAAGACACTCAAGATCCTCAAGGTAAGTATATGAATCATATCCTTGTTCATGATGACCTCTTATTTCTTGCGCATACTGTTTGCAAGAGGGAGTCTTGAACATGGAACTTCTTCATTTACATATGTTTGATGCATATAGCCAGGATGTCTATGACTTGTCTTGTCCTTTTACCTTGCGTGTGCCCATGCATTCCAAAGCAACTATCCTTTAAAAAGGGATTACACACATTTAGGGGGAGCTTGTACTAGTCATGTTTCTTTCAAAGATGTCATATCCTTATGATGATATTCATTTGAAGCTTTGATTGTATGTTTTCATCAATTAATAAAAAGGGGGAGATTGAAAGCATATATGTTCCCTTGGTGATTTTGATAATTCATGACAACATACTTTGTCTCTTGGACTAACACTTTTACCTAGATATTGCAGGAAAAGTCCATGGAGATCAGCTACCGCTTAAGGTTTATGTGGAGATGCCCCTGGATGCAAGAAAGGAACAATGTTGGCTCAAGGTTCAACCTAGAAGACTCTTCATTTTATATTTGTGAGACATCACTTTTGAGTCCATTGGAAAGCCAATACTATTAAAAGGGGCCGAGGTAGTAAAATGAACTGATTGCTCAGTGTCTCAAATTTAGCCGCCAAAACACTCAGTCATTTTTCCCACATATCCACTCTGTCAAGATCCACATACAAAAATTCGGTGTCACCAACATTTCCATATCGGACCCACCGACTTTGACCTCATATAGAAACCCTAGCCATTCCCACCAAATCGGTGCAACCGAAACAAAGTCGGTGCTACCGAGTTTAGTGTGACCAACATTATATTCCCAAGATACACAAAATTGGAAATTCTGAGTTTGAGTATCGACGCAACCAAGTTTGGCCATCTGACCGTTAGTCACTTTTTCGGTGCCACCGAGTTTCGTATATCGATCTCACCGAGATTCAAAAGTTCATACTTTTAGTGCTAATCGGTACAACCGAGTTTTCAACTTCGGTGAGAGTTTGCCTTTTTGTGTGTAACGATTGGATTTTGGCTGCTGCCTATATATACCCCTTCACCCACCTCTCATTCGTGGGAGAAGCACTCAAAATGTACACTTCATTGCTAGATCCATTTTCTAAGAGAGAACCACCTACTCATGAGTTCAGACCAAGATATTTCAATCCTATGATTTGAAACTTGATCTCTAGCCTCCCCAAACGACTTTCCACCAAATCAACCTCTCCTACCCATGCATATTCTTTGTGAGAGTGATTTGTGTTGAGGAGACTATCTTTAGAAGCACAAGAACAAGGATTTCATTGATCTACCACATCTATTATCTTTTGGAGGGTGGTGCCTCCTAGATTGGTTAGGTGTCGCTTGTGAGCCTCCTACTTCGTGTTGTGAAGTTGAACCAAGATGTTTGTAAGGGCAAGGAGGTGGCCTACTTCGTGAAGATCTACCGCGAGTAAGGCTAGTCCACCATGGACGGAAGCCATGGTGGGATAGACAAGGCCACTTCTTTGTGGACCCTCCGTGGGTGGAGCCCTCCGTGGACTGTCCTAGCCGTTACCCTTTGTGGGTTGAAGTCTCCACTAACATGGATGTATGATAGCGCCACCTAAATGGAACCATGCCAAAAAAACGTCGTGTCAACATCATGTGTTTGATCTTACTAACCTCTACTCCTTTACATGTGCAAAGTCTATACTTTTCCGCTGTCATATATGTTGACTAACATGTGTAGGATGCACTAGACTTGTTAGAAGTGCTGAATTTCTTCCCTCCTAGAATTTGGGTGAGGGTAGAAATTTTATCTTAACAAGTAGTCTATTCACCTCGCCCCCTCTAGACTCATCTTCTATCGATCACTCAATTGGTATAAGAGCAAGGTCTCCAAGACCTTGGTATAACTGCCATTGGAGGAAGATGAATGTGACTAGTTCCGAGATTTTTAGTTGTAGAGGGCCTATTCTTGATGGAGAGTACTTTAGATAATGGAAAGATGAAATGCTTGTTATATTTGATGAGTTTCATTTGCGCAAGTATGTTGAATATCCCTATGCATCTCCCACTGATCCCATACATCCTTCTCATGATGATGAAGTTAATATGCTTGGTAACCTTAACACTGTCAATCTAATCATTAGAGGCTTACCAAGAAATGTGCTTAATCCGTTGCAAAACTTTGAGTGTGCTTATACCTTGTGGAAAGGCTTAGAGAGAAGATATCCAAATTATTCCTTGAAAAATCTTGATATCATTGTCCACAAATGCATTGCTTTTCACAAAATTAAGCCAACCGATCCTTGTTGAAGCCATTCGAGTGTATAAACATGAACATTGTCATAGTCAAATTTCTGATCAAATTCTTGTTTCTTATGACGAGGGAACTTCATCTGATGATGACAATGTGGAGCATGGCTACTACAATGAAGATGAAGAGTTTGACATTGAAAAGTCTTTAGTCCTTTACATGTGCAAAGTCTTTACTTTTTCGTTGCCATGTATGTTAACTAGCATGTATAGGGTGCACTATACTTGTTAGAATTGTTGAATTTCTGCCCTCCTAGAATTTGGGTTAGGCTAAGAAAAATATCTTGACAAGTAGTCTATTCACCCCCCCCCCTCTCCATACATCTTCTATCGATCCCTCAAATAGAAGGTCGGACCATGACTTGAATTGGTATAGAGCCTAAGGCTGTTATGAAGTTTCTTCTAGATGATTGTAAAGACTTACTAAATGAGTAATACACGTATTATTCCTGCAAAAAAAATGAGAGGGAGCGGTGTGCCGCAAATCGAACCGACCATAGAAGAAGAGATGAGACGTTGGAGACGAACATACCGTCGCTGACCAACAGCACAAACACTTGCTCCTCTCGATATATATCCGCTCTCGAGTGCTCGCCACCAGTGATGGTTGTAGTTGAAATTTACCCCATAAGGGTGGTGTTGGAAATATGCCCTAGAGGCAATAATAAATTAGTTATTATTATATTTCTTTGTTCATGATAATCGTTTATTATCCATGCTGTAATTGTATTGATTGGAAACACAAATACATGTGTGGTGTTGGAAATATGCCCTAGAGGCAATAATAAATTAGTTATTATTATATTTCTTTGTTCATGATAATCGTTTATTATCCATGCTATAATTGTATTGATTGGAAACACAGTGCATGTGTGGATACATAGACAAAACACTGTCCCTAGTAAGCCTCTAGTTGACTAGCTCGTTGATCAAAGATGGTCAAGGTTTCCTGACCATAGGCAAGTGTTGTCACTTGATAACGGGATCATATCATTAGGAGAATAATGTGATGGACTAGACCCAAACTAATAGATGTAGCATGTTGATCGTGTCATTTTGTTGCTACTGTTTTCTGCGTGTCAAGTATTTGTTCCTATGACCATGAGATCATATAACTCACTGACACCGGAGGAATGCTTTGTGTGTATCAAACGTCGCAACGTAACTGGGTGACTATAAAGATGCTCTACAGGTATCTCCGAAGATGTTCGTTGAGTTAGTATGGATCGAGACTCGGATTTGTCACTCCGTGTGACGGAGAGGTATCTCGGGGCCCACTCGGTAATACAACATCACACACAAGCCTTGCAAGCAATGTGACTTAGTGTAAGTTGCGGGATGTTGTATTACGGAATGAGTAAAGAGACTTGCCGGTAAACGAGATTGAAATAGGTATGCGGATACTGACGATCGAATATCGGGCAAGTAACATACCGAAGGACAAAGGGAATGACATACGGGATTATATGAATCCTTGGCACTAAGGTTCAAACGATAAGATCTTCGTAGAATATGTAGGATCCAATATGGGCATCAAGGTCCCACTATTGGATATTGACCGAGGAGTCACTCGGGTCATGTCTACATAGTTCTCGAATCCGCAGGGTCTGCACACTTAAGGTTCGACGTTGTTTTATGCGTATTTGAGTTATATGGTTGGTTACCGAATGTTGTTCGGAGTCCCGGATGAGATAAGGGACGTCACGAGGGTTTCCGGAATGGTCCGGAAACGAAGATTGATATATAGGATGACCTCATTTAATTACTGGAAGGTTTTTGGAGTTACCGGGAATGACGAATGGGTTCCGGGAGTTTACCGGGGGGGGGGGCAACCCACCCCGGGGAAGCCCATAGGCCTTGGGGGAGACACACCAGCCCTTAGTGGGCTGGTGGGACAGCCCACAAGTGCCCTATGCGCCAAGGAGAAGAAAATCAAGAGGGAAAAAAAAGGAGGATGTGGGAAGGAAGGGGGACTCCCTCCCACCAAACCTAGTCCAACTCGGTTTGGGGGGGGGGGGGAGAGTCCTCCCCCTTGGCTCGGCCGACTCCCTTGAGGGTCCTTGGACCCCAAGGCAAGGCCCCCTCCCTCCCACCTATATATATCGAGGTTTTAGGGCTGATTTGAGACGACTTTTCCACGGCAGCCCGACCACATACCTCCACGGTTTTTCCTCTAGATCGCGTTTCTGCGGAGCTCGGGCGGAGCCCTGCTGAGACAAGGTCATCACCAACCTCCGGAGTGCCGTCACACTGCCGGAGAACTCTTCTACCTCTCCGTCTCTCTTGCTGGATCAAGAAGGCCGAGATCATCGTCGAGCTGTACGTGTGCTGAACGTGGAGGTGTCATCCGTTCGGTACTAGATCGTGGGACTGATCGCGGGATTGTTCGCGGGGCGGATCGAGGGACGTGAGGACGTTCCACTACATCAACCGCGTTCTCTAACGCTTCTGCTGTACGGTCTACGAGGGTACGTAGATCACTCATCCCCTCTCGTAGATGGACATCACCATGATAGGCCTTCGTGCGCGTAGGAAAATTTTTGTTTCCCATGCGACGCTCCCCAACAAGATCACCACCAACCTCCGGAGCGCCATCACGCTGCTGGAGAACTCATCTACCTCTCCGTCTCTCTTGCTGGATCAAGAAGGCCGAGATCATCGTCGAGCTGTACGTGTGCTGAACGCGGAGGTGACGTCCGTTCGGCACTAGATCGGAGCGGGTCGTGGGACGGATCGTGGGACGGATCGCGGGACGGTTTGTGGGACGGTTCGCGGGCGGATCGAGGGACGTGAGGACGTTCCACTACATCAACCGCGTTTCTTAAGGCTTCTGCTGTGCAATCTACAATGGTACATAGATCGCAAATCCCCTCTCGTAGATGGACATCACCATGATAGGTCTTCGTGCGCGTAGGAATTTTTTGTTTCCCATGCGACGTTCCCCAACAGTGGCATCATGAGCTAGGTTCATGCGTAGATGTAATCTAGAGTAGAACACAAAAGTTTTTGTGGGCGGTGATGTGTGTCTTGCTGCCCTCCTTAGTCTTTTCTTGATTCCGCAGCATTGTTGGATCGAAGCGGCTCGGACCGACATTACTCGTACGCTTACGAGAGACTGGTTTCATCGCTACGAGTAACTCCGTTTCTCTAAGATGACTGGCGGGTGTCGGTTTCTCTAACTTTAGTTGAATCAGAATTGACCGAGGAGGTCCTTGGATGAGGTTAAATAGCAATTCATATATCTCCGTTGTGGTGTTTGCGTAAGTAAGATGCGATCCTACTAGATACCCATGGTCACCACGTAAAACATGCAACAACAATTAGAGGACGTCTAACTTGTTTTTGCAGGATATGCTTGTGATGTGATATGGCCAACGATGTGATGTGATATATTGGATGTATGAGATGATCATGTTGCAATAGTTAATATCGACTTGCACATCGATGGTACGGCAACCGGCGGGAGCCATAGGGTTGTCTTTAAACTAACGTTTGTGCTTGCAGATGCGTTTACTATATTGCTAGGACGTAGCTTTAGTACTAATAGCATGAGTAGCACGACAACCCCGATGGCGACACGTTGATGGAGATCATGGTGTGACGCCGGTGAGAAGAAGATCGTGCCGGTGCTTTGGTGATGGAGATCAAGAAGCACATGATGATGGCCATATCATGTCACTTATGAATTGCATGTGATGTTAATCCTTTATGCACCTTATCTTGCTTAGAACGTCGGTAGCATTATGAGGTGATCTCTCACTAAAATTTCAAGACGAAATTGTGTTCTCCCCGACTGTGCACCGTTGCGACAGTTCTTCGTTTCGAGACACCACGTGATGATCGGGTGTGATAGACTCAACGTTCACATACAACGGGTGCAAAACAGTTGCACACGCGGAACACTCGGGTTAAGCTTGACGAGCCTAGCATGTGTGGACATGGCCTCGGAACACATGAGACCGAAAGGTCGAGCATGAATCGTATAGTTGATATGATTAGCATAGAGATGCTTACCACTGAAACTATTCTCGACACACGTGATGATCGGACTTGAGATAGTGGATTTGGATCATGTACCACTCAAATGACTAGAGAGATGTAGTTTTTGAGTGGGAGTTCTTAAGTAATATGATTAATTGAACTAATTGTCATGAACATAGTCTAATGGTCTTTGCGAATTACGATGTAGCTTGCGCTATAGCTCTACTATTTTTATATGTTCCTAGAGAAAATTTAGTTGAAAGTTGATAGTAGCAAACTTTGCAGAGGATTGTCCTCGTTGCTGCGCAGAAGGCTTATTTGCTTAATGCACCACTCGGTGTGCTGCACCTCGAGCATCGTCTGTGGATGCTGTGAACATCCGACATACACGTTTCTGATGACTACACGATAGTTTAGTACAAAATACTTAATGGCTTAGAAGCAAGGCGCCGAAGACGTTTTGAAACGTCATGGAACATAAGAGATGTTCTAAAGAGATGAAATTGTGATTTCATGCTTGTGCCCTTGTTAAGAGGTATGAGACCTCCGACAAGATTCTTTGTCCACGAAGTAAAGGAGAAAAGCTCAATCGTTGAGCGTGTGGTCAGATTATCTGAGTACGACAATCGCTTGAATCAAGTGGGAGTTGATCTTCCAGATAAGATAGTGATGGTTCTCCAAAATCAGTCCCACCAAGCTGTGAGAGATTCATGATGAACTATAACATATCAAGGATAGATACAATGATCCTTGAGCGATTCGCGATGTTTGACACTGCAAAAGTAGAAATCAAGAAGGAGCATCAATAGTTGATGGTTAGTAAAACCACTAAGTTTCGAGAAAGGCAAGGGCTAGAAGGGATACTTCGTGAAATGGCAAAGCAGTTGCTGCACTAATGAAGAGACCCTAGATTAAACCCAAGCCCGGGACTAAGTGCTTCTGTTATGAGGGGAACGGTCACTGAGGCGGAGCAACTCTAGACACTTGGTAGACAAGAAGGCTGGCAAAACTCGAAAGAAGTATATTTGATATACATGATGTTGATGTGTATTTTACTAGTACTCCTAGTAGCACGAGGGTATTGGATACCGGTTCGGTTGCTAAGTGATTAGTAACACGAAATGAAAGCTACGGCATAAACGGAGACTAGCTAAAGGCGAGGTGACGATACGTGTTGGAAGTGTTTCCAAGGTTGATATGACCAAACGTCGCACGCTCCCTCTACCATCGAGATTGGTGTTAAACATAAATAATTGTTATTTGGTGCTTGCGTTAAGCATGAACATGATTGGATCGTGTTTATTGCAATACGATTATTCATTTAAAGAGAATAATGGTTACTCTATTTGCTTGAATAATCACCTTCAATGGTTTATTGAATCTCGATTGTAGTGTTACACATGTTCATGATATTGGTGCCAAAAGATACGAGGTAATGATGATAGTACCACTTACTTGTGGCACTGCCGCTTGAGTCATGTTGGTATAAATTGCATGAAGAGGCTCCATGCTGATGGATCTTTATACTCACTTGATTTTGAATCACTAGTGACATGCAAATCATACCACATGAGCAAGGCCTTGTTTTCATTGAGATGAAATAAGATAGTAACTTGTTGGAAGTGATACATTTTGATGTATGCAGTCCAATGGGTGCTGAGGCACGCAGTGGATTTCATTATGTTCTAACTTCAATGACGATTTGAGTAGATACAAGAGTATTTACTTAATGAATCACAAGTCTGAAATATTGAAAAGTTCAATTCTGTTTCAGGAGTGAAGTTCGTCGTAACAAGAGGATAAACTGTCTACGATATGATCATAGAAATGAATATCTGGGTTACGAGTTTTGGTACGCAGTTAAGACAATGTGGAAATTGTTTCGCAGTTCATGCCACCTGGAACATCATAGTGTGATGATGTGTCTGAACGTCATATCCACGCACTATTTGGTATGGTGCATGCTATGATGTCTCTTATCGAATTACCACTATCGTTTATGGGTTATGCATTAGAGACAACCGCATTCACTTTAAATAGGGCACCGCGTATTTCCGTTGATATGACACAGTATAGACTGAGGTTTAGAGAAATCTAAACTGTCGTTTCTTGAAAGTTTGGGGCTTCGACACTTATGTGAAAAAGTTTCAGTCTCATAAGCTCGAACCCAAAGCGGATAAATGCATCTTCATAGGATATCCAAAACAGTTGGGTACATCTCCTATCTCAGATCCGAATGCAAAGTGTTTGTTTCTAGAAACGGATCCTTTCTCGAGGAAAGGTTTCTCTCGAAAGAATTGAGTGGGAGGGTTGTGGAACTGGATGAGGTTATTGAACCATCACTTCAACCAGTGTGTAGCAGGGCGCAGGAAGTTGTTCATGTGGCGCCTACACCAATTGAAGTGAAAGCTGATGATGGTGATCATCGAGCATCGGATCAAGTTACTACAAACCTCGTAGGTTGACAAGGTCACGTACTACTACAGAGTGGTACGGTAACCCTGTCTTGGAGGTCATGTTGTTGAGCAACAGTGAAACTACGAGTTATGGAGAAAGCAATGGTGGGCCCGGATTCCGACAAATGGCTGGAGGCCATGAAATCCGAGAGAGGATCCATGTATGAAAACAAAGTGTAGACTTTGGAAGAACTACTTGATGGTCATAGGACTATTGAGTAAATATGGATCTTTAAAAGGAAGACAGACGATGATGGTGATAAGTCACTATTAAGAAAAGCTCGACTTGTCGCAAAGATGTTTCCGACAAGATCAAACAGTTGACTATGATGAGACTTTCTTACTCGTAGCGATGCTAAAAGTTTGTTAGAATTATGTTAGTAGTTGCTGCATTATTTATGAAATATTGCACGTAGGATGTCAAAACATTGTTTCCTCAACGGTTTCCTTAAGCAAACATTGTATGTGATACAACCAGGAGGTTTTGTCGATCCTAAAGATACTAGCAAGTATGCAAGCTCCAGCGATCCTTCAATGGACTGGTGCAAGCATCTCGGAGTTGGAATATACACTTTGATGAGATGATCAAAGATTTTGGGTTTGTACAAGGTTTATGAGAAACTTGTATTTCCAAAGAAGTGAGTGGGAGCACTATAGAATTTTTGATAAGTATATGTGGTTGACATATTGTGGATCAGAAGTAATGTAGAATTTCTGTAAAGCATACAAGGTTGTTTGAAAGGAGTTTTCAAAGGAATACCTGGATTGCGCTACTTGAACGTTGAGCATCAAAGATCTATGAAGATAGATCGAAAGCGCTTAATAGAAGTTTCAACAAGATGCATGCCTTGACAAGTTCTTGGAGGAGTTCAAAATAGATCAGCAAAGAAGGAGTTCTTGGTTGCGTTGTGAGGTGTGAATTTGAGTAGGACACAAAACCCAACCCCGGCAGAATAAAGAGAATAGACGAAGGTCGTCTTCTATGCCTTGGCCATAGAATCTGAAGTATGCCATGCTGGGTACCGCACCTGATGAGTGCCTTGACTCAAAGTCTGTTGAGAGGTACAGAGAGTGATCCATGATTGAATCACTAGCAGCGGTCAAAATTTATCCTTAGTAACTGATGGACTAAGGAATTTTTCTCGATTATGGAGGTGGTTAAAGATTTCGTCGTAAAGGGTTACGTCGATGCAAGCTTTGACACTAATCCGAATAACTATGAGTAGTGAAACGGATTCGTATAGTAGAGTAGATATTTGGAGTATTTCCGAATAGCACATAGTAGCAGCATCTATAAGATGACATAAAGATTTGTAAAGAACACACGGATCTGAAAGTTTGAGAACCGTTGACTAAAACCTCTCTCACGAGCAAGACGTGATCATACCCCATAACTATATGGGTGTTGGATTCGTTGGAATCACATGGTGATGTGAACTAGATTATTGACTCTAGCGCAAGTGGGAGACTGTTGGAAATATGCCCTAGAGGCAATAATAAATTAGTTATTATTATATTTCTTTGTTCATGATAATCGTTTATTATCCATGCTATAATTGTATTGATTGGAAACACAGTGCATGTGTGGATACATAGACAAAACACTGTCCCTAGTAAGCCTCTAGTTGACTAGCTCGTTGATCAAAGATGGTCAAGGTTTCCTGACCATAGGCAAGTGTTGTCACTTGATAACGGGATCACATCATTAGGAGAATCATGTGATGGACTAGACCCAAACTAATAGACGTAGCATGTTGATCGTGTCATTTTGTTGCTACTGTTTTCTGCGTGTCAAGTATTTGTTCCTATGACCATGAGATCATATAACTCACTGACACCGGAGGAATGCTTTGTGTGTATCAAACGTCGCAACGTAACTAGGTGACTATAAAGATGCTCTACAGGTATCTCTGAAGATGTTCGTTGAGTTAGTATGGATCGAGACTGGGATTTCTCACTCCGTGTGACGGAGAGGTATCTCGGGGCCCACTCGGTAATACAACATCACACACAAGCCTTGCAAGCAATGTGACTTAGTGTAAGTTGCGGGATGTTGTATTACGGAACGAGTAAAGAGACTTGCCGGTAAACGAGATTGAAATAGGTATGCGGATACTGACAATCGAATCTCGGGCAAGTAACATACCGAAGGACAAAGGGAATGACATACGGGGTTATATGAATCCTTAGCACTGAGGTTCAAACGATAAGATCTTCGTAGAATATGTAGGATCCAATATGGGCATCCAGGTCCCGCTATTGGATATTGACCGAGGAGTCACTCGGGTCATGTCTACATAGTTCTCGAATCCGCAGGGTCTGCACACTTAAGGTTCGACGTTGTTTCATGCGTATTTGAGTTATATGGTTGGTTACCGAATGTTGTTCGGAGTCCCGGATGAGATCACGGACGTCACGAGGGTTTCCGGAATGGTCCGGAAACAAAGATTGATATATAGGATGACCTCATTTGGTTACCGGAAGATTTTCGTGCATTACCGGAAAAGTTTCGGGCTCATCGGTAGTGTACCGGGAGTGCCGGGAGGGGTGCCGGGGACCATCGGGAGGGTTGTCACGCCCCAAGGGGTCTTATGGGCTGTGGGAAGAGATAAACCAGCCCCTAGTGGGCTGGAATAAGTTCCCACTAAGGCCCATAAGGTTTGAGAAGGAAAAAACACAAGGTGGAAAGAGTTTCCAAGTGGGAAGGTGGAATCCTACTCCAAGTAGGATTGGAGTAGGACTCCTCCACCTCCAATTTCGGCCAAACCTTGAGGGTTTGAGGCTGCCTCTTCCCTCCCCCTCCCTCCTATATATACTGAGGTATTAGGGCTGATTTGAGACAACTTTTGCCACGGCAGCCCGACCACATACCTCCACGGTTTTTCCTCTAGATCGCGTTTCTCCGGAGCTCGGGCAGAGCCCTGCTGAGATTAGATCACCACCAACCTCCGGAGCACCGTCACGCTGCTGGAGAACTCATCTACCTCTCCGTCTCTCTTGCTGGATCAAGAAGGCCGAGATCATCGTCGAGCTGTACGTGTGCTGAACGCGGAGGTGCCGTCCGTTCGGCACTAGATCAGAGCAGATCGTGGGACGGATCGCGGAACGGTTCGTGGGACGGTTCGCGGGGCGGATCGAGGGACGTGAGGACGTTCCACTACATCAACCGCGTTTCTTAACGCTTCTGCTGTGCGATCTACAAGGGTACGTAGATCGGAAATCCCCTCTCGTAGATGGACATCACCATGATAGGTCTTCGTGCGCGTAGGAAATTTTTTGTTTCCCATGCGACGTTCCCCAACATGTGGATACATAGAAAAAACACTGTCCCTAGTAAGCCTCTAGTTGACTAGCTCGTTGATCAAAGATGGTCAAGGTTTCCTAAACCATAGACAAGTGTTGTCACTTGATGACAGGATCAAATCATTAGGAGAATCATGTGATGGACAAAGACCTAAACTATGAACGTAGCATATTGATCGTGTCGTTTTATTGCTATTGTTTTCTGCGTGTCAAGTATTTTGTTCCTATGACCATGAGATCATATAACTCACTGGTACCGGAGGAATACCTTGTGTGCATCGAACGTCACAACGTAACTGGGTGACTATAAAGGTGTTCTACAGGTATCTCCGAAGGTGTCCGTTGAGTTAGTATGGATGAAGACTGGGATTTGTCACTCCGTGTGACGGAGAGATATCTCGGGGCCCACTCGGTAATACAACATCACACACAAGCCTTGTAAGCAATGTGACTAAGTGGAAGTCATGGGATCTTCTGTTACGAAACGAGTAAAGAGACTTGTCGGTAACGAGATTGAAATAGGTATGCGGATACCGACAATCGAATCTCGGGCAAGTAACATACCGAAGGACAAAGGGAATGACATACGGGATTATATGAATCCTTGGCACTGAGGTTCAGCCGATAAGTTATTCGGAGAATATGTAGCACCCAATATGGGCATCCAGGTCCCGCTATTGGATATTGACCGAGGAGTACCTCGGGGCATGTCTGCATAGTTCTCGAACCCGCAGGGTCTGCACACTTAAGGTTCGACGATGTTTTAGTATAGTTGAGTTATATGTGTGGTTACCGAATGTTGTTCGGAGTCCCGGATAAGATCAAAGGACGTCACGAGGGTTTCCGGAATGGTCCGGAGACGAAGATTGATATATAGGATGACCTCATTTGATTACCAGAATGTTTTCGGGCATTATCGGGAATGAACCGGGAGTGACGAATGGGTCCCGGATGTTCCCCGGGAGGGGGCCTGCCCACCGGGGAAGCCCATAGGCCCTAGGGTGGTGCACCAGCCTTTGGTGGGATGGTGGGACAGCCCAAGAGGACACTATGCACCAAGGATTAGAAATCAAAGAGAAAAGAAAAAAAAGGAGGTGGGAAGGAGGAGAAGGACTCCACCTTCCAATCCTAGTTGGACTAGGATTGGAGGAGGACTCCTCTTATCCCTAGCCGGCGCACCAAGGGGGCCTTGTCCATCAAGGCAAGCCTCTCCTTCCCTCCTCCTATATATATTGGAGCTTTAGGGCTGATTTGAGACAACTTTTGCCACGGCAGCCCCATCACAAACACCACGGTTTTTCCTCTAGATGGTATTTGTGCGGAGCTCGGGCGGAGCCCTGCAGGACTAGATCATTTGCCACCACCGGAGCGCCGTCACGCTGCCGGAGAACTCATCTACTTCTCCATCTTGCTTGCTGGATCAAGCAGGCCGAGATCATCATCGAGTTGTACGTGTGCTGAACGCGGAGGTGTCGTCCGTTCGGCACTAGATCGGAGCGGATCGTGGGACGGATCGCGGGACGGTTTGTGGGACGGTTCCCGGGGCGGATCGAGGGACGTGAGGACGTTCCACTACATCAACCGCATTTCTTAACGCTTCCTGCTGTGTGATCTACAAGGGTACGTAGATCCAAATCTCCTCTCGTAGATGGACATCACCATGATAGGTCTTCGTGCGTGTAGGCAATTTTTTGTTTCCGATGCGACGTTCCCCAACAGGTGGGTGCACTACCAGATTGTCTCCCATGAAGCTCGGGACCTCATTTCCATAGTTATGGTTGTCATTTCGTCCTCTGCAATTTGCAGGGAACTAGAACCATGAATCCAGATTTTATGAAATACCGATAAATACTTTGATCTCTAGAAGGTTACACTTTGATCTCCAAACATTATCAACACACTGCTATAATAATACATCCAACGTGGCAACCACGGGACAACCAAAAACCAATCTAATCAAAATCTTGGCATTACCATGATGCATAGATCACGGCGTTTGTATATTTTCGACAAAGACGTCGTTTGTATATAATCTCATGAAGTCAACTTGGCGCCTTTCATGCATGCATATGATTGGTGTATATGGTTTTAGTACAAGAGGA
The DNA here is from genome assembly GCF_904849725.1 of Hordeum vulgare subsp. vulgare. Lineage (NCBI taxonomy): Eukaryota > Viridiplantae > Streptophyta > Magnoliopsida > Poales > Poaceae > Hordeum > Hordeum vulgare. The sequence continues at coordinate 8,303,010 of NC_058523.1, read as the reverse complement.
ATATACTAGATCACGAGCTAATTTCTATACTCCTTACAAGTCAACTTGTAGCGTGCATGCATGTCATTGCCAGCTAATTAAGGTTCCAACATACAGCACCAATAATTCACAGATAGACCTTGTAAGTCTCATTTTTCTCTCCTCGCCTGACCTATAAATAGAACCTTAAACTAGCAGCTGGGATCATGACATCCATCACCAATGGCTCCATCTCTCAAGACTCAGGATCGTCGCTGCCATGGCCGCTTGTCTGGTGCTGGTCCTCGGAGTGGGACAGTCGCGGCATGCGGCGACTGCCTCTTGGCCTGCGGCGCTACGTTTGATCGGTACAGCGTGCTCTTCTCCAATGGCTCGTGCTATGCTGAGACCAATCTCACCGGGTGCAATCAGCAATGCCAGGCTATTGCATGCGAGGACAGGAAGGTTGTGGCTTTCTCGCAGTGCTTGAAGCTCTGCGGCAATGGCTGACGCGGCGGCGGCATCTCCCCAAGTCGCCAGCAACATGATTTTCTTGCTACTCCCTTCGTTCTTAAATATAAGTCATTTAGTGATTTCATTAGAGGACTACATATGAAGCAAAATGAGAAAATCTACACTCTAAAGTATGTCTATATATATCCGTATGTATTCCTCTAGTCAAACCTGTAGAAAGACTTATACTCCCTTCGTTCCTAAAGATAAGTCTTTGAAGAGATTTCACTAAAAGACTACATACGAATATATATAGACATACTTTAGAATGTACATTCGGTTATTTTACTTCATATGTAGTCACATAATAAAATCTCTAAAAAGACTTATATTTAGGAACAGAGGGAGTATTTAGGAACAGAGGGAGTATTTAGAAACGGAGGGAGTATTATGGTTCGGGGTGGGCTCCTTTACCCCGGAAGTTGAATATTGAATGGAACCAAACAGAGTTGACTCACATTCCAACTTTATTCGGTTTATTATGGTGTTCAGTTTGGTTTTCAGCTGCTGGTTCTTTGATGTTCGGGTGTATCAGCTATTCAGCATGCATATACTGAACTTGCCATATACACCAAATTGGATCTTCCTTTTCTCTAACTTCCCTACTTTGTTTGATCGGATGGAAATAAAAAACAAACTTGTTATAATGTTTCGTATTGTCCTAGTTATAGGTTAAATTACGTATTTTGAACCCAAGTGCTAATTTATAATTACTCCCTCCATTTCTAAATATAAAGGCATTTTTAAATTTTAATTACGGACTATATACGGATTTATATAGACATATTGTAGAGTGTAGATTTATTCATTTTGCTTTGTATGTAACCCTCATTAGAATTTTTAAAAGGCTTATATTTAGGAACGGAGGGAGTATATCCTGATTAAAAAAGGTGAAGCTATTGCACGATACGAAGTTCTTACAAATTACAACATATTTTGAGTTTCATATTAGAGCATTGGAACTAATAAGTCCTATAATATGAATTTTACTTAATTTACACCAAGAATAATTATTAAATTCATAATTTTAAATAAGATTACGAATTGTACAAACTACTTTAGTTATTTATTTATAGATTTTCTATTATATAAAATAAACATAATATAGTTAAATCGTTATACAATCTAATATTTACTTTAGTACAAATAAATTTATTAAACTAATGTGCAAGAAAGCAAACACATGGACATATTTGCAACAACAAAAGTTAATACATGGGTCCATGAAAGTGTAGAGTTTTATTTTTTCAGTCCATTAACATCAGCATGACATCATAACGCATGAAACACATGTGTTGTATACAATTCCTCGCCTTGGATTGCAAACACCAGGTAAAGCATGTATTTTAGGGAAAATATTAACCAAGTAAAATACAAATTTATGTTAAGAGACGCCCAAGGAAGATATTTGTGACATTGATTCATTAGAAATGTCCTCACGGGAGTAACAGATCTGGGCCACATAACAAGAGGCTCAATTATACAATTTTTCGGTAACCAACGCTACAATTGATAGATAATGTAATGAAATTATTGCTCTAGTGATAAACTAAGCATTATGCTAGGCACAACAACACTGATCTTGCTTGCAATATGCCCCAGTCGAGGGCTTAAGGCTGAGGCCGCAAACGGTCTGGCAACGGTCTTTGCACTTTTCCACATGGAAGCACAATGGAGCATTCGCCCCATCTTCAACTGCAAATTCGATCCATGATCCATGTAAGTTCCAATATGCACGTACAAAATATGAATCGATGTATGTATGTAGGGGGAAATAGTGACGATTGTTAACAAAACATGTGCAACGACTTAAATACGGACGTAAATAACCAATCAAGACTCGAGAGGACAACAAAATTTGGCAACACATGAACAACATAAGAAGAGATGTTATTACTTGTACGGGCATAGCAAGACGATGATGATAGCGTGGAAGCCATGATCATAAGAACCATGAAAATCGTAACCATCCTGGTCGCACTATTCTTGTATGCCATGACGAAGAGATCAACGAAGAATCACGTACTTCTTTGTTGCGTGCTTAAGGATACAGTAAGCTCTGTCCCTTGTATAGTCATTTATATAGAGAGACAAAAACAAATATTTGGCATTGAATTAATGTAATAGCTTGTGGATATGCCTTCCTGATATTTTGGCATGGATTAATATACTATTGATATCTAGGGACACATTTATTTAAAAACAATATATACATCCTTTGATTTTTTTAGTTGGAATTGATTGGTTTCCAAAGATGTAGAATCTCCTTTTTTTGGCAACGGCATCTTGCCTAGTATTTAGAATGAAACAAATGGAAGTAAACCCTCAACGTTTGTGGCATGCTTCGTATTAATTTTTCATGTGAAATGGTATACTAACATTTTATTCTATTTGTTATAAACTAAAGGTACAAATTTCGAGGGGTTTAATCGGAAAATACCATTGGCTCCTACGTGTATATCTATCTATAGCAAAAAAAAGTACAAAAATCTGAAAAAGAAAATTGTGAACAAACTTGAACTTCGGTTGTACAAAAAAAATCTCGTGTTGACTTCAAAGGAAAACGGAAAACAAAATTTCAATGACAAAATGTGAACAGTATGTTGCACATAGTGTTAGGTTCTTTTTCATCCATAATACCATGAAAGCCTTTCCTTCACGAATGTTTTTATATGAGTACAAGAGAGCATCAAGTTTGTTTCCAAAAAAATACAATTTGGTAAAAACAATTTATCTATTATTTACGTTCACTTTCACGGTAAGTGATTCTAGTTTAGCCATTTTTAGGGATAAAACCAAGTTTAGTGATAAAAAACAGCAAATAGTGGAATACATCTTGGATCATGGGGTTGACCAAAGCACAAGTGCCGTCCTTGACCTAAAGAATGTGCAAACTTGGCTAGACTATGAGCATCTTTATTCGAGTCTCTACTTTCAAAAATAAAATTACAATTAAACATGGTAGCTCTCTAAGTAATTTCACTAATAACAGCGTCATATTTCCCTTGATCGCCGTTCTGGATATCCTCGATCACATGTTTCAAGTCATACGTCACCACAAAGTTCTATCAAAGAAAGTCTTGTGGCAATAATTGTGCCTCCCTGCAAGCTATCGCCTCTAGAACTGTCGGGTCATGTATGCCATGGATAACCAAAACAGAGCTTCACATGTAATTTCCTTGGTCATCGCGACAAATCGTCGCGGCCGTACCTCCCCTGGATAGTGATTAAACACCTGCATCCACTTGGACTTTGGCGAAGATCGCTAGAGGAGCCTTCTGCCGAACTTCAAGCCTTGGTCCATGTCCGGTTCTTGTAGCATGAACTAGCTTCGGCTCCTTCAAGATTTCTAGTTCTTTCGTATATCCGCCAATGAAATTTGAGTAGCATGTGGGCATGGGAGATTCCCTTATGTATGGCTTTCCTCCTCGAAGACCAAATGGCCCATAACGTGATAGCTCCTTTATTAAACTGCAAGTGGGACAATGACGGCATCATGGAAAAAATCCACTGCCGAGCATGGGGCTCTATCATGGCAATAAGGTGTTGCGCTACTTCATCATCCACTAGAGCCCACTTGCATATAGCCACTATACATTCCAACAACGAGTGCCTCCTTGAATCTAGCGCCTCACACAATCCACAATAGCTTGAGTTGGTCATGTGTCGATGGGCCCTCACGTCCTCAGTCCGGATAGAATGCTTTGATAGTCTCCATAGGACATTTGTGTGTTTGAAGGAACTTCAATCTTCTATAGGAGTTTACAAGATCTTTCCTCGCTGGTATTACTTGATCATCCGGTGGTGCCCTCCAGCCATGCTTCATGACGTTGCTTGGTCATCACAAGCATTTTATATGCGGATTTCACAGAAAAAACACTGCTTCTCTCAAAATTTCATCCCTGGAAGTCATCCAGGTTCCTCATACGCAAAGGAATTCCCATGACCATCAAAATATCCATGGGATTAAACACTTTTCCTAGCCTTTGTCCATTCTAAACAGCAGAAGTGCCGTCAATCAATTCGGACACTAAGACCGGTGGATCTTGTACCAAGCACCCCAAACGGCCTCAACATCTTATCGCGTGGTGATGACCACAAGTATAGGGGGTCTATCATAGTCCTTTCCATAAGTAAGAGTGTCGAACCCAACGAGGAGCAGAAGGAAATGACAAGCGGTTTTCAGTAAGGTATTCTCTGCAAGCACTGAAATTATCGGTAACAGATAGTTTTGTGATAAGGTAATTTGTAATGGGTAGCAAGTAACAAATGTAATAAAGGTGCAGCAAGGTGGCCCAATCCTTTTTTGTAGCAAAGTACAAGCCTGGACAAACTCTTATCGGAGGTAAAGTTCTCCCGAGGACACATGGGAATTTCTGTGAAGCTAGTTTTCATCATGTTCATATGATTCGCGTTCGCTACTTTGATAGTTTTACATGTGGGTGGACCGATGCTTGGGTGCTGCCCTTACTTGGACAAACCTCGCACTTATGATTAACCCCTCTCGCAAGCATCCGTAACTACAAAAGAAGAATTAAGATAAAGTCTAACCATAGCATTAAACTAGTGGATCCAAATCAGCCCCTTACGAAGCAACGCATAAACTAGGGTTTAGGCTTCTGTCACTCTAGCAACCCATCATCTACTTACTACTTCCCAATGCCTTCCTCTAGACCCAAATAATGGTGAAGTGTTATGTAGTCGATGTTCACATAACACCACTTGAGGAAAAACAACATACAACGCATCAAAATATCGAACGAATACCAAATTCACATGACTACTTATAGCATGACTTATCCCATGTCCTCGGGAACAAAAGTGACTACTAACAAAGCATAATAATATTCATGACCAGAGAGGTATTGAATAGCATCAAGGATCTGAACATATAATCTTCCACCGAGTAATCCAACTAGCATCAACTACAAAGAGTAATTAACACTACTAGCAGCCTTGCAAGTACCAATCGGAGTCGCGAGACGGAGATTGGTTACAAGAGATGAACTAGGGTTTGAAGATGAGATGGTGCTGATGAAGATGTTGATGGTGATGAGTCCCCTCCGATGAGAGGAGTGTTGGTGATGATGGTGGAGACGATTTCCCCCTCCGGGAGGGAAGTTTCCCCGGCAGGACGGCCCTGCCGGAGCTCTAGATTGGTTCTGCTCAAGTTCCGCCTCGTGGCGGCGGCGATTCCTCCCGAAATCCTCCTCCTGATTTTTCCTGGAATGAAACCCTCCTTATTGCAATAGAGGGGAGCCAGAGGGCCAACAGGGAGCCCACAAGCCCCCTGAGCGCGACCAGGGGGGTAGGCCGCGCCTAGCAGGCTTGTGGCCTCTTGGTGGCTCCCCTCTGGTACTTCTTCGGCCCAGTATTTTTTATAAATTCCGAAATAATTCCTCGTTGATTTTCACGGCTTTTGGAGTTGCGCAGAATAGGTATCTCAAACTTGCTCCCTTTTCAGGCCAGAATTCCAGCTGCCGGCATTCTCCCTCTTCATGTAAACCTTGCAAAATAAGAGAGAAAAGGCGTAAGTATTGTACTGTGAAGTGTAATAACAGCCCATAAAGCGATAAATATCAACATAAAAGCATGATGCAAAATGGATGTATCAACTCCCCCAAGCTTAGACTTCACTTGTCCTCAAGCGGAAACCGAGATCAATAGATATGCCCACATATTTAGAGAGAGAGGTGTCGACTAAACAAGATATGGACATGCAGGCATCATGATCATAATTAGAACAACAATATCATTATATAATCTCTGATGCTAAAGTGACAATTCCTTCACAAAGTAAAGTATGGATCAAGAACCTTATTGAGAATTATCAACCAATAGCCTTTAGTCATTGAAGCAATTGCAATTTATCATAACATCGGAAAGAGTAAAATAGGAGCTTGTAAAGCAAGTCCACATACTCAATCATCTTTTTGTCTTCTACAATTGCTACAACTCACGTGGTACTCATGAGATCAAAGTTTTAGTCGGACACAGAGAAACATAGGGGCTTATAGTTTCGCCTCCCATCTATTTACCTCAAGGGTAATGTCAACAATAATAATTCATAAATACTTACTTCCAAGTTGACATATGAATATAGATCTTTCCGTAGCATATGACGTTAGCCAAGATAAAGGCGAAATAAGGGATTGGTGTAGATCACCATGACTCTTTCAAGGGCAAAAAGTAAAGGTACAAGATAGGCCCTTCGCAGCGGGAAGCAGAGGTTGTCATGCGCTTTTGAGGTTGGGATGTGTGTCCTCTTAATGTGAAGGAACGTCACTTTATATTGCCTCCTATGATAAAGAACTTTATTATGCAGTCTGTCGCTTTTATGTCTTCCTCATCACAGGTTCGTACAAAGCTTATTTTCCACACACTAATAGATCATACATATTTAGGGAACAATTTTTATTGCTTGCCTCGATGACAACTTACTTGAGGGATCTTATTCAATCCATAGGTAGTTATGGTGGACTCTCATTGCAAAACTGGGTTGAAGGTTTATGGATGCACAAGTAGTATCTCTACTTGGTGCGGAAGTTTTGGCTGATATGGGGTGGAAGCAATCGTCACATGCTAAGGGATCTCTAGTCATATAATCATTGTTCAGAACCAAGCAAACACAATTCATTATGTTGTCTTCCTTGTCCAACATCTACTTCTAAGCATGCAATAGTTTAGTGAGTGTTCACAATCATAGATGGTGTCAAAGATGGTATATTTATATGTGAACCTCTCTTTCCTTATTACTTCCTATTAATTGCAGCAATGACCAAGGTCTACGTTTGTCCACCCACAACAAGTTTCAATCAACATTCTTTTTATATGTGAAGTCATCACTTCCCATAAGATCCTTACATGATCTTTCATGCTTTTGTTCTTTTATCATTCTTTTATTTTGATCATGGCATGAAGCAAGGCCCTTAACTAAAACACACTTTATTATATGACTCACAAACTCGAATACATCGGGGGTGACACAAAGACAAACTCAAGCCTAAAACACTAAGAACTTAATTCTACTAGAGAAAGATAAAACCAAAAAGGATCGAACTAAGAAAAGGTAAAGGCAAAAGATGTGATGATGATACGATACCGGGGCAACTCCCCCAAGCTTGGCACATGCCAAGGGGATTGCCCATACCCGTGCTTAGTTGTCTTCCTTCGGAGGTGATGGTGGTGGAGTTGTTGTAGAGGTCTTGAACTTGTTTAATTTCCTCTTGAGCATAAAATTATGCTCCTTCAGATCATTAATTTCCTCTTCAAGCCTCAACACCCTTTGGCATAATTCCTGCTTACTCTCCTGCAAAAGACGAGAAGGGATAAACAAAATCTTAGGCTTCTTCCTTGAGTCACGGAGGCTCGACTTCTTGAAGTTCACATGTGTGTCTCCAAGTTGAGGTAGAGGAGCCTCCTCCTCATCGGAACTTGTTCCTTCCTTCTCCTTGGGATCATAATCTTCTTCCTCATCAGTGGTCCAGCCACAAGGATCCAAGTCCCCATAGACCTTGGGGTTAGCAAGGTAATCGGCCACATAGCTCTCCCCCTCTGAATCTTGAGAAGACATCTTGCCCTAAATCTGTGGCAGAAACAGGCTCGAAACAAAAATAGAGGACAATTGCGTGATACGAGGGTCAGACCTTTAGGGAGAATATATAATGATTTTTTTCCCGACCAGAAGGAGTACTCCACAAGAAAACGGAGTTCGGGAGGCACACGAGGTGGTCAGAAGCCCCCCAGGCGCGGCCAGGGGGTGGCCCGCGCCTGGCACGCTTGTCGCCTACTCGTGCGCTTTCCGGACTACTTTAATTTTTTCTGTTTTTCTAAAAATTCTAAAACGGAGGAAAATTCCTACTGGAAAAGTTTTGGAGTCGGTTTACTTACCGAATCACATACCTCTTCGTTTTCGGAGTCTGAAACAGGATGATAAATATCCCTTATGTACTCCTCCGAAGTTATGGTATTGATAATATTGCTTTCAACATTTATGGGAGTACCTGAGATATAATGCTTGATTCTTAGCCCATTTACCACTCTCGGAAAATTACTTTCCGTGTTGTTGATCTTGATGGCACCGGAATGATATACTTCCTCAACAATGTAAGGACCTTCCCATTTAGAGAGAAGCTTGCCTGCAAAAAATCTTAAACGAGAATTATATAGCAAGACATAATCACCTACATTGAACTCACATTTTTGTATCCTTTTATCATGCCACCTTTTAATCTTTTCTTTGAACAACTTGTAATTTTCATATGCCTGAGCTCTCCATTCATCAAGTGAGCTAATATCAAATTACCTCTTCTCACCAGCAAGTTTGAAATCAAAGTTGAGCTCTTTGATTGCCCGATAAGCCTTATGCTCTAGCTCAAGTGGTAAATGACATGCTTTACCGTAAACCATTTTGTACGGAGACATGCCCACGGGACTCTTATAAGCAGTTCTATAAGCCCACAGTGCATCATCAAGCTTCTTAGACCAATTCTTTCTAGACCTATTAGCAGTCTTTTGCAGAATTAGTTTAATCTCTCTATTACTTAGCTCTACTTGACCACTGGAATGAGGATGATAGGGAGATGCAATTCTATGGTTGACATCATACTTAGCAAACATTTTACGGAAATCACCATGAATGAAATGTGAACCACCATCAGTCATTAGATATCTAGGGAATCCAAATCTAGGAAAAGTAACATCTTTAAGCATCCTGATAGAAGTGTTGTGATCAGCACTACTAGTTGGGATAACTTCTACCCACTTAGTAATGTAATCAACAGCGACTAGGATGTGAGTATACCCGTTGGATTTTGGAAAAGGTCTCATATAATCAAAACCCCAAACATCAAATGGTTCAGTGACAAGTGAATAATTCATAGCCATTTCCTGACATTTACTGATATTACCTATTCTTTGACATTCGTCACAGGACAAGACAAACTTATGGGCATCCCTGAAGAGAGTGGGCCAATAGAAACCTGATTGCAATACCTTGTGTGCAGTTCTATTTTCCGCATGATGTCCTCCGTAAGCCTCGGAGTGACACTTCTATAGGGTATGTCCCTATTCATGTTCAGGTACACAACGTCTAATAACACCATCTACTCCTTTATAAAGGTGAGGATCATCCCAAAAGTAATGTCTCAAATCAAAGAAGAATTTCTTCTTCTGCTGGTATGTGAAACTAGGTGGTATATGACTCCGTAACAGCAGACCTTCCCTTGCAACGGCACCAGAAGAATGCTGCTAGCACTCTCCGGCAATCGAAACTAGAAGAATGTTGTTGACGGCCCACCAGCGCGTGGGATCGTAGCACTTTTCGAGGGTAGAGTATTCGACCCAAATTTGTTGGTTCGCCAGACAAGAGGTGAGAGGATACTCTCGAGTATTAGCAGCTGAATTTATCAGATTCAACCACACCTGAAAGATTAGTATCTGCAAGCAAAGTATTAGTAGCAAAGTAGTATGATAACAACGGTGTTAGAAATGATCTGGTGATAAGGCAGACTATTCCTAACTGTCGTATCAATGGCGCCAGAAGTTGCCCGTGGACGGGAAATATTCTTTCCCGTCAACGGCGCGAGAAAAAGTATTGTAGCAGGTAGCAGCAGTGTAACGAGCAATAGCAGCGGCAAGGAACAGCAGTAGCAAGTAGCAACAGTAGCAATCGACAGTAGTAGCAACAGTAGTAACAGCAGCAGAGCAAGACAAGTAACAGCAGCAGCAACGGTAGTAACAGCAGTAGAGCAAGACAAGTAACATAAGTAGTAGGACAAACTCGTAGGCAATGGGTCGGTGATTTGTTTGGATGATATTCATCATGCAACAGTTATAACACGGAGAGATATGTGGCTAGCTCTCGTTCGTCAATGTGATGTAGGCATGCATTCGTGTGTCGTCATACGTGCTTAGGGAAAAGAACTTGCATGACATCTATTGTCCATCCCTCCCGTGGCAGCGGGGTCCAAAAGGAAACTACGGGATATTAAGGTTCTCCTTTTAATAAAAAACCGGACCAACGCATTAGCACTTGGTGAACACATGAACTCCTCAAACTATGGTCATCACCGGGAGTGGTTCCGGTTATTGTCACTCCGGGGTTGCCAGATCATAACACATAGTAGGTAACTACAACTTGCAAGATCGGATCTAAAACACACATATATTGGTGACAACACAATAATTTCAGATCTGAAATCATGGCACTCGGGCCCTAGTGACAAGCATTAAGCATGGCAAAGTAGTAGCAACATCAATCTCAGAACATAGTGGATACTATGGATCAATCCCCATCAAAACTAACTTGATTACATGATAGATATCATCCTACTCATCACCGCCCAGCGAGCCTACGAATAGATTACTCACGAACGACGAAGATCTTCATGGAATTGGAGAGGGAAGAAGGTTGATGATGACGATGGCGACGATTTCCCCTCTCCGGAGCCCAAAACGGACTCCAGATCTGCCCTCCAGATGAAGAACAGGTTGTGGTGGCGCCTCTGGATCGCAAACGCGACGAAATCTTCTCTTTTTTATTTTTTCTGGGACGAAAGTGAACTTATAGAGCTGAGATTGGGGGTGGCAGGGCCGTGTGGGCCCCACAAGCTTGCCCACCGCCACCAGGTGGGTGGCGGAGGCAGGGCTTGTGGCCCACTGGCCCACCCCCTCAGGTGGATCTTTGCGTAGGTATTTGTCATATTTTCCAAAAATGATCTCCGTAAATTTTCAGGACGTTTGGAGAACTTTGATTTCTACACAAAAATAACACCAAGGCAATTCTGCTGAAAACAGCGTTAGTCCACGTTAGTTCCATTCAAATCATGCAAATTAGAGTCCAAAACAAGGGCAAAAGAGTTTGGAAAAGTAGATACGATGGAGACGTATCAACTCCCCCAAGCTTAAAACCTTGCTTGTCCTGAAGCAACTCAGTTGACAAACTGAGAGAGAAAGAAAAACTTTGAAAAACTCTGTTTGATCTTGTGTTGCAACTATGTCTAACTCATAACCAGAATTTCAGCAAGATCACAAGTTAACCACATAAGCAAGTGACACAAAGGTCTCACGGTAAACTAATATCAATGGCATAATCAGCTAACGAGCAAATAATAATAAGTTTAAAATACCAACACTTCAACTAAAACAAGCATGAAGCAATATGAATAGGTGGTATCTCGCTAGCTCTTTCTGAGACCGCAAAACATAAATGCAGAGCACTTTCAAAGATCAAGGGCTAACTAAACATTGTAATTCATAGCAACGAAGATCCAGTCATAGTCATACTCAATATCAATCAAAAGCAAAGCATAAAAATGACGGAGGTGCTCTCTAATTGGTGCTTTTAGAAGAGGATGACTCAACAGGAAAATAAATAGACAGGCCCTTCGCAGAGGGAATCATTTATTTGCAGAGGTGCCAGAGCTCAAGCTTTGAAAACAGAGATAATAATTTTGGGTGGCATGATTTCATTGTCAACGCAATGACCAAGAGTTCTCAATATCTTCCATTCTACTCATGCTATAGGCGGTTCCCAAACAGAAAAGTAAAGTTTTAACTCTCCCACCACCAATCAATCACACTCCATGGCTAGCCGAACCCTCGGGTACCGTCCAGACTAACATCAATCCGGGGGGGGTCTTGTTTTACAGTTATGTTTTCGATTTAAGCATGGAACTGGACATTCCAATTACCGGCCCCTTTGTCATGAATGATAGTGAATAAACACATGTCGAGGATAACACTCCTAGCATGGAAGATACCAATAGCCCACTGTCACCACATGAGCGGTTCGGGCATGCAAAACAGATTATTTCTTGAAGGTTTACAGAGTGGCACATGGAAATTTACTTGGAACGGCAGGTAGATACCGCAAATAGGTAGGTATGGTGGACTCTCATGGAAAAACTTTTGAGTTTATGGAAGTGGATACACAAGCAGTATTCCGCTTAGTACAAGTGAAGGCTAGCAAAAGACTGGGAAGCGACCAACTAGAGAGCGACAACAGTCATCAAGATGCAATGAGTTTGACTAACATGGAGTGCAAGCATGAACAGGATATAAATCACCATGAACACGAACATCATAGAGGCTATGTTGATTTTGTTTCAACTACATGCATGAACATGCGCCAAGTCAAGCCACTTGAAACATTCAAAGGAGAATACCATCCTATCATACTACATCATAGTCATCTCAAAATCTATGTTGGCATTCAAGACAAACCATTATAAACTCTGAGCTAAATAAGCATGGCATCAGAAACTATGATCTCTAAGTTGTCATTGCAAACATGGTTCTCTCACAACAAAGCTGAATCTGGGTCGATAAGCTAGTCATATTTACAAAAACAAAATAGATAGAGTTCATACCAGCTTTTCTAGTCTCAGTCACTTTATCATATATCGTCATTATTGCCTTTCACTTGCACGATCGAACGATGTGAACAATAATAAGCGTGCTCATGCAATGGACTAAGCTGAATATGCAGGCAAACACAAAGGAGAAGACAAAGTAATATGGCTCTTTGAAAGCTAAACAGGTATGCAAGCAAAGTCACTAAACATTGTAACCAATAGCTTCTACCTTGACCCAAAGAAAAAGAAAACTAGTTAGACGGGAAAGCTCCCAACAAGCAAAAGAAGAAAGAAAAATCTTTTTCGGTTTTCTCAAAAGGACACAAAACAAGAAAACGAAAATAAACTAGCATGGATAATACAGTGGCAAAGTGTAAACACCGACGAACAAAGTGAAAGCATAAGCATGAATGTAAAGTTGGTGCGAACACGTACTCCCCCAAGCTTAGGCTTTTGGCCTAGCTTGGTCTACTCCCAAGGACGGTCCTGGCGAAACCCAAAATCATAATGGGTGTTATACGGGAGTGCTGCAGCCACTGCCTGAATAGCTGCCTCACGAAGTCGAGCAGCCGTCGCCTCCCTCTCATACTCCTCTGCCTCTCCTATGGTTATGTAGTATCTTCGTTTTACCTGAAAGTAAAAGAAAGCAGGAGTAGGAAGAGTAATATGAAAAAATACGCTGTCGGTTAAATATCAAGCGGTATAGGAGGGATCCATGATCTCTCTCAAGAAACTGGTAGCGTGTTAGAGCGACACAATCAAGGTAGATTGTACGGAGAGGAGGGTCTTCTGGACGGATGGATACTCCAAGAAAATTTGCTAAGCGTGTAGCATAAACTACACCAAATAAATCCCCCTCACTGGCATTTTTATTCAGCCTCCTTGCTATTATAGCTCCCATATTGAAGCTCATGTCACCTGTTATTGCGCTCTTAAGGATACTTAGGTCGGAAGCGCATAGGTGACAATGTGCACCCTTGCCGTTAATGCACCTACCTATGAAGAGGGAAAAGTAGTGCAAGGCAGGGAAATTGATGCTTCCTATGGTGGCTTGCGTGATATCTCTGGTTTCTCCAACGGTTATACTGGAGACAAAGTATCTAACCGAAGACTTAGAAGGATCATTACTACTACCCCCATCGGGTATCTTGCAAATCCTATTGAAATCCTCCAAATCCACGGCATAGGATTTATCGTAAAGATCAAAAAGTATGGATGAGTCACGGCCAACTGAAAATTTAAATCTACGCGCGAAAGAGGCAGTGAGCATAGCTTACTGTTCACATTTACCTGAGAGGAATTCTTCTAACCCGGCATTGTGGACAAGTGTATCAAACTCATCCTTGAAACCTGCTTCGATCTTGAACTCATCGAAAGGCCATTCACATGGTTGTACCGGTGTGTCCCTTAGTTGAAAAGGTTCGGGCTCCCGAAAAGAAAGACGGGGACCCTTCTTACTTGAGGAACCACCATGAAACTTCCTCCTGAATATAATTTCCTTTTGCTGAAATTTTTGAAGTTCAAGAGAAAAGTGAATGAAGACCAACCTTACCTTGTAGCAACTACTCCTACTAGCGCCTAGAGACGGTATCACGCGCTAAAACTACTTGGGACCAGCTAAAATCAACATTTCTAGCTCAAGAACAGGGTCACCAAGGTAGCAAGAATACGCGAAGGATAAAGCACTAGAGCAAAAACTAATTGGACCAATGGAGGAGTCACTTACTAAGGAGTAATTTCCCCAAAATGGTTCGGAGAATGGTGCTTTGAGCAAGGAGATCGAAAATCACAGCCAAATGAGCAAGAACACGGGTTTGAGGTGCGAAACAATTTTTTCTCCGAGACGAAGAGGATGGGAGCTGGAATGAGTGGAGGGGGTCCCTGTGGGCCCCACAAGCTTGCACTCCGCCACCAGGGGGTGGCGGTGGCAGGGCTTGTGACCCACTGGTCTGGCCCCCAGGCCAACTCTCAGGCCCAATATTTTTCAAATATTCCAGAAAAAATCATACTAGATTTTCAGGACCATCGGAGAACTTTTATTTTCGTGGTATTTTTCTCCGGGACGCTAAAACAGAAAACAGGAAAAACTAAACTAATTCTATCATTTTTCTTCTAAGAAAAAGAAAATGAAAGCTTAAAACAGAGGTATGTGACTCTTTGATTCATCCAATTCATGGTCATCGAAAGAAATCCGTCAATGGGGTTGATCAAGTCCTCATGACAAAACCTTCTCGAATCGCAAGAGAGAACGGAGAATTTTCGAATAGCCACGAAGTCACCTCAATGGGGATATGTATCTCCCCAACAAGCAAATCATACTTCATCTTGACACGAGGAATAGGGCATTCAAAGCTCCCAATGAGAATTGATGAAGTCTTTTCGACAGCATTGATGCAATGTGCTTGATATCGTTTGTTCGGAAAGTGCACCGTGTGCTCATTACCGTTGACATGGAAAGTGACATTGCCTTTGTTGAAATCTATAACAGCCCCTACAGTGTTTAAAAAGGGTCTTCCGAGGATGACAGCCATGGCATCGTCCTCGGGAATATCCAAGATAACAAAGTCTGTTAAGATAGTGGTGTTAGCAACCACAATAGGCACATCCTCGCAAATGCCGATAGGGAAAGCAGTTGATTTGTCGGCCATTTGCAGAGAAATTTCAGTGGGTGTCAACTTATCCAACTCAAGTCTACGATAAAGAGAGAGCGGCATAACACTAACACCGGCTCCAAGTTCACATAATGCAGTTCTTATGTAGTTTCCTTTAATGGAGCAAGGTATAGTGGGCACTCCGGGATCACCAAGTTTCTTAGGAGTTCCACCTTTGAAAGTGTAATTGGCAAGCATGGTGGAGATCTCAAGATCTGGTATCTTCCGTTTATTAGTCACGATATCTTTCATGTACTTGGCATACGGAGACATTTTGAGCATATCAGTTAACCGCATCTGCAGAAAGATGGGTCTTATCATCTCAACGAAGCGCTCAAAATCCTCATCATCCTTTCTTGGATGGCTTAGGAGGAAAGGGCATAGATCTCTGAACCCATGGTTCCCTTTATTTACCATGCTTCCTAGCAGTGAAGTCATTTTTATCGTATTTCTTAGGTTGTGGGTTATCAGGATTAACCGTAGGTTCAATCTCCACATCCTCATCATTGATAGATTGAGCATTATTATGAACATCACTGTCCATATTGTCACGAGGTTCATGTTCATCACCAGATTGTGTTTCTGCATCAGACGCAGAAATATCATTAGGTTCTTCAGGTGTGACAGTATTTGGTGAACTGGCATGTAGGTTTCTATCATCCTTCTTCTTCTCCTTAGGATGACCTTCAGGATACAAAGGTCCCTGAGTCATTTTGCCTCCTCTAGTAATGACTCTGACAGAGTTGTCATTTAATTCATTGAGCAGGTTATTCTGAGCTTTAAGTACTTGTTCTACCTGAGTAGTAATCATATAGGCATGTTTACTCAGAAGCTTCACATCATTGACATTTCTGTCTACACAAGCACTTAAATGGCTAAGCATACGAGTACTTTGTTCCAAATGTCTGCTAACATAATCATTGAAACTCTGTTGTTTGGAAATAACACCAAGGAAATTCTGCTAAAAACAGCGTCAGTCCAGGTTAGTTCCATTCAAATCATGCAAACTAGAGTCCAAAACAAGGGCAAAAGATTTTGGAAAAGTAGATACGATGGAGACGTATCAGTATATATTTGGCAACGATATAATTTGCATAATCAGCATACCACGGGGTACTACGTGAATCATTGATGACATTCAGTTGCTCATCAGGAAAGCTATCATCAATAGGTTGTGGGTCATCAAGAACATTCTCCAACCTAGACAAGTTATCTGCTACGGGGTTCTCAACAACCTTTCTATAAACAACATGCAAATCAAATTCTTGTAGAAAGAGAACCCATCTGATAAGTCTAGGTTTAGCATCTTTCTTTTCCATGAGATACTTAATAGCAGCATGATCAGTGTGAATAGTGACTTTGGAATCAACTATGTAAGATCTGAACTTTTCACATCCAAACACAACTGCTAAAAATTCCTTTTCACTAGTAGCATAGTTTCTTTGGGCATTGTCTAGAGTTTTACTAGCATAGTGAATAACATTCAACTTCTTATCAACTCTTTGTCCTAGAACAGCGCCAACAGCAGAATCACTAGCATCACACATGATTTCAAAAGGTAAGTTCCAGTCAGGTGGTTGAACAATAGGCGCAGTTATCAATGCCTTTTTAAGTATTTCGAAGGCTTCCTCACAATCATCGTCAAAAACAAAAGGAACATCCTTTTGCAAGAGATTGGTAATAGGCCTAGAAATTTTAGAAAAGTCCTTAATGAACCTTCTATAGAAACCAGCATGACCAAGGAAACTTCTTATACCTTTGATATCTGTAGGGCATGGAATTTTCTCGATCGCATCAGCCTTAGCCTTATCGACTTCAATACCTCTTTCAGAAATTTTATGTCCTAAGACGATGCCTTCATTAACCATAAAGTGGCACTTCTCCCAATTCAAGACAAGATTGGTATCTTTACATCTCTCCAAAACTCAATCAAGGTTGTTGAGGCAATCATCAAAAGAAGACCCGTAAACGGAGAAGTCATCCATGAAAACCTCAAAAATCTTTTCACAAAAGTCGGAGAATATAGCCATCATACATCTTTGAAAGGTAGGAGGTGCATTACATAAGCCAAAAGACATACGTCTGTAAGCAAAGATACCAAAAGGCCAGGTGAAAGTGGTTTTCTCCTGGTCAGATTGTGCAACAGATATTTGGGAGAAACCAGAATAACCATCTAGAAAGTAGAAGTGTGTGTGTTTAGACAGTCTTTCGAGCATTTGGTCGGTAAAAGGCAAAGGGTAATGATCTTTCCTAGTGGCTTTATTCAATTTCCTAAAATCAATCACCATTCTATAGCTAGTAATAATCCTCTGAGGGATCAAATCATCCTTATCATTAGGGACAACGGTAATACCTCCCTTCATAGGGACGCAATGCACCGGACTTACCCAATCACTATGAGCAACAGGGTAGATAATACCTGCTTCCAGGAGCTTCAATATTTCTTTTCTTACTACCTCTTTCATCTTAGGATTTAATCTCCTTTGATGATCAGCAACTGGTTTGCAATCAGGATCGGTTTTAATTTTGTGCTGGCATAGAGTGGGACTAATGCCCTTAAGATCATCAAGAGTATATCCAATAGCAGCACGGTGCTTCCTCGGATTTTTTTAGTAACTTCTTTTCTTCATGCTCTGAAAGGCTAGCACTAATAATAACATGATATATCAAGCAACTGTTTAAGCTCGAACACAGGATCACCCTTTGGTGGGGGTGGATCTCCAAGCAGTTCAACAGGCAAATTATTCTTCAGGATAGGATGTTGTTCAAAGATAACTCTATCTATCTCATTCCTTTCATCCATATGCATATCATTTTCATGCTCAAGCAAGTATTGCTCTAAAGGATTAGTAGGAGGCACAACAATAGAAGCTAGGCCAATAATCTCATCCTTACTAGGCAACTCTTTTTCATGAGGTTGTCTACCAAACTTGGAGAAATTGAACTCATGTGACACTCCTTCAAAGCCAACAGTGATAGTTTGCTTCTCACAGTCAATATGAGCATCGATAGTATTGAGGAAAGGCCTGCCAAATATGATGGGACAAAAGCTATCTTGTGTGTTAGCAGGAACAAGAAAATCAGCAGGATATTTCGTTTTACCACACAAGACTTCAACATCCCTAACAATTCCCAAAGGACAGATAGTATCTCTATTAGCAAGTTGAATAGTGACATCAATAGGTTCCATCTCGACAGGTGCAATCTCGTCTTTAATTTCATCATATAGAGATTGAGGTATTGCACTAATACTAGCACCCACGTCACATAAACCATGATAACAATGGTCTCCTATCTTAACAGAAACAACAGGCGTGCCAACAATAGGCCTATGTTTGTCTCTAGCATGAGGTTTAGCAATTCTAGCAGCATCTTCACAGAAGTGAATATCATGGCCATCAACATTGTCAGACAGGAGATCTTTGATAATAGCAATGCTAGGTTCAACTCTAATTTGCTCAGGGGGTGTAGGTGTTCTAATGTAGCCCCTACATATCACAGTTGAAATTTTAGAATGATCCTTTATCCTAACATGGAAAGGTGGTTTCTCAGTGTAAGCACTTGGAACAACAGGATCATTATAAGTGATGACTTTTTCTTCAACTGGATTGGCTTTAACTACATTGACTTCTAAGGGAGGATGATATTTAAACCACTTCTCTTTAGGGAGATCAATATGAGCAGCAAATGATTCACACAATGAAGCTACTATCTTAGAGTCAAGTCCATATTTAGCGCTAAAATCACAAAAAGTATTTGTTTCAACAAAGGATTTAACGCAATCAAACTTGAAATTCATACATGACTCCTTACCTTCATCAAACTCCCAATATTCAGAGTTGCATTTAATTCTTTCCAATAAATTCCATTTGAAGTCAATATCTCTCTTCATAAAAGAACCGGTACAAGAAGAGTCAAGCATGGTGCGATTATCATGAGAAAGCCGAGCATAGAAGTTCTGAATGATAATTTCTCTCAAGAGCTCATGGTTGGAGCATGAATATAACATTGATTTAAGCCTCCACCAAGCTTGAGCGATGCTTTCTCTATCACGAGGCCAAAAATTATAAATATAATTCCAATCACGATGTACTAGATGCATAGGATAAAACTTTTGATGAAATTCCAATTACAACTGGTTGTAGTTCCATGATCCAGTATCATCACATAGCCTATACCATGTCAATGCTTTATCCCTCAAAGATAAGGGAAAGACCTTCTTCTTGACCTCATCCTCGGGCAAACCTGCAACTTAAATAAACCACAAACTTCATCTACATAGATTAGATGCAAGTCGGGATGTGATGTTTCAAATCCTGTAAAAGTATTAGCCAGCAGTTTCTCAAGCATACCCGAAGGAAATTCATAGAAAATATTTACAGTAGGTGCAGCAGGTTGAGGAGCAACTCCTTGTGCTTCCGTTCGAGGTGAAGATACCCCCAAACAAGCTTCTCAAAGGATTAGTTTCCATAGTGACAAGTGACAATAAATTTCAGCACACTATATAAATGAATCCTTACCAAATTCCACTTACCAAAGGCGCTTCACTCCCCGGCAACGGCACCGGAAAAGAGTCTTGATGACCCACAAGTATAGGGGATATATCGTAGTCCTTTCAATAAGTAAGAGTGTCGAACACAACGAGGAGAAGAAGGATCTGACAGGTGGCTTTCAGCAAGGTATTCTCTGCAAGCACTGAAATTATCGGTAACAGATAGTTGTGCGGAAAGATGATTCGTAGAAAGTAGCAAGTAGCAATAGTAACAAAGGTGCAGCAAAGTATCCCAATCCCCTTTTGTAGCAAGTGACAAGGCTGGACAAACTCTTATAGGAGGTAAAGCGCTCCTGAGGACACATGGGAATTTCTGTCAAGCTAGTTTTCATCATGTTCATATGATTCGCGTTCGCTACTTTGATAGTTTGACATGTGGGTGGACTGGTGCTTGGGTGCTTCCCTTACTTGGACAAACCTCCCACTTATGATTAACCCCTCTCGCAAGCATCCGCAACTAAGAAATAAGAATTAATACAAAGTCTAACCATAGCATTAAACTAGTGGATCCAAATCAGCCCCTTACGAAGCAACGCATAAACTAGGGTTTAAGCTTCTGTCACTCTAGCAACCCATCATCTACTTGCTACTTCCCAATGCCTTCCTCTAGGCCCAAATAATGGTGAAGTGTTATGTAGTCGATGTTCACATAACACCACTAGAGGAAAAACAACATACAACGCATCAAAATATCAAACGAATACCAAATTCACATGACTACTTATAGCATGACTTATCCCATGTCCTCAGGAACAAAAGTGACTACTCACAAAGCATAATAATATTCATGACCAGAGAGGTATTGAATAGCATCAAGGATCTGAACATATAATCTTCCACCGAGTAATCCAACTAGCATCAACTACAAAGAGTAATTAACACTACTAGCAGCCTTACAAGTACCAATCGAAGTCGCGAGATGGAGATTGGTTACAAGAGATGAACTAGGGTTTGGAGATGAGATGGTGCTGATGAAGATGTTGATCGTGATGAGTCCCCTCCGATGAGAGGAGTGTTCGTGATGACGATGGTGACGATTTCCCCTTCCGGGAGGGAAGTTTCCCCTACAGGACAGCCCTGCCGGAGCTCTAGATTGGTTCTGCTCAAGTTCCGCCTCGTGGCAGCGGCGATTCCTCCCAAAAGCCTCCTCCTGATTTTTTTTCTGGAATGAAACCATCCTTATAGCAAAAGAGGGGAGCCAGAGGGCCAACAGGGAGCCCACAAGCCCCCTAGGCGCGGCCAGGGGGTAGGCCGCGCCCAGCAGACTTGTGGCCTCCTGGTGGCTCCTCTCTGGTACTTCTTCGGCCCAATATTTTTTATAAATTCCAAAGTAATTCCTCATTGATTTTCACGGCTTTTGGAGTTGCACAGAATAGGTATCTCAAACTTTTAATTTCCTTTGTCATCGCAGCAAACCGCCGTGGTCGTACCTCCCCTGGATAGTGATTAAACACCTGCATCCACTTGGACTTTGGCGAAGATCGCTAGAGGAGCCTTCTGCCGAACTTCAAGCCTTGGTCCATGTCCGGTTCTTGTAGCATGAACTAGCTTCGGCTCCTTCAAGATTTCTAGTTCTTTCGTATATCCATCAATGAAGATTTGAGTACCATGTGGGCATGGGAGATTCCCTTATGTATGGCTTTCCTCCTCGAAGACCAAATGGCTCATAACGTGATAGCTCCTTTAGTAAACTGCAAGTGGGACAATGACTGCATCATCGAAAAAATCCACTCCGAGCATTGGGCTCTATCATGGCAATAAGGTGTTGCGCTACTTCATCATCCACTAGAGCCCACTTGCATATAGCCACTATACATTCCAACAACGGGTGCCTCCTTGAATCTAGCGCCCCACACAATCCACAATAGCTTGAGTTGGTCATGTGTCGATGGGCCCTCACGTCCTCAGTCGGGATAGAATGCTTTGATAGCCTCCATAGAACATTTGTATGTTTGAAGGAACTTCAATATTCTATAGGAGTTTACAAGATCTTTCCTTGCTGATATTAGTTGATCATCCGGTGGTGCCCTCCAGCCATGCTTCATGACGTTGCTTGGTCATCAGAAGCATTTTATATGCGGATTTCACAGAAAAAACACTGCTTCTCTCAAAATTCCATCCCTGGAAGTCATCCAGGTTCCTCATACGCAAAGGAATTCACATGACTAATGAAACATCCATGGGCATAAACACTTCTCCTACCCTTTGTCCATTCCAAACAGCAGAAGTGTCAACAATCAATTCGGACACTGTGACCGGTGGATCTTGTACCAAGCATCCCAAACGGCCTCAACATCTCATCGCATGGTGATGACCACAAGTATAGGGGATCTATCATAGTCCTTTCCATAAGTAAGAGTGTCGAACCCAACGAGGAGCAGAAGGAAATGACAAGCGGTTTTCAGTAAGGTATTCTCTGCAAGCACTGAAATTATCGGTAACAGATAGTTTTGTGATAAGGTAATTCGTAACTGTAGCAAGTAACAAATGTAATAAAGGTGCAGCAAGGTGGCCCAATCCTTTTTTGTAGCAAAGTACAAGCTTGGACAAACTCTTATATAAAGCAAAGCGCTCCCAAGGACACATGGGAATTTCTATCAACCTAGTTTCCATCATTCTCACATGATTCGCGTTCGTTACTTTGATAATTTGATATGTGGGTGGACCGGTGCTTGGGTGCTACCCTTACTTGGACAAGCCTCCCACTTATGATTAACATCTCTGACAAGCATCCGCAACTATGAAAGAAGAATTAAGATAAATCTAACCATAGCATGAAACATATGGATCCAAATCAGCCCCTTACGAAGCAACGCATAAACTAGGGTTTTAGCTTCTGTCACTCTAGCAACCTATCATCTACTTATTACTTCCCAATGCCTTCCCCTAGTCCCAAATAATGTTGAAGTGTCATGTAGTCGACGTTCACATAACACCACTAGGGGAGAGACAACAAAAATCTCATCAAAATATCGAACGAATACCAAATTCACATGATTGCTTATAACAAGACTTATCACATGTCCTCACGAACAAACGTAATTAATCACAAAGCATATTAATGTTCATAATTAGAGTAGTATTAATGATCATTAAGGATCTGAACATATGATCTTCCAACAAGTAAACCAACTAGCATCAAACTACAAGGAGTAATCAACACTACTAGCAACCCAGAGGTACCAATCTGAGGTTTTGAAACAATGATCGGATACAAGAGATTAACTAGGGTTTGGAGAGGAGATGGTGCTTATAAAGATGTTGATGGATATTCACCCCCTCTCGATGAGAGGATCATTGGTGATGACGATGGCTTCAATTTCCCCCTCCGGGAGGGAAGTTTCCCTGGCAGAACAGCTCCGTCGGGGCCCTAGATTGGTTCTGCCCAAGTTCCACCTCGAGACGGCGGCGCTTCACCCCGAAAGTTGTGATATGATTTTTTCCAGGTCAAAACCCATCATATAGTAGAAGATGGGCACCGGAGGCCTGCCGGGGGCCCACAAGCCTGTATGACGCACGCCCCTGGCTTGTGGCCACTTGGTGGGTCCCCTGATGTATATCTTTCACGCAATATTTTTATATATTCCAAAATAATTCTCCGAAAGTATTCAGGACTTTTGGAGTTGTGCAGAATAGGTCTCTCAGGTTTTCTTCTTTTTCGGTCGAGAATTCCAGCTGCCGGCATTCTCCCTCTTCATGTAAACCTTGTAAAATAAGAGAGAAAAGGCAGATGTAATGTACCATAATGTGTATTAACAAGCCATAATGCGATAAATATCAATATAAAAGCTTGATGCATAATGAACGTATCAACTCCCCCAAGCTTAGACCTCGCTTGTCCTCAAGCGAGGTACGGAAATCGGTAAATATGCCCACATGTTTAAAGATAGAGGTGTCGATCCAAAAAAAATACAGACATGAAGGCATCATGGTTATCTTTAGAAGAGCAACACATATTGACATGTAATTTCTTATGCTAGAGTAACAATTCATTCACAAGAAAAATATGGATCAAGAACTCTATTGAGAACTAACAAACTATGATCTCGGTCATTGAAGCAATTCCAATTTATCATAAGGTAGGAAAGATTCAAATATAAGAGCTTGTAAAGCAAATCCACATACTCAATCATCTTATAGTCTTTCATAATTGCTAACACTCGCGTGCTACCTATGAGGTCAAAGCTTCAATCGGACATAGAGAAAGATAGGGGCTTATAGTTTTGCCTCCCAACTATTTACCTCAATGGTAATGTCAACAATAATAACTCATGATCACCCACATCCGAGTGGATATATGTGTCTAGATCATTCCCCAACACATGGCGCTTGCCAAAAGATAAAGGCGAAATAAAGGAAATGGTGAAAATCACCATGACTCTTGCATAAAGGTAAGTACTAGAGAGTAAAGGTAATACATAGGCCCTTCGCAGAGGGAAGCAGAGGTTGTCATGCGCTTTTATAGTTGGATGTGCAATCCCTTAATGCAAAAGAATGTCACTTTATATTGCCCCTTGTGATAAAGAACTTTATTATGCAGTCTGTCGCTTTTATTTCTTCCATATCACAAGTTCGTATAAAGTTTATTTTCCTCACACTAATAGATCGCACATATTTAGAGACCAATTTTTATTGCTTGCACCGATGCCAACTTACTTGAAGGATCTTACTCAATCCATAGGTAGGTATGGTGGACTCTCGAGGCAAAAGCGGGTTAAAGGTGTTTGGATCATAAGTAGTATCTCTACTTGGTGCGGAAGTTTTTGCCTGATATGGGGTGGAAGCAAGCGACACATGTTGAAGGATCTATAATCATATAACTTCTGTTCGGAAATAAGAAAACATAACTCATTATGTTGTCCTCCTTGTCCAACATAAACTTCTTAACATATAATATTTTAATGAGTGCTCACAATCATAAATGATGTCCAAGATAATATATTCATATGTGCACCTCTCTTTCTTTGTTACTTCCTTTTAATTACAACAATGACAAATAGCTTTTTTTGTCAACTCACAACAAATTTCAATCGACATACTTTTTATATGTGAAGTCATCACTCCCCATAAGATCATTATATATACTCTTTGCTTTTATTCTATACTTCTTTCTATTTCTTTTTCTCAAGACCATAGCAAGCAAGCAAAGCCCTGAACTCAAAACTACTCTTCATTATATACTCTCAGTCTTGCTTACATAGGGGGAACATAAAGACAAACTCAAAACTAGATAACACTAAAAGTTTATTCTACTAGATCAAGATATAACCAAAAGGTGCGATGGTGATACGATACCGGGGCACCTCCCCCAAGCTTGGCACAAGCCAAGGGGAGTGCACATACCCATGTGTTTAGTTGTCTTTCTTCAGAGGTGGTGATGTTATATTCTTGGTGATGATGCCCCTCAGAATGTGATTCTCCTCCTTAAGCTTATTATTTTGTTGTCTAAGATCCATTATTTCCTTGCGAAGTTTTCCAGAGACGGTTAGAGCTCCCATAACGCATGGATATTTCATTGCTGCGGGGGAAGAAGCAACATTTTTTCATATTTTCATAAGTAAGAAATTTAGCATTGGGAGGGATAACCCAATGCGGAATTGCCGAGCTCTGAAGTTCTTCCAACATGGCTCCAGGTTGTAGACGAGCGGTAATTTCTTGGTCTTCCGCCATGGCATCTATCCTTTCAAGTCAGCCTCCATATCTTCCTCCATGGCCTGCCCGAAGTGGTTGGCTTTGTTGAATGCTCCGGACCCCGGTGTCAGGTGAGAGGCACGGCTCGCTCCGACTGACTCCTGCGAAGATACCTTGCTCTAAATCTGTTGCAGAAACAGCTCAAAACAAAAACAGGAGATATTTTCATGATACGAAGGTCAAAACCTTTGGGACATTATATAATGATTTTTTACCGACCCAAAAGAGCATACCACAAGAAAACGGAGTCTGGAGGGTACACGGGGTGGCCACAAGTCACACGGGCACGCCCAGGGGGTAGGGCGTGCCCCCCTCGCTTGTCGCCTCCTCGTGCACTTTTTGGACTGCTTTAAATTTTCCTAATTTTTTAACTATTTCAAAACTGATAAAACTTGTCGTTGGAAAAGTTTTGGAGTAGGTTTGCTTACCGTAACACATACCTATTCCTTTTCGGAGTCTGAAACGTTCTGATAGGTCTGCCTAATGTACTCCTCCGGAGTTATGGTATTGATAATATTGGTTTCAACATCTATGGGAGTCCCTGAGATATAATGTTTGATTATTTGCCCATTTACCACCTTCGGATTTGTGCCTTCGTCATTGTTGATCTTGATGGCACCGGAACAATATACTTCCTCGATAATGTAAGGCCCTTCCCATTTAGAGAGAAGTTTTCCTGCAAAAAATCTGAAACGAGAGTTGTATAGCAAGACATGATCACCTACATAGAATCGACGCTTTTCTATCCTTTTATCGTGCCATCTCTTAACCTTTTCTTTAAACAACTTGGCATTCTCGTAGGCTTGGGTTCTCCATTCATCAAGTGAGCTAATGTCAAATAACCTCTTCTCTCCAGCAAGTTTGAAATCATAACTAAGATCTTTAATTGCCCAATAAGCTTTATGTTTTAGCTCTAGAGGTAAGTGACATGCTTTATCATAAACCATTTGATATGGAGACGTACCCATAGGGTTTTTGTAAGCGGTTCTATAAGCCCATAATGCATCATCAAGTTTCTTAGACCAATTCTTTCTAGACCTATTAACGGCTTTATTCAAGATCAATTTAATTTCTCTATTGCTCAATTCTACTTGACCACTAGACTGAGGATGATAAGGAGATGCAATTATATGATTAACATCATACTTAGAAATCAATTTACGGAAAGCACCATGAATAAAGTGTGAACCACCATCAGTCATTGAATATCTAGGGACTCCAAATCTAGGGAAAATAACTTCTTTCAGCATTTTAATAGAAGTGTTATGATCAGCACTACTAGTTGGAATAGCTTATACCCACTTAGTAACGTAATCAACAGCAACTAGAATATGAGTATAGCCGTTGGACTTCGGAAAAGGTCCCATAAAATCAAAACCCAAAACAACAAATGGTTCCATAACAAGAGAGTAATTCATAGGCATTTCCTAATGTCTACTAATATTACCAATTATTTGACATTCATCACAAGACAAGACAAACTATATTGTAATACCTTGTGTGCAGTCCTATCTCCAGCCTGGTGTCCTCCATAGGCCTCGGAGTGACACTTGTGTAGGATTTGTTCATGTTCATGCTCAGGTACAAAACGTCTAATAATACCATCTACTCCTTTATAAAGGTGTGGATCATTCCAAAAGTAATGTCTTCAATCATAGAAGAACTTTTTCTTTTGTTGGTATGTGAAACTAGGCGGTATAAATTTTGCAACAATGTAGTTAGCATAATCAGCATACCAAGGAGCACTACGCGGAGCATTTATGACAGCTAATTGTTCATCAGGAAAGCTATCATCAATAGGTAATGGGTCATCAAAACAGAAAACAAAAGCTAATAAAGGGAAATAAATCAAAATATTTATATAGGGTATTATATACCAAAAAATTCAGAAAAATCTCCTCTACCCGAATAACATTTTTCCAAAGAAAAAATAAAAACTTCAAAAAAATGTTTTTTCAGAAATTCCCAATTTGCTTTATTTCTTTTTGCAATTATTTTTGCAAAATAACTTTGGGTTTTCTTGGCTCAAATATTTCAGAAATTTGCCCGCATTTTGGAGGGTCATTTTCCTCCGCTCCCTCTCTTGCGTGCAAGAGAGTATTTCTCCAGGCATTACTCGCGCGAGGAAAAATGAAAATGCAAATCAAAAAGACGAAAGGAAATTCACGTGCTAAATTTAATTCACTCAATATGCATAGATGCTTAGCTACAATGTAAAAACATTCCCAATTAGGAAAATTGGGATGTTACAGTCCCCTGATGGATTTATTTCGCCCAGTATTTTTTATATATTCCAAAATAATTCTCCGTAAGATTTCAGGACTTTTGGAGTTGTGCAGAATAGGTCTCTGAGATTTGCTCCTTTTTCGGTCCAGAATTCTAGTTGTCAACATTCTCCCTCTTCCTGTGAACCTTGTAAAATAAGAAAGAAAAGGCATAAGTATTGTACCATAATGTATATTAACAGCCCATAATGCAATAAATATCGATATAAAAGCATGATGCAAAATGGTTTTATCACGCGGTTGCCAGTTATCCTCCCAAATGTTTGTCGTTATGCCGTTTCCAATCCGTTTTATCAACCCTTGCTTCAATACATCTTTTCCTTCAATGATAGCTCTCCAAATCTGACTAGGATGATTTCCAAGTCTTCCTTGCAATATAGAAGAATTAGGATAATATATGTTCTTCACCAAACAGACACTCTGTGATTCAGGTTATAGAAGCATGTGCCACAGTTGTCTCGCTAGCATAGCCAAGTTGAATAATTCAAAATCTTTGAAGTCTAAGCGACCCATACATTTTGGTTGTGTCATCACTTTCCATGAAACCCAGTGAGGTTTATGATGTCCATCCTTGCTGCCCCACCAAAATTTCCTTATCAGCATGTTAAGGTCCTCGCAAAGCCCCCTTGGCAATTTAAAACGTAACATGGGAAAAAATGGAACTGCCTTAGCCAGTGCCTTCACCAAAACTTCATTCGCCTCTGTTGGCATTGTTCTCTCTATCTAGACTTGGATCTTGTTCCAAATCGGTCCTTCAAATATTTGAACGCCCCATTCTTTGATGTCCCAATATGGCATCCTGAGATATTTATCATCTAGCGTTTCATTTGGGACATTTAGGAGTCATTTAATTTCACCTCTTATTGAATCTCGTACACCCTTACTAAAGAATATAGATGACCTTTCATGGTTGATCCACTGTCCACTTGCCTGACAATAGATATCCACTAGTTGGTTAACCTCATCAATGGGTGTTCATATGCAAACAGTAAATGGTTAATCGGTGGTGTCATGGATGCCACATGTAGACCATGAAGATTTGATGACTCATTCCTAGATTGTTAAGAGGCATCGTAAGGCTCTCTGCTGCAATCAAGAACATATATTGTGATATTGGGTCCACTTGTTGAATCCCTCGAGATGGTTTAGACTCTTGAAGCTTTTCTCCATTGAACAAAATTGAGAACCTCACAATGTTGACCAAACCCATTACTATATTAACCCACTTCACATAGAAGCTGAGTTTCAACATGATTGCCCTGAGATAGGCCCACTCAACCCTGTCATAAGATTTCATCATATCAAGTTTAATAGCACAATGTTGGTTCCTCTTTGATTTGTTTGTTTTCATGAAATGAAGACATTCTTAAGTTGTTATGATGTTTCAGTAATCAGCCTTCTTGGGACAAAGGTGGACTGCTCCTTAAAATTAATGTCAAGCAATACCAGCTTTAAATGATTTGAGATGACTTTTGAGGCAATCTTATACAACACATTGCCATGGCTAATAGGGCAAAACTATGAAAATAGTGTTGGGTTCTTAACCTTTGGGATCAGGACAAAGATTGTCTCATTGATGCACTTTGCTTTGGTCACATCATCACCACAAGCATCCCAGTGTCTGTGAAAAATGTGCACGGAGCCCGTTCGGTCGGTGTGCTTTTATTGGAAACTAGCACAATGCTCGTGCTTCGCTATGGAGCAAAAAACAGTTGCCATGAATCTGGGTTTGCCAGGTCAAGAAACAGGGTCAGGGGAGAAGAAGAGTAGAATGATCACTAATGATAGGAGTAGGAGATTTAAGCTGAGGTGGACAAGCAACAAAGACTGCATTTGATAAAGATGGCCCTACCATAGGCCCACTGTCCAAACGATACCCTCCTTCCCCTCTCATCGTCATAGCCAAATCCGCCGCTGCGGCAAGAATTGGTCTCCCGTGCTACTGTTGGTGCTGCAAAATCTCAAAACCATCGAGCTCATGGTGAGTGGAGTGGGGCAAATATGCATCACCTGTCGCCGTGCCATACAGAATGAAACCAAGCTTTGTCATCGCATCAACATGTGCAGCCACAAAGACCACCACTACCGGATTGACGAAGCCATGTCAAAGGAGGATGTACGACATGGTCATTGGTGCGAGTCCTTCTCGGGCGAATACGCCAATCACCACTTCCTCCTATTCCTCGCCGAGCAGTGAGGGGAGAGCAAAGGCAGTTGAGTGAGTGTTTCTAGTTGCTCCTTAGTACTGTAGGATAGCAGTAATAAGCAAAATAAACAAGCAAACAGAAGGTTTGTGAGAAGATTTGTGATAGATACATAGTTTGACTGGAATACAGATATGCATGCTTGTTGCATTTAAGTTGGAAGCTTATGAAACCAGAACCGTATTGTTCATATCTCAGCAAATTGCAATGATTTGGCATAACTATGGAACACATAGTTTTGGGCTAACAATATACATTTGTTTCTACCAAAACTATCTACCAATATACATATTAGTTTTCTTGTTATCCGATGGAATGAATTGTTCTGCTTCTCTATCTGCCTTCAGTAAAAGAAAACAAAAGAACACATGAAGAAAATCAATTATCCCTTTTCTAAGCTTACAAGCCATTCATTCTGGTTAGAGCAGCATGGTGTCATCTTGGAATTGTAACCCGCAAGGAAGATTAGCATGCACCCTGTAAATCTTGAGCAGCTCCCACCACCATCTGACTCATGGCAGATGAGCATCGGCTCTGCAGCAGCACTCGCCTTTGATCGTACCATATTGGAACCAGGACTAATCACATGATGTATTATGCATGAAAGGAATAAACTCTATTACCTGGGTCTGAACCTGACTGAAAACTTTTCAACATTTAAGCAAAAGCAATTAGCGACCACTAAAATTTGTGAGTATATTCAGAGAAAGAATGGAAGAAATGGAAGATAAGGCGAATGTTTTGACCCTTATCTTGAACGTCAAATTGGATGTACACCAAATATTTTAATTTGTTGAAGATGTTAACATGCCACATCTTTGCTGAAGAATCTGGAACAGAAGAATCAGAAAAGTGACAACCTTATACTGATTAAGGAAGTCACTACAGAACATATGAATGGTTAGTTCGAAGTTAAGCTATTGCATCCACAAATTATAACTGCCCAAAAGAATCTGGAACACTAAGAATCCAATATGCCAGCTTTTTTGTACTATGTACTTGCAAAAACATGAAAACGACATGAAATCGTTAGCTATAGTAGTGTAGACGGCACAGACAGATCTAGGCGTGGCGGTGCCCGGTGTAGTTTGTAGGATGGGGGAGGAGGACCTTCCCGAAGGTAGCATCTCGCGCCGGAACCGGTGCATAAAGTGACTTCACCACCCAACTTTGGACGGATCCCCCATCCCTGCCCAATCATGGCTCGAGTGAGAGGGAGGGCTCGAGTTCGTGGTGCTATGACTCCCTTCCTGTTCTGTTGTTGCGCTCGAGGAGAGGACAATTATGGTGGTGGCGGCAGCGGCGGGAGGAAGAAGCCACTCCCTCTTTGAGCCATCTTCCATCACCGAAGGTGACTATTCTGCCTCCACCGAGATAGGGAAGAGATTAGGGTGAACGGGAGAGATGTGGGGTTATTTACAAACGTGTACTAAGTGGCGGGCGTCTTTTTACAAATTTGCCACATATTGTGTCGCGTGCGTTAGATGCATATCGAATAGCCAGAAGTCAAGGATGACACACACGCACCATCATCACCAACTCAGATTTTTATAAGAGTAGAGATATTTGGAATAGTGCATCTTTTACCTTCCAGATGGTTCTAGGGAGTGTTGAGCTTGTCGTTCATGTGAGGTGGCACTCTGCATGGGACTGTGTCGAGTACCTGGTGGGACAGCCCAAGAGGGCTCTATGCGCCAAGGATTAGAAATCAAAGAGAAAAGAAAAAGAAGGAGGTGGGAAGGAGGAGAAGGACTCCACCTTCCAATCCTAGTTGGAGTAGGATTGGAGGAAGACTCCTCCTATCCCTAGCCGGCGCACCAAGGGTGGCTTGGCCCTCAAGGCAAGCCTCCCCTCCCCTCCTCCTATATATAGTGGAGCTTTAGGGCTGATTTGAGACAACTTTTGCCACGGCAGCCCCACCACAAACACCATGGTTTTTCCTCTAGATGGTATTTGTGCGGAGCTCGGGGGCAGCCCTGCAGGACTAGATCCTTTGCCACCACCGGAGCGCCGTCACGCTGCCGGAGAACTCATCTGCTTCTCCGTCTTGCTTGCTGGATCAAGAAGGCCGAGATCATCATCGAGCTGTACGTGTGCTGAACGCGGAGGTGCCGTCCGTTCGGCACTAGATCGGAGCGGATCGTGGGACGGATCGCGGGATGGTTCGTGGGACGGTTCGCGGGGCGGATCGAGGGACGTGAGGACGTTCCACTACATCAACCGCGTTTCTTAACGCTTCCTGTTGTGCGATCTACAAGGGTACGTAGATCCAAATCTCCTCTCGTAGATGGACATCACCATGATAGGTCTTCGTGCGTGTAGGAAATTTTTTGTTTCCCATACGACGTTCCCCAACAGGTGGGTACACTACCAGATTGTCTCCCATGAAGCTCGGGACCTCATTTCCATAGTTATGGTTGTCATTTCGTCCTCTGCCATTTGCAGGGAACTAGAACCATGAATCCAGATTTTATGAAATACCGATAAATACTTTGATCTCTAGAAGGTTACACTTTGATCTCCAAGCATTATCAACACACTGCTATAATAATACATCCAACGTGGCAACCACGGGACAACCAAAAACCAATCTAATCAAAATCTTGGCATTACCATGATGCATAGATCACGGCGTTTGTATATTTTCGACAAAGACGTCGTTTGTATATAATCTCATGAAGTCAACTTGGCGCCTTTCATGCATGCATATGATTGGTGTATATGGTTTTAGTACAAGAGGAATATACTAGATCACGAGCTAATTTCTATACTCCTTACAAGTCAACTTGTAGCGTGCATGCATGTCATTGCCAGCTAATTAAGGTTCCAACATACAGCACCAATAATTCACAGATAGACCTTGTAAGTCTCATTTTTCTCTCCTCGCCTGACCTATAAATAGAACCTTAAACTAGCAGCTGGGATCATGACATCCATCACCAATGGCTCCATCTCTCAAGACTCAGGATCGTCGCTGCCATGGCCGCTTGTCTGGTGCTGGTCCTCGGAGTGGGACAGTCGCGGCATGCGGCGACTGCCTCTTGGCCTGCGGCGCTACGTTTGATCGGTACAGCGTGCTCTTCTCCAATGGCTCGTGCTATGCTGAGACCAATCTCACCGGGTGCAATCAGCAATGCCAGGCTATTGCATGCGAGGACAGGAAGGTTGTGGCCTTCTCGCAGTGCTTGAAGCTCTGCGGCAATGGCTGACCCGGCGGCGGCATCTCCCCAAGTCGCCAGCAACATGATTTTCTTGCTACTCCCTTCGTTCTTAAATATAAGTCATTTAGTGATTTCATTAGAGGACTACATATGAAGCAAAATGAGAAAATCTACACTCTAAAGTATGTCTATATATATCCGTATGTATTCCTCTAGTCAAACCTGTAGAAAGACTTATACTCCCTTCGTTCCTAAAGATAAGTCTTTGAAGAGATTTCACTAAAAGACTACATACGAATATATATAGACATACTTTAGAATGTACATTCGGTTATTTTACTTCATATGTAGTCACATAATAAAATCTCTAAAAAGACTTATATTTAGGAACAGAGGGAGTATTTAGGAACAGAGGGAGTATTTAGAAACGGAGGGAGTATTATGGTTCGGGGTGGGCTCCTTTACCCCGGAAGTTGAATATTGAATGGAACCAAACAGAGTTGACTCACATTCCAACTTTATTCGGTTTATTATGGTGTTCAGTTTGGTTTTCAGCTGCTGGTTCTTTGATGTTCGGGTGTATCAGCTATTCAGCATGCATATACTGAACTTGCCATATACACCAAATTGGATCTTCCTTTTCTCTAACTTCCCTACTTTGTTTGATCGGATGGAAATAAAAAACAAACTTGTTATAATGTTTCGTATTGTCCTAGTTATAGGTTAAATTACGTATTTTGAACCCAAGTGCTAATTTATAATTACTCCCTCCATTTCTAAATATAAAGGCATTTTTAAATTTTAATTACGGACTATATACGGATTTATATAGACATATTGTAGAGTGTAGATTTATTCATTTTGCTTTGTATGTAACCCTCATTAGAATTTTTAAAAGGCTTATATTTAGGAACGGAGGGAGTATATCCTGATTAAAAAAGGTGAAGCTATTGCACGATACGAAGTTCTTACAAATTACAACATATTTTGAGTTTCATATTAGAGCATTGGAACTAATAAGTCCTATAATATGAATTTTACTTAATTTACACCAAGAATAATTATTAAATTCATAATTTTAAATAAGATTACGAATTGTACAAACTACTTTAGTTATTTATTTATAGATTTTCTATTATATAAAATAAACATAATATAGTTAAATCGTTATACAATCTAATATTTACTTTAGTACAAATAAATTTATTAAACTAATGTGCAAGAAAGCAAACACATGGACATATTTGCAACAACAAAAGTTAATACATGGGTCCATGAAAGTGTAGAGTTTTATTTTTTCAGTCCATTAACATCAGCATGACATCATAACGCATGAAACACATGTGTTGTATACAATTCCTCGCCTTGGATTGCAAACACCAGGTAAAGCATGTATTTTAGGGAAAATATTAACCAAGTAAAATACAAATTTATGTTAAGAGACGCCCAAGGAAGATATTTGTGACATTGATTCATTAGAAATGTCCTCACGGGAGTAACAGATCTGGGCCACATAACAAGAGGCTCAATTATACAATTTTTCGGTAACCAACGCTACAATTGATAGATAATGTAATGAAATTATTGCTCTAGTGATAAACTAAGCATTATGCTAGGCACAACAACACTGATCTTGCTTGCAATATGCCCCAGTCGAGGGCTTAAGGCTGAGGCCGCAAACGGTCTGGCAACGGTCTTTGCACTTTTCCACATGGAAGCACAATGGAGCATTCGCCCCATCTTCAACTGCAAATTCGATCCATGATCCATGTAAGTTCCAATATGCACGTACAAAATATGAATCGATGTATGTATGTAGGGGGAAATAGTGACGATTGTTAACAAAACATGTGCAACGACTTAAATACGGACGTAAATAACCAATCAAGACTCGAGAGGACAACAAAATTTGGCAACACATGAACAACATAAGAAGAGATGTTATTACTTGTACGGGCATAGCAAGACGATGATGATAGCGTGGAAGCCATGATCATAAGAACCATGAAAATCGTAACCATCCTGGTCGCACTATTCTTGTATGCCATGACGAAGAGATCAACGAAGAATCACGTACTTCTTTGTTGCGTGCTTAAGGATACAGTAAGCTCTGTCCCTTGTATAGTCATTTATATAGAGAGACAAAAACAAATATTTGGCATTGAATTAATGTAATAGCTTGTGGATATGCCTTCCTGATATTTTGGCATGGATTAATATACTATTGATATCTAGGGACACATTTATTTAAAAACAATATATACATCCTTTGATTTTTTTAGTTGGAATTGATTGGTTTCCAAAGATGTAGAATCTCCTTTTTTTGGCAACGGCATCTTGCCTAGTATTTAGAATGAAACAAATGGAAGTAAACCCTCAACGTTTGTGGCATGCTTCGTATTAATTTTTCATGTGAAATGGTATACTAACATTTTATTCTATTTGTTATAAACTAAAGGTACAAATTTCGAGGGGTTTAATCGGAAAATACCATTGGCTCCTACGTGTATATCTATCTATAGCAAAAAAAAGTACAAAAATCTGAAAAAGAAAATTGTGAACAAACTTGAACTTCGGTTGTACAAAAAAAATCTCGTGTTGACTTCAAAGGAAAACGGAAAACAAAATTTCAATGACAAAATGTGAACAGTATGTTGCACATAGTGTTAGGTTCTTTTTCATCCATAATACCATGAAAGCCTTTCCTTCACGAATGTTTTTATATGAGTACAAGAGAGCATCAAGTTTGTTTCCAAAAAAATACAATTTGGTAAAAACAATTTATCTATTATTTACGTTCACTTTCACGGTAAGTGATTCTAGTTTAGCCATTTTTAGGGATAAAACCAAGTTTAGTGATAAAAAACAGCAAATAGTGGAATACATCTTGGATCATGGGGTTGACCAAAGCACAAGTGCCGTCCTTGACCTAAAGAATGTGCAAACTTGGCTAGACTATGAGCATCTTTATTCGAGTCTCTACTTTCAAAAATAAAATTACAATTAAACATGGTAGCTCTCTAAGTAATTTCACTAATAACAGCGTCATATTTCCCTTGATCGCCGTTCTGGATATCCTCGATCACATGTTTCAAGTCATACGTCACCACAAAGTTCTATCAAAGAAAGTCTTGTGGCAATAATTGTGCCTCCCTGCAAGCTATCGCCTCTAGAACTGTCGGGTCATGTATGCCATGGATAACCAAAACAGAGCTTCACATGTAATTTCCTTGGTCATCGCGACAAATCGTCGCGGCCGTACCTCCCCTGGATAGTGATTAAACACCTGCATCCACTTGGACTTTGGCGAAGATCGCTAGAGGAGCCTTCTGCCGAACTTCAAGCCTTGGTCCATGTCCGGTTCTTGTAGCATGAACTAGCTTCGGCTCCTTCAAGATTTCTAGTTCTTTCGTATATCCGCCAATGAAATTTGAGTAGCATGTGGGCATGGGAGATTCCCTTATGTATGGCTTTCCTCCTCGAAGACCAAATGGCCCATAACGTGATAGCTCCTTTATTAAACTGCAAGTGGGACAATGACGGCATCATGGAAAAAATCCACTGCCGAGCATGGGGCTCTATCATGGCAATAAGGTGTTGCGCTACTTCATCATCCACTAGAGCCCACTTGCATATAGCCACTATACATTCCAACAACGAGTGCCTCCTTGAATCTAGCGCCTCACACAATCCACAATAGCTTGAGTTGGTCATGTGTCGATGGGCCCTCACGTCCTCAGTCCGGATAGAATGCTTTGATAGTCTCCATAGGACATTTGTGTGTTTGAAGGAACTTCAATCTTCTATAGGAGTTTACAAGATCTTTCCTCGCTGGTATTACTTGATCATCCGGTGGTGCCCTCCAGCCATGCTTCATGACGTTGCTTGGTCATCACAAGCATTTTATATGCGGATTTCACAGAAAAAACACTGCTTCTCTCAAAATTTCATCCCTGGAAGTCATCCAGGTTCCTCATACGCAAAGGAATTCCCATGACCATCAAAATATCCATGGGATTAAACACTTTTCCTAGCCTTTGTCCATTCTAAACAGCAGAAGTGCCGTCAATCAATTCGGACACTAAGACCGGTGGATCTTGTACCAAGCACCCCAAACGGCCTCAACATCTTATCGCGTGGTGATGACCACAAGTATAGGGGGTCTATCATAGTCCTTTCCATAAGTAAGAGTGTCGAACCCAACGAGGAGCAGAAGGAAATGACAAGCGGTTTTCAGTAAGGTATTCTCTGCAAGCACTGAAATTATCGGTAACAGATAGTTTTGTGATAAGGTAATTTGTAATGGGTAGCAAGTAACAAATGTAATAAAGGTGCAGCAAGGTGGCCCAATCCTTTTTTGTAGCAAAGTACAAGCCTGGACAAACTCTTATCGGAGGTAAAGTTCTCCCGAGGACACATGGGAATTTCTGTGAAGCTAGTTTTCATCATGTTCATATGATTCGCGTTCGCTACTTTGATAGTTTTACATGTGGGTGGACCGATGCTTGGGTGCTGCCCTTACTTGGACAAACCTCGCACTTATGATTAACCCCTCTCGCAAGCATCCGCAACTACAAAAGAAGAATTAAGATAAAGTCTAACCATAGCATTAAACTAGTGGATCCAAATCAGCCCCTTACGAAGCAACGCATAAACTAGGGTTTAAGCTTCTGTCACTCTAGCAACCCATCATCTACTTACTACTTCCCAATGCCTTCCTCTAGACCCAAATAATGGTGAAGTGTTATGTAGTCGATGTTCACATAACACCACTTGAGGAAAAACAACATACAACGCATCAAAATATCGAACGAATACCAAATTCACATGACTACTTATAGCATGACTTATCCCATGTCCTCGGGAACAAAAGTGACTACTAACAAAGCATAATAATATTCATGACCAGAGAGGTATTGAATAGCATCAAGGATCTGAACATATAATCTTCCACCGAGTAATCCAACTAGCATCAACTACAAAGAGTAATTAACACTACTAGCAGCCTTGCAAGTACCAATCGGAGTCGCGAGACGGAGATTGGTTACAAGAGATGAACTAGGGTTTGAAGATGAGATGGTGCTGATGAAGATGTTGATGGTGATGAGTCCCCTCCGATGAGAGGAGTGTTGGTGATGATGGTGGAGACGATTTCCCCCTCCGGGAGGGAAGTTTCCCCGGCAGGACGGCCCTGCCGGAGCTCTAGATTGGTTCTGCTCAAGTTCCGCCTCGTGGCGGCGGCGATTCCTCCCGAAATCCTCCTCCTAATTTTTCCTGGAATGAAACCCTCCTTATTGCAATAGAGGGGAGCCAGAGGGCCAACAGGGAGCCCACAAGCCCCCTGAGCGCGACCAGGGGGGTAGGCCGCGCCTAGCAGGCTTGTGGCCTCTTGGTGGCTCCCCTCTGGTACTTCTTCGGCCCAGTATTTTTTATAAATTCCGAAATAATTCCTCGTTGATTTTCACGGCTTTTGGAGTTGCGCAGAATAGGTATCTCAAACTTGCTCCCTTTTCAGGCCAGAATTCCAGCTGCCGGCATTCTCCCTCTTCATGTAAACCTTGCAAAATAAGAGAGAAAAGGCGTAAGTATTGTACTGTGAAGTGTAATAACAGCCCATAAAGCGATAAATATCAACATAAAAGCATGATGCAAAATGGATGTATCAACTCCCCCAAGCTTAGACTTCACTTGTCCTCAAGCGGAAACCGAGATCAATAGATATGCCCACATATTTAGAGAGAGAGGTGTCGACTAAACAAGATATGGACATGCAGGCATCATGATCATAATTAGAACAGCAATATCATTATATAATCTCTGATGCTAAAGTGACAATTCCTTCACAAAGTAAAGTATGGATCAAGAACCTTATTGAGAATTATCAACCAATAGCCTTTAGTCATTGAAGCAATTGCAATTTATCATAACATCGGAAAGAGTAAAATAGGAGCTTGTAAAGCAAGTCCACATACTCAATCATCTTTTTGTCTTCTACAATTGCTACAACTCACGTGGTACTCATGAGATCAAAGTTTTAGTCGGACACAGAGAAACATAGGGGCTTATAGTTTCGCCTCCCATCTATTTACCTCAAGGGTAATGTCAACAATAATAATTCATAAATACTTACTTCCAAGTTGACA
Organism: Hordeum vulgare subsp. vulgare; assembly: GCF_904849725.1. Lineage (NCBI taxonomy): Eukaryota > Viridiplantae > Streptophyta > Magnoliopsida > Poales > Poaceae > Hordeum > Hordeum vulgare. The sequence continues at coordinate 8,263,496 of NC_058523.1, read as the reverse complement.
TATGAATATAGATCTTTCCGTAGCATATGACGTTAGCCAAGATAAAGGCGAAATAAGGGATTGGTGTAGATCACCATGACTCTTTCAAGGGCAAAAAGTAAAGGTACAAGATAGGCCCTTCGCAGCGGGAAGCAGAGGTTGTCATGCGCTTTTGAGGTTGGGATGTGTGTCCTCTTAATGTGAAGGAACGTCACTTTATATTGCCTCCTATGATAAAGAACTTTATTATGCAGTCTGTCGCTTTTATGTCTTCCTCATCACAGGTTCGTACAAAGCTTATTTTCCACACACTAATAGATCATACATATTTAGGGAACAATTTTTATTGCTTGCCTCGATGACAACTTACTTGAGGGATCTTATTCAATCCATAGGTAGTTATGGTGGACTCTCATTGCAAAACTGGGTTGAAGGTTTATGGATGCACAAGTAGTATCTCTACTTGGTGCGGAAGTTTTGGCTGATATGGGGTGGAATCAATCGTCACATGCTAAGGGATCTCTAGTCATATAATCATTGTTCAGAACCAAGCAAACACAATTCATTATGTTGTCTTCCTTGTCCAACATCTACTTCTAAGCATGCAATAGTTTAGTGAGTGTTCACAATCATAGATGGTGTCAAAGATGGTATATTTATATGTGAACCTCTCTTTCCTTATTACTTCCTATTAATTGCAGCAATGACCAAGGTCTACGTTTGTCCACCCACAACAAGTTTCAATCAACATTCTTTTTATATGTGAAGTCATCACTTCCCATAAGATCCTTACATGATCTTTCATGCTTTTGTTCTTTTATCATTCTTTTATTTTGATCATGGCATGAAGCAAGGCCCTTAACTAAAACACACTTTATTATATGACTCACAAACTCGAATACATCGGGGGTGACACAAAGACAAACTCAAGCCTAAAACACTAAGAACTTAATTCTACTAGAGAAAGATAAAACCAAAAAGGATCGAACTAAGAAAAGGTAAAGGCAAAAGATGTGATGATGATACGATACCGGGGCAACTCCCCCAAGCTTGGCACATGCCAAGGGGATTGCCCATACCCGTGCTTAGTTGTCTTCCTTCGGAGGTGATGGTGGTGGAGTTGTTGCAGAGGTCTTGAACTTGTTTAATTTCCTCTTGAGCATAAAATTATGCTCCTTCAGATCATTAATTTCCTCTTCAAGCCTCAACACCCTTTGGCATAATTCCTGCTTACTCTCCTGCAAAAGACGAGAAGGGATAAACAAAATCTTAGGCTTCTTCCTTGAGTCACGGAGGCTCGACTTCTTGAAGTTCACATGTGTGTCTCCAAGTTGAGGTAGAGGAGCCTCCTCCTCATCGGAACTTGTTCCTTCCTTCTCCTTGGGATCATAATCTTCTTCCTCATCAGTGGTCCAGCCACAAGGATCCAAGTCCCCATAGACCTTGGGGTTAGCAAGGTAATCGGCCACATAGCTCTCCCCCTCTGAATCTTGAGAAGACATCTTGCCCTAAATCTGTGGCAGAAACAGGCTCGAAACAAAAATAGAGGACAATTGCGTGATACGAGGGTCAGACCTTTAGGGAGAATATATAATGATTTTTTTCCCGACCAGAAGGAGTACTCCACAAGAAAACGGAGTTCGGGAGGCACACGAGGTGGTCAGAAGCCCCCCAGGCGCGGCCAGGGGGTGGCCCGCGCCTGGCACGCTTGTCGCCTACTCGTGCGCTTTCCGGACTACTTTAATTTTTTCTGTTTTTCTAAAAATTCTAAAACGGAGGAAAATTCCTACTGGAAAAGTTTTGGAGTCGGTTTACTTACCGAATCACATACCTCTTCGTTTTCGGAGTCTGAAACAGGATGATAAATATCCCTTATGTACTCCTCCGAAGTTATGGTATTGATAATATTGCTTTCAACATTTATGGGAGTACCTGAGATATAATGCTTGATTCTTAGCCCATTTACCACTCTCGGAAAATTACTTTCCGTGTTGTTGATCTTGATGGCACCGGAATGATATACTTCCTCAACAATGTAAGGACCTTCCCATTTAGAGAGAAGCTTGCCTGCAAAAAATCTTAAACGAGAATTATATAGCAAGACATAATCACCTACATTGAACTCACATTTTTGTATCCTTTTATCATGCCACCTTTTAATCTTTTCTTTGAACAACTTGTAATTTTCATATGCCTGAGCTCTCCATTCATCAAGTGAGCTAATATCAAATTACCTCTTCTCACCAGCAAGTTTGAAATCAAAGTTGAGCTCTTTGATTGCCCGATAAGCCTTATGCTCTAGCTCAAGTGGTAAATGACATGCTTTACCGTAAACCATTTTGTACGGAGACATGCCCACGGGACTCTTATAAGCAGTTCTATAAGCCCACAGTGCATCATCAAGCTTCTTAGACCAATTCTTTCTAGACCTATTAGCAGTCTTTTGCAGAATTAGTTTAATCTCTCTATTACTTAGCTCTACTTGACCACTGGAATGAGGATGATAGGGAGATGCAATTCTATGGTTGACATCATACTTAGCAAACATTTTACGGAAATCACCATGAATGAAATGTGAACCACCATCAGTCATTAGATATCTAGGGAATCCAAATCTAGGAAAAGTAACATCTTTAAGCATCCTGATAGAAGTGTTGTGATCAGCACTACTAGTTGGGATAACTTCTACCCACTTAGTAATGTAATCAACAGCGACTAGGATGTGAGTATACCCGTTGGATTTTGGAAAAGGTCTCATATAATCAAAACCCCAAACATCAAATGGTTCAGTGACAAGTGAATAATTCATAGCCATTTCCTGACATTTACTGATATTACCTATTCTTTGACATTCGTCACAGGACAAGACAAACTTATGGGCATCCCTGAAGAGAGTGGGCCAATAGAAACCTGATTGCAATACCTTGTGTGCAGTTCTATTTTCCGCATGATGTCCTCCGTAAGCCTCGGAGTGACACTTCTATAGGGTATGTCCCTATTCATGTTCAGGTACACAACGTCTAATAACACCATCTACTCCTTTATAAAGGTGAGGATCATCCCAAAAGTAATGTCTCGAATCAAAGAAGAATTTCTTCTTCTGCTGGTATGTGAAACTAGGTGGTATATGACTCCGTAACAGCAGACCTTCCCTTGCAACGGCACCAGAAGAATGCTGCTAGCACTCTCCGGCAATCGAAACTAGAAGAATGTTGTTGACGGCCCACCAGCGCGTGGGATCGTAGCACTTTTCGAGGGTAGAGTATTCGACCCAAATTTGTTGGTTCGCCAGACAAGAGGTGAGAGGATACTCTCGAGTATTAGCAGCTGAATTTATCAGATTCAACCACACCTGAAAGATTAGTATCTGCAAGCAAAGTATTAGTAGCAAAGTAGTATGATAACAACGGTGTTAGAAATGATCTGGTGATAAGGCAGACTATTCCTAACTGTCGTATCAATGGCGCCAGAAGTTGCCCGTGGACGGGAAATATTCTTTCCCGTCAACGGCGCGAGAAAAAGTATTGTAGCAGGTAGCAGCAGTGTAACGAGCAATAGCAGCGGCAAGGAACAGCAGTAGCAAGTAGCAACAGTAGCAATCGACAGTAGTAGCAACAGTAGTAACAGCAGCAGAGCAAGACAAGTAACAGCAGCAGCAACGGTAGTAACAGCAGTAGAGCAAGACAAGTAACATAAGTAGTAGGACAAACTCGTAGGCAATGGGTCGGTGATTTGTTTGGATGATATTCATCATGCAACAGTTATAACACGGAGAGATATGTGGCTAGCTCTCGTTCGTCAATGTGATGTAGGCATGCATTCGTGTGTCGTCATACGTGCTTAGGGAAAAGAACTTGCATGACATCTATTGTCCATCCCTCCCGTGGCAGCGGGGTCCAAAAGGAAACTACGGGATATTAAGGTTCTCCTTTTAATAAAAAACCGGACCAACGCATTAGCACTTGGTGAACACATGAACTCCTCAAACTATGGTCATCACCGGGAGTGGTTCCGGTTATTGTCACTCCGGGGTTGCCAGATCATAACACATAGTAGGTAACTACAACTTGCAAGATCGGATCTAAAACACACATATATTGGTGACAACACAATAATTTCAGATCTGAAATCATGGCACTCGGGCCCTAGTGACAAGCATTAAGCATGGCAAAGTAGTAGCAACATCAATCTCAGAACATAGTGGATACTATGGATCAATCCCCATCAAAACTAACTTGATTACATGATAGATATCATCCTACTCATCACCGCCCAGCGAGCCTACGAATAGATTACTCACGAACGACGAAGATCTTCATGGAATTGGAGAGGGAAGAAGGTTGATGATGACGATGGCGACGATTTCCCCTCTCCGGAGCCCAAAACGGACTCCAGATCTGCCCTCCAGATGAAGAACAGGTTGTGGTGGCGCCTCTGGATCGCAAACGCGACGAAATCTTCTCTTTTTTATTTTTTCTGGGACGAAAGTGAACTTATAGAGCTGAGATTGGGGGTGGCAGGGCCGTGTGGGCCCCACAAGCTTGCCCACCGCCACCAGGTGGGTGGCGGAGGCAGGGCTTGTGGCCCACTGGCCCACCCCCTCAGGTGGATCTTTGCGTAGGTATTTGTCATATTTTCCAAAAATGATCTCCGTAAATTTTCAGGACGTTTGGAGAACTTTGATTTCTACACAAAAATAACACCAAGGCAATTCTGCTGAAAACAGCGTTAGTCCACGTTAGTTCCATTCAAATCATGCAAATTAGAGTCCAAAACAAGGGCAAAAGAGTTTGGAAAAGTAGATACGATGGAGACGTATCAACTCCCCCAAGCTTAAAACCTTGCTTGTCCTGAAGCAACTCAGTTGACAAACTGAGAGAGAAAGAAAAACTTTGAAAAACTCGGTTTGATCTTGTTGTTGCAACTATGTCTAACTCATAACCAGAATTTCAGCAAGATCACAAGTTAACCACATAAGCAAGTGACACAAAGGTCTCACGGTAAACTAATATCAATGGCATAATCAGCTAACGAGCAAATAATAATAAGTTTAAAATACCAACACTTCAACTAAAACAAGCATGAAGCAATATGAATAGGTGGTATCTCGCTAGCTCTTTCTGAGACCGCAAAACATAAATGCAGAGCACTTTCAAAGATCAAGGGCTAACTAAACATTGTAATTCATAGCAACGAAGATCCAGTCATAGTCATACTCAATATCAATCAAAAGCAAAGCATAAAAATGACGGAGGTGCTCTCTAATTGGTGCTTTTAGAAGAGGATGACTCAACAGGAAAATAAATAGACAGGCCCTTCGCAGAGGGAATCATTTATTTGCAGAGGTGCCAGAGCTCAAGCTTTGAAAACAGAGATAATAATTTTGGGTGGCATGATTTCATTGTCAACGCAATGACCAAGAGTTCTCAATATCTTCCATTCTACTCATGCTATAGGCGGTTCCCAAACAGAAAAGTAAAGTTTTAACTCTCCCACCACCAATCAATCACACTCCATGGCTAGCCGAACCCTCGGGTACCGTCCAGACTAACATCAATCCGGGGGGGGTCTTGTTTTACAGTTATGTTTTCGATTTAAGCATGGAACTGGACATTCCAATTACCGGCCCCTTTGTCATGAATGATAGTGAATAAACACATGTCGAGGATAACACTCCTAGCATGGAAGATACCAATAGCCCACTGTCACCACATGAGCGGTTCGGGCATGCAAAACAGATTATTTCTTGAAGGTTTAGAGGGTGGCACATGGAAATTTACTTGGAACGGCAGGTAGATACCGCAAATAGGTAGGTATGGTGGACTCTCATGGAAAAACTTTTGAGTTTATGGAAGTGGATACACAAGCAGTATTCCGCTTAGTACAAGTGAAGGCTAGCAAAAGACTGGGAAGCGACCAACTAGAGAGCGACAACAGTCATCAAGATGCAATGAGTTTGACTAACATGGAGTGCAAGCATGAACAGGATATAAATCACCATGAACACGAACATCATAGAGGCTATGTTGATTTTGTTTCAACTACATGCATGAACATGCGCCAAGTCAAGCCACTTGAAACATTCAAAGGAGAATACCATCCTATCATACTACATCATAGTCATCTCAAAATCTATGTTGGCATTCAAGACAAACCATTATAAACTCTGAGCTAAATAAGCATGGCATCAGAAACTATGATCTCTAAGTTGTCATTGCAAACATGGTTCTCTCACAACAAAGCTGAATCTGGGTCGATAAGCTAGTCATATTTACAAAAACAAAATAGATAGAGTTCATACCAGCTTTTCTAGTCTCAGTCACTTTATCATATATCGTCATTATTGCCTTTCACTTGCACGATCGAACGATGTGAACAATAATAAGCGTGCTCATGCAATGGACTAAGCTGAATATGCAGGCAAACACAAAGGAGAAGACAAAGTAATATGGCTCTTTGAAAGCTAAACAGGTATGCAAGCAAAGTCACTAAACATTGTAACCAATAGCTTCTACCTTGACCCAAAGAAAAAGAAAACTAGTTAGACGGGAAAGCTCCCAACAAGCAAAAGAAGAAAGAAAAATCTTTTTCGGTTTTCTCAAAAGGACACAAAACAAGAAAACGAAAATAAACTAGCATGGATAATACAGTGGCAAAGTGTAAACACCGACGAACAAAGTGAAAGCATAAGCATGAATGTAAAGTTGGTGCGAACACGTACTCCCCCAAGCTTAGGCTTTTGGCCTAGCTTGGTCTACTCCCAAGGACGGTCCTGGCGAAACCCAAAATCATAATGGGTGTTATACGGGAGTGCTGCAGCCACTGCCTGAATAGCTGCCTCACGAAGTCGAGCAGCCGTCGCCTCCCTCTCATACTCCTCTGCCTCTCCTATGGTTATGTAGTATCTTCGTTTTACCTGAAAGTAAAAGAAAGCAGGAGTAGGAAGAGTAATATGAAAAATACGCTGTCGGTTAAATATCAAGCGGTATAGGAGGGATCCATGATCTCTCTCAAGAAACTGGTAGCGTGTTAGAGCGACACAATCAAGTTAGATTGTACGGAGAGGAGGGTCTTCTGGACGGATGGATACTCCAAGAAAATTTGCTAAGCGTGTAGCATAAACTACACCAAATAAATCCCCCTCACTGGCATTTTTATTCAGCCTCCTTGCTATTATAGCTCCCATATTGAAGCTCATGTCACCTGTTATTGCGCTCTTAAGGATACTTAGGTCGGAAGCGCATAGGTGACAATGTGCACCCTTGCCGTTAATGCACCTACCTATGAAGAGGGAAAAGTAGTGCAAGGCAGGGAAATTGATGCTTCCTATGGTGGCTTGCGTGATATCTCTGGTTTCTCCAACGGTTATACTGGAGACAAAGTATCTAACCGAAGACTTAGAAGGATCATTACTACTACCCCCATCGGGTATCTTGCAAATCCTATTGAAATCCTCCAAATCCACGGCATAGGATTTATCGTAAAGATCAAAAAGTATGGATGAGTCACGGCCAACTGAAAATTTAAATCTACGCGCGAAAGAGGCAGTGAGCATAGCTTACTGTTCACATTTACCTGAGAGGAATTCTTCTAACCCGGCATTGTGGACAAGTGTATCAAACTCATCCTTGAAACCTGCTTCGATCTTGAACTCATCGAAAGGCCATTCACATGGTTGTACCGGTGTGTCCCTTAGTTGAAAAGGTTCGGGCTCCCGAAAAGAAAGACGGGGACCCTTCTTACTTGAGGAACCACCATGAAACTTCCTCCTGAATATAATTTCCTTTTGCTGAAATTTTTGAAGTTCAAGAGAAAAGTGAATGAAGACCAACCTTACCTTGTAGCAACTACTCCTACTAGCGCCTAGAGACGGTATCACGCGCTAAAACTACTTGGGACCAGCTAAAATCAACATTTCTAGCTCAAGAACAGGGTCACCAAGGTAGCAAGAATACGCGAAGGATAAAGCACTAGAGCAAAAACTAATTGGACCAATGGAGGAGTCACTTACTAAGGAGTAATTTCCCCAAAATGGTTCGGAGAATGGTGCTTTGAGCAAGGAGATCGAAAATCACAGCCAAATGAGCAAGAACACGGGTTTGAGGTGCGAAACAATTTTTTCTCCGAGACGAAGAGGATGGGAGCTGGAATGAGTGGAGGGGGTCCCTGTGGGCCCCACAAGCTTGCACTCCGCCACCAGGGGGTGGCGGTGGCAGGGCTTGTGACCCACTGGTCTGGCCCCCAGGCCAACTCTCAGGCCCAATATTTTTCAAATATTCCAGAAAAAATCATACTAGATTTTCAGGACCATCGGAGAACTTTTATTTTCGTGGTATTTTTCTCCGGGACGCTAAAACAGAAAACAGGAAAAACTAAACTAATTCTATCATTTTTCTTCTAAGAAAAAGAAAATGAAAGCTTAAAACAGAGGTATGTGACTCTTTGATTCATCCAATTCATGGTCATCGAAAGAAATCCGTCAATGGGGTTGATCAAGTCCTCATGACAAAACCTTCTCGAATCGCAAGAGAGAACGGAGAATTTTCGAATAGCCACGAAGTCACCTCAATGGGGATATGTATCTCCCCAACAAGCAAATCATACTTCATCTTGACACGAGGAATAGGGCATTCAAAGCTCCCAATGAGAATTGATGAAGTCTTTTCGACAGCATTGATGCAATGTGCTTGATATCGTTTGTTCGGAAAGTGCACCGTGTGCTCATTACCGTTGACATGGAAAGTGACATTGCCTTTGTTGCAATCTATAACAGCCCCTACAGTGTTTAAAAAGGGTCTTCCGAGGATGACAGCCATGGCATCGTCCTCGGGAATATCCAAGATAACAAAGTCTGTTAAGATAGTGGTGTTAGCAACCACAATAGGCACATCCTCGCAAATGCCGATAGGGAAAGCAGTTGATTTGTCGGCCATTTGCAGAGAAATTTCAGTGGGTGTCAACTTATCCAACTCAAGTCTACGATAAAGAGAGAGCGGCATAACACTAACACCGGCTCCAAGTTCACATAATGCAGTTCTTATGTAGTTTCCTTTAATGGAGCAAGGTATAGTGGGCACTCCGGGATCACCAAGTTTCTTAGGAGTTCCACCTTTGAAAGTGTAATTGGCAAGCATGGTGGAGATCTCAAGATCTGGTATCTTCCGTTTATTAGTCACGATATCTTTCATGTACTTGGCATACGGAGACATTTTGAGCATATCAGTTAACCGCATCTGCAGAAAGATGGGTCTTATCATCTCAACGAAGCGCTCAAAATCCTCATCATCCTTTTTCTTGGATGGCTTAGGAGGAAAGGGCATAGATCTCTGAACCCATGGTTCCCTTTCTTTACCATGCTTCCTAGCAGTGAAGTCATTTTTATCGTATTTCTTAGGTTGTGGGTTATCAGGATTAACCGTAGGTTCAATCTCCACATCCTCATCATTGATAGATTGAGCATTATTATAAACATCACTGTCCATATTGTCACGAGGTTCATGTTCATCACCAGATTGTGTTTCTGCATCAGACGCAGAAATATCATTAGGTTCTTCAGGTGTGACAGTATTTGGTGAACTGGCATGTAGGTTTCTATCATCCTTCTTCTTCTCCTTAGGATGACCTTCAGGATACAAAGGTCCCTGAGTCATTTTGCCTCCTCTAGTAATGACTCTGACAGAGTTGTCATTTAATTCATTGAGCAGGTTATTCTGAGCTTTAAGTACTTGTTCTACCTGAGTAGTAATCATATAGGCATGTTTACTCAGAAGCTTCACATCATTGACATTTCTGTCTACACAAGCACTTAAATGGCTAAGCATACGAGTACTTTGTTCCAAATGTCTGCTAACATAATCATTGAAACTCTGTTGTTTGGAAATAACACCAAGGAAATTCTGCTAAAAACAGCGTCAGTCCAGGTTAGTTCCATTCAAATCATGCAAACTAGAGTCCAAAACAAGGGCAAAAGATTTTGGAAAAGTAGATACGATGGAGATGTATCAGTATATATTTGGCAACGATATAATTTGCATAATCAGCATACCACGGGGTACTACGTGAATCATTGATGACATTCAGTTGCTCATCAGGAAAGCTATCATCAATAGGTTGTGGGTCATCAAGAACATTCTCCAACCTAGACAAGTTATCTGCTACGGGGTTCTCAACAACCTTTCTATAAACAACATGCAAATCAAATTCTTGTAGAAAGAGAACCCATCTGATAAGTCTAGGTTTAGCATCTTTCTTTTCCATGAGATACTTAATAGCAGCATGATCAGTGTGAATAGTGACTTTGGAATCAACTATGTAAGATCTGAACTTTTCACATCCAAACACAACTGCTAAAAATTCCTTTTCACTAGTAGCATAGTTTCTTTGGGCATTGTCTAGAGTTTTACTAGCATAGTGAATAACATTCAACTTCTTATCAACTCTTTGTCCTAGAACAGCGCCAACAGCAGAATCACTAGCATCACACATGATTTCAAAAGGTAAGTTCCAGTCAGGTGGTTGAACAATAGGCGCAGTTATCAATGCCTTTTTAAGTATTTCGAAGGCTTCCTCACAATCATCGTCAAAAACAAAAGGAACATCCTTTTGCAAGAGATTGGTAATAGGCCTAGAAATTTTAGAAAAGTCCTTAATGAACCTTCTATAGAAACCAGCATGACCAAGGAAACTTCTTATACCTTTGATATCTGTAGGGCATGGAATTTTCTCGATCGCATCAACCTTAGCCTTATCGACTTCAATACCTCTTTCAGAAATTTTATGTCCTAAGACGATGCCTTCATTAACCATAAAGTGGCACTTCTCCCAATTCAAGACAAGATTGGTATCTTTACATCTCTCCAAAACTCAATCAAGGTTGTTGAGGCAATCATCAAAAGAAGACCCGTAAACGGAGAAGTCATCCATGAAAACCTCAAAAATCTTTTCACAAAAGTCGGAGAATATAGCCATCATACATCTTTGAAAGGTAGGAGGTGCATTACATAAGCCAAAAGACATACGTCTATAAGCAAAGATACCAAAAGGCCAGGTGAAAGTGGTTTTCTCCTGGTCAGATTGTGCAACAGATATTTGGGAGAAACCAGAATAACCATCTAGAAAGTAGAAGTGTGTGTGTTTAGACAGTCTTTCGAGCATTTGGTCGGTAAAAGGCAAAGGGTAATGATCTTTCCTAGTGGCTTTATTCAATTTCCTAAAATCAATCACCATTCTATAGCTAGTAATAATCCTCTGAGGGATCAAATCATCCTTATCATTAGGGACAACGGTAATACCTCCCTTCATAGGGACGCAATGCACCGGACTTACCCAATCACTATGAGCAACAGGGTAGATAATACCTGCTTCCAGGAGCTTCAGTATTTCTTTTCTTACTACCTCTTTCATCTTAGGATTTAATCTCCTTTGATGATCAGCAACTGGTTTGCAATCAGGATCGGTTTTAATTTTGTGCTGGCATAGAGTGGGACTAATGCCCTTAAGATCATCAAGAGTATATCCAATAGCAGCACGGTGCTTCCTCGGATTTTTTTAGTAACTTCTTTTCTTCATGCTCTGAAAGGCTAGCACTAATAATAACATGATATATCAAGCAACTGTTTAAGCTCGAACACAGGATCACCCTTTGGTGGGGGTGGATCTCCAAGCAGTTCAACAGGCAAATTATTCTTCAGGATAGGATGTTGTTCAAAGATAACTCTATCTATCTCATTCCTTTCATCCATATGCATATCATTTTCATGCTCAAGCAAGTATTGCTCTAAAGGATTAGTAGGAGGCACAACAATAGAAGCTAGGCCAATAATCTCATCCTTACTAGGCAACTCTTTTTCATGAGGTTGTCTACCAAACTTGGAGAAATTGAACTCATGTGACACTCCTTCAAAGCCAACAGTGATAGTTTGCTTCTCACAGTCAATATGAGCATCGATAGTATTGAGGAAAGGCCTGCCAAATATGATGGGACAAAAGCTATCTTGTGTGTTAGCAGGAACAAGAAAATCAGCAGGATATTTCGTTTTACCACACAAGACTTCAACATCCCTAACAATTCCCAAAGGACAGATAGTATCTCTATTAGCAAGTTGAATAGTGACATCAATAGGTTCCATCTCGACAGGTGCAATCTCGTCTTTAATTTCATCATATAGAGATTGAGGTATTGCACTAATACTAGCACCCACGTCACATAAACCATGATAACAATGGTCTCCTATCTTAACAGAAACAACAGGCGTGCCAACAACAGGCCTATGTTTGTCTCTAGCATGAGGTTTAGCAATTCTAGCAGCATCTTCACAGAAGTGAATATCATGGCCATCAACATTGTCAGACAGGAGATCTTTGATAATAGCAATGCTAGGTTCAACTCTAATTTGCTCAGGGGGTGTAGGTGTTCTAATGTAGCCCCTACATATCACAGTTGAAATTTTAGAATGATCCTTTATCCTAACATGGAAAGGTGGTTTCTCAGTGTAAGCACTTGGAACAACAGGATCATTATAAGTGATGACTTTTTCTTCAACTGGATTGGCTTTAACTACATTGACTTCTAAGGGAGGATGATATTTAAACCACTTTTCTTTAGGGAGATCAATATGAGCAGCAAATGATTCACACAATGAAGCTACTATCTTAGAGTCAAGTCCATATTTAGCGCTAAAATCACAAAAAGTATTTGTTTCAACAAAGGATTTAACGCAATCAAACTTGAAATTCATACATGACTCCTTACCTTCATCAAACTCCCAATATTCAGAGTTGCATTTAATTCTTTCCAATAAATTCCATTTGAAGTCAATATCTCTCTTCATAAAAGAACCGGTACAAGAAGAGTCAAGCATGGTGCGATTATCATGAGAAAGCCGAGCATAGAAGTTCTGAATGATAATTTCTCTCAAGAGCTCATGGTTGGAGCATGAATATAACATTGATTTAAGCCTCCACCAAGCTTGAGCGATGCTTTCTCTATCACGAGGCCAAAAATTATAAATATAATTCCAATCACGATGTACTAGATGCATAGGATAAAACTTTTGATGAAATTCCAATTACAACTGGTTGTAGTTCCATGATCCAGTATCATCACATAGCCTATACCATGTCAATGCTTTATCCCTCAAAGATAAGGGAAAGACCTTCTTCTTGACCTCATCCTCGGGCAAACCTGCAACTTAAATAAACCACAAACTTCATCTACATAGATTAGATGCAAGTCGGGATGTGATGTTTCAAATCCTGTAAAAGTATTAGCCAGCAGTTTCTCAAGCATACCCGAAGGAAATTCATAGAAAATATTTACAGTAGGTGCAGCAGGTTGAGGAGCAACTCCTTGTGCTTCCGTTCGAGGTGAAGATACCCCCAAACAAGCTTCTCAAAGGATTAGTTTCCATAGTGACAAGTGACAATAAATTTCAGCACACTATATAAATGAATCCTTACCAAATTCCACTTACCAAAGGCGCTTCACTCCCCGGCAACGGCGCCGGAAAAGAGTCTTGATGACCCACAAGTATAGGGGATATATCGTAGTCCTTTCAATAAGTAAGAGTGTCGAACACAACGAGGAGAAGAAGGATCTGACAGGTGGCTTTCAGCAAGGTATTCTCTGCAAGCACTGAAATTATCGGTAACAGATAGTTGTGCGGAAAGATGATTCGTAGAAAGTAGCAAGTAGCAATAGTAACAAAGGTGCAGCAAAGTATCCCAATCCCCTTTTGTAGCAAGTGACAAGGCTGGACAAACTCTTATAGGAGGTAAAGCGCTCCTGAGGACACATGGGAATTTCTGTCAAGCTAGTTTTCATCATGTTCATATGATTCGCGTTCGCTACTTTGATAGTTTGACATGTGGGTGGACTGGTGCTTGGGTGCTTCCCTTACTTGGACAAACCTCCCACTTATGATTAACCCCTCTCGCAAGCATCCGCAACTAAGAAATAAGAATTAATACAAAGTCTAACCATAGCATTAAACTAGTGGATCCAAATCAGCCCCTTACGAAGCAACGCATAAACTAGGGTTTAAGCTTCTGTCACTCTAGCAACCCATCATCTACTTGCTACTTCCCAATGCCTTCCTCTAGGCCCAAATAATGGTGAAGTGTTATGTAGTCGATGTTCACATAACACCACTAGAGGAAAAACAACATACAACGCATCAAAATATCAAACGAATACCAAATTCACATGACTACTTATAGCATGACTTATCCCATGTCCTCAGGAACAAAAGTGACTACTCACAAAGCATAATAATATTCATGACCAGAGAGGTATTGAATAGCATCAAGGATCTGAACATATAATCTTCCACCGAGTAATCCAACTAGCATCAACTACAAAGAGTAATTAACACTACTAGCAGCCTTACAAGTACCAATCGAAGTCGCGAGATGGAGATTGGTTACAAGAGATGAACTAGGGTTTGGAGATGAGATGGTGCTGATGAAGATGTTGATCGTGATGAGTCCCCTCCGATGAGAGGAGTGTTCGTGATGACGATGGTGACGATTTCCCCTTCCGGGAGGGAAGTTTCCCCGGCAGGACAGCCCTGCCGGAGCTCTAGATTGGTTCTGCTCAAGTTCCGCCTCGTGGCAGCGGCGATTCCTCCCAAAAGCCTCCTCCTGATTTTTTTTCTGGAATGAAACCATCCTTATAGCAAAAGAGGGGAGCCAGAGGGCCAACAGGGAGCCCACAAGCCCCCTAGGCGCGGCCAGGGGGTAGGCCGCGCCCAGCAGACTTGTGGCCTCCTGGTGGCTCCTCTCTGGTACTTCTTCGGCCCAATATTTTTTATAAATTCCAAAGTAATTCCTCATTGATTTTCACGGCTTTTGGAGTTGCACAGAATAGGTATCTCAAACTTTTAATTTCCTTTGTCATCGCAGCAAACCGCCGTGGTCGTACCTCCCCTGGATAGTGATTAAACACCTGCATCCACTTGGACTTTGGCGAAGATCGCTAGAGGAGCCTTCTGCCGAACTTCAAGCCTTGGTCCATGTCCGGTTCTTGTAGCATGAACTAGCTTCGGCTCCTTCAAGATTTCTAGTTCTTTCGTATATCCATCAATGAAGATTTGAGTACCATGTGGGCATGGGAGATTCCCTTATGTATGGCTTTCCTCCTCGAAGACCAAATGGCTCATAACGTGATAGCTCCTTTAGTAAACTGCAAGTGGGACAATGACTGCATCATCGAAAAAATCCACTCCGAGCATTGGGCTCTATCATGGCAATAAGGTGTTGCGCTACTTCATCATCCACTAGAGCCCACTTGCATATAGCCACTATACATTCCAACAACAGGTGCCTCCTTGAATCTAGCGCCCCACACAATCCACAATAGCTTGAGTTGGTCATGTGTCGATGGGCCCTCACGTCCTCAGTCGGGATAGAATGCTTTGATAGCCTCCATAGAACATTTGTATGTTTGAAGGAACTTCAATATTCTATAGGAGTTTACAAGATCTTTCCTTGCTGATATTAGTTGATCATCCGGTGGTGCCCTCCAGCCATGCTTCATGACGTTGCTTGGTCATCAGAAGCATTTTATATGCGGATTTCACAGAAAAAACACTGCTTCTCTCAAAATTCCATCCCTGGAAGTCATCCAGGTTCCTCATACGCAAAGGAATTCACATGACTAATGAAACATCCATGGGCATAAACACTTCTCCTACCCTTTGTCCATTCCAAACAGCAGAAGTGTCAACAATCAATTCGGACACTGTGACCGGTGGATCTTGTACCAAGCATCCCAAACGGCCTCAACATCTCATCGCATGGTGATGACCACAAGTATAGGGGATCTATCATAGTCCTTTCCATAAGTAAGAGTGTCGAACCCAACGAGGAGCAGAAGGAAATGACAAGCGGTTTTCAGTAAGGTATTCTCTGCAAGCACTGAAATTATCGGTAACAGATAGTTTTGTGATAAGGTAATTCGTAACTGTAGCAAGTAACAAATGTAATAAAGGTGCAGCAGGGTGGCCCAATCCTTTTTTGTAGCAAAGTACAAGCTTGGAAAAACTCTTATATAAAGCAAAGCGCTCCCAAGGACACATGGGAATTTCTATCAACCTAGTTTCCATCATTCTCACATGATTCGCGTTCGTTACTTTGATAATTTGATATGTGGGTGGACCGGTGCTTGGGTGCTACCCTTACTTGGACAAGCCTCCCACTTATGATTAACATCTCTGACAAGCATCCGCAACTATGAAAGAAGAATTAAGATAAATCTAACCATAGCATGAAACATATGGATCCAAATCAGCCCCTTACGAAGCAACGCATAAACTAGGGTTTTAGCTTCTGTCACTCTAGCAACCTATCATCTACTTATTACTTCCCAATGCCTTCCCCAAGTCCCAAATAATGTTGAAGTGTCATGTAGTCGACGTTCACATAACACCACTAGGGGAGAGACAACAAAAATCTCATCAAAATATCGAACGAATACCAAATTCACATGATTGCTTATAACAAGACTTATCACATGTCCTCACGAACAAACGTAATTAATCACAAAGCATATTAATGTTCATAATTAGAGTAGTATTAATGATCATTAAGGATCTGAACATATGATCTTCCAACAAGTAAACCAACTAGCATCAAACTACAAGGAGTAATCAACACTACTAGCAACCCAGAGGTACCAATCTGAGGTTTTGAAACAATGATCGGATACAAGAGATTAACTAGGGTTTGGAGAGGAGATGGTGCTTATAAAGATGTTGATGGATATTCACCCCCTCTCGATGAGAGGATCATTGGTGATGACGATGGCTTCAATTTCCCCCTCCGGGAGGGAAGTTTCCCTGGCAGAACAGCTCCGTCGGGGCCCTAGATTGGTTCTGCCCAAGTTCCACCTCGAGACGGCGGCGCTTCACCCCGAAAGTTGTGATATGATTTTTTCCAGGTCAAAACCCATCATATAGTAGAAGATGGGCACCGGAGGCCTGCCGGGGGCCCACAAGCCTGTATGACGCACGCCCCTGGCTTGTGGCCACTTGGTGGGTCCCCTGATGTATATCTTTCACGCAATATTTTTATATATTCCAAAATAATTCTCCGAAAGTATTCAGGACTTTTGGAGTTGTGCAGAATAGGTCTCTCAGGTTTTCTTCTTTTTCGGTCGAGAATTCCAGCTGCCGGCATTCTCCCTCTTCATGTAAACCTTGTAAAATAAGAGAGAAAAGGCAGATGTAATGTACCATAATGTGTATTAACAAGCCATAATGCGATAAATATCAATATAAAAGCTTGATGCATAATGAACGTATCAACTCCCCCAAGCTTAGACCTCGCTTGTCCTCAAGCGAGGTACGGAAATCGGTAAATATGCCCACATGTTTAAAGATAGAGGTGTCGATCCAAAAAAAATACAGACATGAAGGCATCATGGTTATCTTTAGAAGAGCAACACATATTGACATGTAATTTCTTATGCTAGAGTAACAATTCATTCACAAGAAAAATATGGATCAAGAACTCTATTGAGAACTAACAAACTATGATCTCGGTCATTGAAGCAATTCCAATTTATCATAAGGTAGGAAAGATTCAAATATAAGAGCTTGTAAAGCAAATCCACATACTCAATCATCTTATAGTCTTTCATAATTGCTAACACTCGCGTGCTACCTATGAGGTCAAAGCTTCAATCGGACATAGAGAAAGATAGGGGCTTATAGTTTTGCCTCCCAACTATTTACCTCAATGGTAATGTCAACAATAATAACTCATGATCACCCACATCCGAGTGGATATATGTGTCTAGATCATTCCCCAACACATGGCGCTTGCCAAAAGATAAAGGCGAAATAAAGGAAATGGTGAAAATCACCATGACTCTTGCATAAAGGTAAGTACTAGAGAGTAAAGGTAATACATAGGCCCTTCGCAGAGGGAAGCAGAGGTTGTCATGCGCTTTTATAGTTGGATGTGCAATCCCTTAATGCAAAAGAATGTCACTTTATATTGCCCCTTGTGATAAAGAACTTTATTATGCAGTCTGTCGCTTTTATTTCTTCCATATCACAAGTTCGTATAAAGTTTATTTTCCTCACACTAATAGATCGCACATATTTAGAGACCAATTTTTATTGCTTGCACCGATGCCAACTTACTTGAAGGATCTTACTCAATCCATAGGTAGGTATGGTGGACTCTCGAGGCAAAAGCGGGTTAAAGGTGTTTGGATCATAAGTAGTATCTCTACTTGGTGCGGAAGTTTTTGCCTGATATGGGGTGGAAGCAAGCGACACATGTTGAAGGATCTATAATCATATAACTTCTGTTCGGAAATAAGAAAACATAACTCATTATGTTGTCCTCCTTGTCCAACATAAACTTCTTAACATATAATATTTTAATGAGTGCTCACAATCATAAATGATGTCCAAGATAATATATTCATATGTGCACCTCTCTTTCTTTGTTACTTCCTTTTAATTACAACAATGACAAATAGCTTTTTTTGTCAACTCACAACAAATTTCAATCGACATACTTTTTATATGTGAAGTCATCACTCCCCATAAGATCATTATATATACTCTTTGCTTTTATTCTATACTTCTTTCTATTTCTTTTTCTCAAGACCATAGCAAGCAAGCAAAGCCCTGAACTCAAAACTACTCTTCATTATATACTCTCAGTCTTGCTTACATAGGGGGAACATAAAGACAAACTCAAAACTAGATAACACTAAAAGTTTATTCTACTAGATCAAGATATAACCAAAAGGTGCGATGGTGATACGATACCGGGGCACCTCCCCCAAGCTTGGCACAAGCCAAGGGGAGTGCACATACCCATGTGTTTAGTTGTCTTTCTTCAGAGGTGGTGATGTTATATTCTTGGTGATGATGCCCCTCAGAATGTGATTCTCCTCCTTAAGCTTATTATTTTGTTGTCTAAGATCCATTATTTCCTTGCGAAGTTTTCCAGAGACGGTTAGAGCTCCCATAACGCATGGATATTTCATTGCTGCGGGGGAAGAAGCAACATTTTTTCATATTTTCATAAGTAAGAAATTTAGCATTGGGAGGGATAACCCAATGCGGAATTGCCGAGCTCTGAAGTTCTTCCAACATGGCTCCAGGTTGTAGACGAGCGGTAATTTCTTGGTCTTCCGCCATGGCATCTATCCTTTCAAGTCAGCCTCCATATCTTCCTCCATGGCCTGCCCGAAGTGGTTGGCTTTGTTGAATGCTCCGGACCCCGGTGTCAGGTGAGAGGCACGGCTCGCTCCGACTGACTCCTGCGAAGATACCTTGCTCTAAATCTGTTGCAGAAACAGCTCAAAACAAAAACAGGAGATATTTTCATGATACGAAGGTCAAAACCTTTGGGACATTATATAATGATTTTTTACCGACCCAAAAGAGCATACCACAAGAAAACGGAGTCTGGAGGGTACACGGGGTGGCCACAAGTCACACGGGCACGCCCAGGGGGTAGGGCGTGCCCCCCTCGCTTGTCGCCTCCTCGTGCACTTTTTGGACTGCTTTAAATTTTCCTAATTTTTTAACTATTTCAAAACTGATAAAACTTGTCGTTGGAAAAGTTTTGGAGTAGGTTTGCTTACCGTAACACATACCTATTCCTTTTCGGAGTCTAAAACGTTCTGATAGGTCTGCCTAATGTACTCCTCCGGAGTTATGGTATTGATAATATTGGTTTCAACATCTATGGGAGTCCCTGAGATATAATGTTTGATTATTTGCCCATTTACCACCTTCGGATTTGTGCCTTCGTCATTGTTGATCTTGATGGCACCGGAACAATATACTTCCTCGATAATGTAAGGCCCTTCCCATTTAGAGAGAAGTTTTCCTGCAAAAAATCTGAAACGAGAGTTGTATAGCAAGACATGATCACCTACATAGAATCGACGCTTTTCTATCCTTTTATCATGCCATCTCTTAACCTTTTCTTTAAACAACTTGGCATTCTCGTAGGCTTGGGTTCTCCATTCATCAAGTGAGCTAATGTCAAATAACCTCTTCTCTCCAGCAAGTTTGAAATCATAACTAAGATCTTTAATTGCCCAATAAGCTTTATGTTTTAGCTCTAGAGGTAAGTGACATGCTTTATCATAAACCATTTGATATGGAGACGTACCCATAGGGTTTTTGTAAGCGGTTCTATAAGCCCATAATGCATCATCAAGTTTCTTAGACCAATTCTTTCTAGACCTATTAACGGCTTTATTCAAGATCAATTTAATTTCTCTATTGCTCAATTCTACTTGACCACTAGACTGAGGATGATAAGGAGATGCAATTATATGATTAACATCATACTTAGAAATCAATTTACGGAAAGCACCATGAATAAAGTGTGAACCACCATCAGTCATTGAATATCTAGGGACTCCAAATCTAGGGAAAATAACTTCTTTCAGCATTTTAATAGAAGTGTTATGATCAGCACTACTAGTTGGAATAGCTTATACCCACTTAGTAACGTAATCAACAGCAACTAGAATATGAGTATAGCCGTTGGACTTCAGAAAAGGTCCCATAAAATCAAAACCCAAAACAACAAATGGTTCCATAACAAGAGAGTAATTCATAGGCATTTCCTAATGTCTACTAATATTACCAATTATTTGACATTCATCACAAGACAAGACAAACTATATTGTAATACCTTGTGTGCAGTCCTATCTCCAGCCTGGTGTCCTCCATAGGCCTCGGAGTGACACTTGTGTAGGATTTGTTCATGTTCATGCTCAGGTACAAAACGTCTAATAATACCATCTACTCCTTTATAAAGGTGTGGATCATTCCAAAAGTAATGTCTTCAATCATAGAAGAACTTTTTCTTTTGTTGGTATGTGAAACTAGGCGGTATAAATTTTGCAACAATGTAGTTAGCATAATCAGCATACCAAGGAGCACTACGCGGAGCATTTATGACAGCTAATTGTTCATCAGGAAAGCTATCATCAATAGGTAATGGGTCATCAAAACAGAAAACAAAAGCTAATAAAGGGAAATAAATCAAAATATTTATATAGGGTATTATATACCAAAAAATTCAGAAAAATCTCCTCTACCCGAATAACATTTTTCCAAAGAAAAAATAAAAACTTCAAAAAAATGTTTTTTCAGAAATTCCCAATTTGCTTTATTTCTTTTTGCAATTATTTTTGCAAAATAACTTTGGGTTTTCTTGGCTCAAATATTTCAGAAATTTGCCCGCATTTTGGAGGGTCATTTTCCTCCGCTCCCTCTCTTGCGTGCAAGAGAGTATTTCTCCAGGCATTACTCGCGCGAGGAAAAATGAAAATGCAAATCAAAAAGACGAAAGGAAATTCACGTGCTAAATTTAATTCACTCAATATGCATAGATGCTTAGCTACAATGTAAAAACATTCCCAATTAGGAAAATTGGGATGTTACAGTCCCCTGATGAATTTATTTCGCCCAGTATTTTTTATATATTCCAAAATAATTCTCCGTAAGATTTCAGGACTTTTGGAGTTGTGCAGAATAGGTCTCTGAGATTTGCTCCTTTTTCGGTCCAGAATTCTAGTTGTCAACATTCTCCCTCTTCCTGTGAACCTTGTAAAATAAGAAAGAAAAGGCATAAGTATTGTACCATAATGTATATTAACAGCCCATAATGCAATAAATATCGATATAAAAGCATGATGCAAAATGGTTTTATCACGCGGTTGCCAGTTATCCTCCCAAATGTTTGTCGTTATGCCGTTTCCAATCCGTTTTATCAACCCTTGCTTCAATACATCTTTTCCTTCAATGATAGCTCTCCAAATCTGACTAGGATGATTTCCAAGTCTTCCTTGCAATATAGAAGAATTAGGATAATATATGTTCTTCACCAAACAGACACTCTGTGATTCAGGTTATAGAAGCATGTGCCACAGTTGTCTCGCTAGCATAGCCAAGTTGAATAATTCAAAATCTTTGAAGTCTAAGCGACCCATACATTTTGGTTGTGTCATCACTTTCCATGAAACCCAGTGAGGTTTATGATGTCCATCCTTGCTGCCCCACCAAAATTTCCTTATCAGCATGTTAAGGTCCTCGCAAAGCCCCCTTGGCAATTTAAAACGTAACATGGGAAAAAATGGAACTGCCTTAGCCAGTGCCTTCACCAAAACTTCATTCGCCTCTGTTGGCATTGTTCTCTCTATCTAGACTTGGATCTTGTTCCAAATCGGTCCTTCAAATATTTGAACGCCCCATTCTTTGATGTCCCAATATGGCATCCTGAGATATTTATCATCTAGCGTTTCATTTGGGACATTTAGGAGTCATTTAATTTCACCTCTTATTGAATCTCGTACACCCTTACTAAAGAATATAGATGACCTTTCATGGTTGATCCACTGTCCACTTGCCTGACAATAGATATCCACTAGTTGGTTAACCTCATCAATGGGTGTTCATATGCAAACAGTAAATGGTTAATCGGTGGTGTCATGGATGCCACATGTAGACCATGAAGATTTGATGACTCATTCCTAGATTGTTAAGAGGCATCGTAAGGCTCTCTGCTGCAATCAAGAACATATATTGTGATATTGGGTCCACTTGTTGAATCCCTCGAGATGGTTTAGACTCTTGAAGCTTTTCTCCATTGAACAAAATTGAGAACCTCACAATGTTGACCAAACCCATTACTATATTAACCCACTTCACATAGAAGCTGAGTTTCAACATGATTGCCCTGAGATAGGCCCACTCAACCCTGTCATAAGATTTCATCATATCAAGTTTAATAGCACAATGTTGGTTCCTCTTTGATTTGTTTGTTTTCATGAAATGAAGACATTCTTAAGTTGTTATGATGTTTCAGTAATCAGCCTTCTTGGGACAAAGGTGGACTGCTCCTTAAAATTAATGTCAAGCAATACCAGCTTTAAATGATTTGAGATGACTTTTGAGGCAATCTTATACAACACATTGCCATGGCTAATAGGGCAAAACTATGAAAATAGTGTTGGGTTCTTAACCTTTGGGATCAGGACAAAGATTGTCTCATTGATGCACTTTGCTTTGGTCACATCATCACCACAAGCATCCCAGTGTCTGTGAAAAATGTGCACGGAGCCCGTTCGGTCGGTGTGCTTTTATTGGAAACTAGCACAATGCTCGTGCTTCGCTATGGAGCAAAAAACAGTTGCCATGAATCTGGGTTTGCCAGGTCAAGAAACAGGGTCAGGGGAGAAGAAGAGTAGAATGATCACTAATGATAGGAGTAGGAGATTTAAGCTGAGGTGGACAAGCAACAAAGACTGCATTTGATAAAGATGGCCCTACCATAGGCCCACTGTCCAAACGATACCCTCCTTCCCCTCTCATCGTCATAGCCAAATCCGCCGCTGCGGCAAGAATTGGTCTCCCGTGCTACTGTTGGTGCTGCAAAATCTCAAAACCATCGAGCTCATGGTGAGTGGAGTGGGGCAAATATGCATCACCTGTCGCCGTGCCATACAGAATGAAACCAAGCTTTGTCATCGCATCAACATGTGCAGCCACAAAGACCACCACTACCGGATTGACGAAGCCATGTCAAAGGAGGATGTACGACATGGTCATTGGTGCGAGTCCTTCTCGGGCGAATACGCCAATCACCACTTCCTCCTATTCCTCGCCGAGCAGTGAGGGGAGAGCAAAGGCAGTTGAGTGAGTGTTTCTAGTTGCTCCTTAGTACTGTAGGATAGCAGTAATAAGCAAAATAAACAAGCAAACAGAAGGTTTGTGAGAAGATTTGTGATAGATACATAGTTTGACTGGAATACAGATATGCATGCTTGTTGCATTTAAGTTGGAAGCTTATGAAACCAGAACCGTATTGTTCATATCTCAGCAAATTGCAATGATTTGGCATAACTATGGAACACATAGTTTTGGGCTAACAATATACATTTGTTTCTACCAAAACTATCTACCAATATACATATTAGTTTTCTTGTTATCCGATGGAATGAATTGTTCTGCTTCTCTATCTGCCTTCAGTAAAAGAAAACAAAAGAACACATGAAGAAAATCAATTATCCCTTTTCTAAGCTTACAAGCCATTCATTCTGGTTAGAGCAGCATGGTGTCATCTTGGAATTGTAACCCGCAAGGAAGATTAGCATGCACCCTGTAAATCTTGAGCAGCTCCCACCACCATCTGACTCATGGCAGATGAGCATCGGCTCTGCAGCAGCACTCGCCTTTGATCGTACCATATTGGAACCAGGACTAATCACATGATGTATTATGCATGAAAGGAATAAACTCTATTACCTGGGTCTGAACCTGACTGAAAACTTTTCAACATTTAAGCAAAAGCAATTAGCGACCACTAAAATTTGTGAGTATATTCAGAGAAAGAATGGAAGAAATGGAAGATAAGGCGAATGTTTTGACCCTTATCTTGAACGTCAAATTGGATGTACACCAAATATTTTAATTTGTTGAAGATGTTAACATGCCACATCTTTGCTGAAGAATCTGGAACAGAAGAATCAGAAAAGTGACAACCTTATACTGATTAAGGAAGTCACTACAGAACATATGAATGGTTAGTTCGAAGTTAAGCTATTGCATCCACAAATTATAACTGCCCAAAAGAATCTGGAACACTAAGAATCCAATATGCCAGCTTTTTTGTACTATGTACTTGCAAAAACATGAAAACGACATGAAATCGTTAGCTATAGTAGTGTAGACGGCACAGACAGATCTAGGCGTGGCGGTGCCCGGTGTAGTTTGTAGGATGGGGGAGGAGGACCTTCCCGAAGGTAGCATCTCGCGCCGGAACCGGTGCATAAAGTGACTTCACCACCCAACTTTGGACGGATCCCCCATCCCTGCCCAATCATGGCTCGAGTGAGAGGGAGGGCTCGAGTTCGTGGTGCTATGACTCCCTTCCTGTTCTGTTGTTGCGCTCGAGGAGAGGACAATTATGGTGGTGGCGGCAGCGGCGGGAGGAAGAAGCCACTCCCTCTTTGAGCCATCTTCCATCACCGAAGGTGACTATTCTGCCTCCACCGAGATAGGGAAGAGATTAGGGTGAACGGGAGAGATGTGGGGTTATTTACAAACGTGTACTAAGTGGCGGGCGTCTTTTTACAAATTTGCCACATATTGTGTCGCGTGCGTTAGATGCATATCGAATAGCCAGAAGTCAAGGATGACACACACGCACCATCATCACCAACTCAGATTTTTATAAGAGTAGAGATATTTGGAATAGTGCATCTTTTACCTTCCAGATGGTTCTAGGGAGTGTTGAGCTTGTCGTTCATGTGAGGTGGCACTCTGCATGGGACTGTGTCGAGTACCTGGTGGGACAGCCCAAGAGGGCTCTATGCGCCAAGGATTAGAAATCAAAGAGAAAAGAAAAAGAAGGAGGTGGGAAGGAGGAGAAGGACTCCACCTTCCAATCCTAGTTGGAGTAGGATTGGAGGAAGACTCCTCCTATCCCTAGCCGGCGCACCAAGGGTGGCTTGGCCCTCAAGGCAAGCCTCCCCTCCCCTCCTCCTATATATAGTGGAGCTTTAGGGCTGATTTGAGACAACTTTTGCCACGGCAGCCCCACCACAAACACCATGGTTTTTCCTCTAGATGGTATTTGTGCGGAGCTCGGGGGCAGCCCTGCAGGACTAGATCCTTTGCCACCACCAGAGCGCCGTCACGCTGCCGGAGAACTCATCTGCTTCTCCGTCTTGCTTGCTGGATCAAGAAGGCCGAGATCATCATCGAGCTGTACGTGTGCTGAACGCGGAGGTGCCGTCCGTTCGGCACTAGATCGGAGCGGATCGTGGGACGGATCGCGGGATGGTTCGTGGGACGGTTCGCGGGGCGGATCGAGGGACGTGAGGACGTTCCACTACATCAACCGCGTTTCTTAACGCTTCCTGTTGTGCGATCTACAAGGGTACGTAGATCCAAATCTCCTCTCGTAGATGGACATCACCATGATAGGTCTTCGTGCGTGTAGGAAATTTTTTGTTTCCCATACGACGTTCCCCAACAGGTGGGTACACTACCAGATTGTCTCCCATGAAGCTCGGGACCTCATTTCCATAGTTATGGTTGTCATTTCGTCCTCTGCCATTTGCAGGGAACTAGAACCATGAATCCAGATTTTATGAAATACCGATAAATACTTTGATCTCTAGAAGGTTACACTTTGATCTCCAAGCATTATCAACACACTGCTATAATAATACATCCAACGTGGCAACCACGGGACAACCAAAAACCAATCTAATCAAAATCTTGGCATTACCATGATGCATAGATCACGGCGTTTGTATATTTTCGACAAAGACGTCGTTTGTATATAATCTCATGAAGTCAACTTGGCGCCTTTCATGCATGCATATGATTGGTGTATATGGTTTTAGTACAAGAGGAATATACTAGATCACGAGCTAATTTCTATACTCCTTACAAGTCAACTTGTAGCGTGCATGCATGTCATTGCCAGCTAATTAAGGTTCCAACATACAGCACCAATAATTCACAGATAGACCTTGTAAGTCTCATTTTTCTCTCCTCGCCTGACCTATAAATAGAACCTTAAACTAGCAGCTGGGATCATGACATCCATCACCAATGGCTCCATCTCTCAAGACTCAGGATCGTCGCTGCCATGGCCGCTTGTCTGGTGCTGGTCCTCGGAGTGGGACAGTCGCGGCATGCGGCGACTGCCTCTTGGCCTGCGGCGCTACGTTTGATCGGTACAGCGTGCTCTTCTCCAATGGCTCGTGCTATGCTGAGACCAATCTCACCGGGTGCAATCAGCAATGCCAGGCTATTGCATGCGAGGACAGGAAGGTTGTGGCCTTCTCGCAGTGCTTGAAGCTCTGCGGCAATGGCTGACCCGGCGGCGGCATCTCCCCAAGTCGCCAGCAACATGATTTTCTTGCTACTCCCTTCGTTCTTAAATATAAGTCATTTAGTGATTTCATTAGAGGACTACATATGAAGCAAAATGAGAAAATCTACACTATAAAGTATGTCTATATATATCCGTATGTAGTCCTCTAGTGAAACCTGTAGAAAGACTTATACTCCCTCCGTTCCTAAAGATAAGTCTTTGAAGAGATTTCACTAAAAGACTACATACGAATGTATATAGACATATTTTAGAATGTACATTCGGTTATTTTACTTCGTACGTAGTCACATAATAAAATCTCTAAAAAGACTTATATTTAGGAACAGAGGGAGTATTTAGGAACGGAGGGAGTATTTAGAAACGGAGGGAGTATTATGGTTCGGGGTGGGCTCCTTTACCCCGGAAGTTGAATATTGAATGGAACCAAACAGAGTTGACTCACATTCCAACTTTATTCAGTTTATTATGGTGTTCAGTTTGGTTTTCAGTTGCTGGTTCTTTGATGTTCGGGTGTATCAGCTATTCAGCACGCA
Organism: Hordeum vulgare subsp. vulgare; assembly: GCF_904849725.1. NCBI lineage: Eukaryota > Viridiplantae > Streptophyta > Magnoliopsida > Poales > Poaceae > Hordeum > Hordeum vulgare. Next base: position 8,236,086 of record NC_058523.1, on the reverse strand, counting down.
TATACTGAACTTGCCATATACACCAAATTGGATCTTCATTTTCTCTAACTTCCCTACTTTGTTTGATCGGATGGAAATAAAAAACAAACTTGTTATAATGTTTCGTATTGTCCTAGTTATAGGTTAAATTACGTATTTTGAACCCAAGTGCTAATTTATAATTACTCCCTCCATTTCTAAATATAAAGGCATTTTTAAATTTTAATTACGGACTATATATGGATTTATATAGACATATTGTAGAGTGTAGATTTATTCATTTTGCTTTGTATGTAACCCTCATTAGAATCTTTAAAAGGCTTATATTTAGGAACGGAGGGAGTATATCCTGATTAAAAAAAGGTGAAGCTATTGCACGATACGAAGTTCTTACAAATTACAACATATTTTGAGTTTCATATTAGAGCATGGGAACTAATAAGTCCTATAATATGAATTTTACTTAATTTACACCAAGAATAATTATTAAATTCATAATTTTAAATAAGATTACGAATTGTACAGACTACTTTAGTTATTTATTTATAGATTTTCTATTATATAAAATAAACATAATATAGTTAAATGGTTATACAATCTAATATTTACTTTAGTACAAATAAATTTATTAAACTAATGTGCAAGAAAGCAAACACATGGACATATTTGCAATAACAAAAGTTAATACATGGGTCCATGAAAGTGTAGAGTTTTATTTTTTCAGTCCATTAACATCAGCATGACATCATAACGCATGAAACACATGTGTTGTATACAATTCCTCGCCTTGGATTACAAACACCAGGTAAAGCATGTATTTTAGGGAAAATATTAACCAAGTAAAATACAAATTTATGTTAAGAGACGCCCAAGGAAGATATTTGTGACATTGATTCATTAGAAATATCCTCACGGGAGTAACAGATCTGGGCCACATAACAAGAGGCTCAATTATACAATTTTTCGGTAACCAACGCTACAATTGATAGATAATGTAATGAAATTATTCCTCTAGTGAGAAAATAAGAATTATGCTAGGCACAACAACACTGATCTTGCTTGCAATATGCCCCAGTCGAGGGCTTAAGGCTGAGGCCGCAAACGGTCTGGCAACGGTCTTTGCACTTTTCCACATGGAAGCACAATGGAGCATTCGCCCCATCTTCAACTGCAAATTCGATCCATGATCCATGTAAGTTCCAATATGCACGTACAAAATATGAATTGATGTATGTATGTAGGGGGAAATAGTGACGATTGTTAACAAAACATGTGCAACGACTTAAATACGGACGTAAATAACCAATCAAGACTCGAGAGGACAACAAAATTTGGCAACACATGAACAACATAAGAAGAGATGTTATTACTTGTACGGGCATAGCAAGACGATGATGATAGTGTGGAAGCCATGATCATAAGAACCATGAAAATAGTAACCATCCTGGTCGCACTGTTCTTGTATGCCATGACGAAGAGATCAACGAAGAATCACGTACTTCTTTGTTGCGTGCTTAAGGATACAGTAAGCTCTGCCCCTTGTATAGTCATTTATATAGAGAGACAAAAACAAATATTTGGCATTGAATTAATGTAATAGCTTGTGGATATGCCTTCCTGATATTTTGGCATGAATTAATATACTATTGATATCTAGGGGCACATTTATTTAAAAACAATATATACATCCTTTGATTTTTTTTTAGTTGGAATTGATTGGTTTCCAAAGATGTAGAATCCTCCTTTTTTTGGCAACGGCATCTTGCCTAGTATTTAGAATGAAACAAATGGAAGTAAAGCCTCAACGTTTGTGGCATGCTTCGTATTAATTTTTCATGTGAAATGGTATACTAACATTTTATTCTATTTGTTATAAACTAAAGGTACAAATTTCGAGGGGTTTAATCGGAAAATACCATTGGCTCCTACGTGTATATCTATCTATAGCAAAAAAAAGTAAAAAAATCTGAAAAAGAAAATCGTGAACAAACTTGAACTTCGGTTGTACAAAAAAAATCTCGTGTTGACTTCAAAGGAAAAACGGAAAACAAAATTTCAATGACAAAATGTGAACAGTATGTTGCACATAGTGTTAGGTTCTTTTTCATCCATAATACCATGAAAGCCTTTCCTTCACGAATGTTTTTATATGAGTACAAGAGAGCATCAAGTTTGTTTCCAAAAAATACAATTTGGTAAAAAGAATTACTCTATTATTTACGTTCACTTTCACGGTAAGTGATTCTAGTTTAGCCATTTTTAGGGATAAAACCAAGTTTAGTGATCAAAAACAGCAAATAGTGGAATACATCTTGGATCATGGGGTTGACCAAAGCACAAGTGCCGTCCTTGACCTAAAGAATGTGCAAACTTGGCTAGACTATGAGCATCTTTATTCGAGTCTCTACTTTCAAAAATAAAATTACAATTAAACATGGTAGCTCTCTAAGTAATTTCACTAATAACAGCGTCATATTTCCCTTGATCACCGTTCTGGATATCCTCGATCACATGTTTCAAGTCATACGTCACCACAAAGTTCTATCAAAGAAAGTCTTGTGGCAATAATTGTGCCTCCCAGCAAGCTATCGCCTCTAGAACTGTCGGGTCATGTATGCCATGGATAACCAAAACAGAGCTTCACATGTAATTTCCTTGGTCATCGTGGCAAATCGTCGCGGCCGTACCTCCCCTGGATAGTGATTAAACACCTGCATCCACTTGGACTTTGGCAAAGATCGCTAGAGGAGCCTTCTGCCGAAGTTCAAGCCTTGGTCCATGTCCGGTTCTTGTAGCATGAACTAGCTTCGGCTCCTTCAAGATTTCTAGTTCTTTCGTATATCCGCCAATGAAGATATGAGTAGCATGTGGGCATGGGAGATTCCCTTATGTATGGCTTTCCTCCTCGAAGACCAAATGGCCCATAACGTGATAGCTCCTTTATTAAACTGCAAGTGGGACAATGACGGCATCATCGAAAAAATCCACTGCCGAGCATTGGGCTCTATCATGGCAATAAGGTGTTACGCTACTTCATCATCCACTAGAGCCCACTTGCATATAGCCACTATACATTCCAACAATGAGTGCCTCCTTGAATCTAGCGCCTCACACAATCCACAATAGCTTGAGTTGGTCATGTGTCGATGGGCCCTCACGTCCTCAGTCCTGATAGAATGCTTTGATAGTCTCCATAGGACATTTGTGTGTTTGAAAGAACTTCAATCTTCTATAGGAGTTTACAAGATCTTTCCTCGCTGGTATTACTTGATCATCCGGTGGTGCCCTCCAGCCATGCTTCATGACATTGCTTGGTCATCAAAAGCATTTTATATGCGGATTTCACAGAAAAAACACTGCTTCTCTCAAAATTTCATCCCTGGAAGTCATCCAGGTTCCTCATACGCAAAGGAATTCCCATGACCATCGAAATATCCATGGGCTTAAACACTTTTCCTAGCCTTTGTCCATTCTAAACAGCAGAAGTGCCGTCAATCAATTCGGACACTATGACCGGTGGATCTTGTACCAAGCACCCCAAACGGCCTCAACATCTTATCGCGTGGTGATGACCACAAGTATAGGGGGTCTATCACAGTCCTTTCCATAAGTAAGAGTGTCGAACCCAACGAGGAGCAGAAGGAAATGACAAGCGGTTTTCAGTAAGGTATTCTCTGCAAGCACTGAAATTATCGGTAACACATAGTTTTGTGATAAGGTAATTCATAATGGGTAGCAAGTAACAAATGTAATAAAGGTGCAGCAAGGTGGCCCAATCCTTTTTTGTAGCAAAGTACAAGCCTGGACAAACTCTTATCGGAGGTAAAGTGCTCCCGAGGACACATGGGAATTTCTGTGAAGCTAGTTTTCATCATGTTCATATGATTCGCGTTCGCTACTTTGATAGTTTTACATGTGGGTGGACCGGTGCTTGGGTGCTGCCCTTACTTGGACAAACCTCCCACTTATGATTAACCCCTCTCGCAAGCATCCGCAACTAAAAAAACAAGAATTAAGATAAATTCTAACCATAGCATTAAACTAGTGGATCCAAATCAGCCCCTTACGAAGCAACGCATAAAATAGGGTTTAAGCTTCTGTCACTCTAGCAACCCATCATCTACTTACTACTTCCCAATGCCTTCCTCTAGGCCCAAATAATGGTGAAGTGTTATGTAGTCGATGTTCACATAACACCACTAGAGGAAAATCAACATACAACGCATCAAAATATCGAACGAATACCAAATTCACATGACTACTTATAGCATGACTTATCCCATGTCCTCAGGAACAAAAGTGACTACTAACAAAGCATAATAATATTCATGACCAGAGAGGTATTGAATAGCATCAGGGATCTGAACATATAGTCTTCCATCAAGTAATCCAACTAGCATCAACTACAAAGAGTAATTAACACTACTAGCAGCCTTACAAGTACCAATCGGAGTCGCGAGACGGAGATTGGTTACAAGAGATGAACTAGGGTTTGGAGATGAGATGGTGCTGATGAAGATGTTGATGGTGATGAGTCCCCTCCAATGAGAGGACTGTTGGTGATGATGGTGGAGACGATTTTCCCCTCCGGGAGGGAAGTTTCCCCGGCAGGACGGCCCTGCCGGAGCTCTAGATTGGTTCTGCTCAAGTTCCGCCTCGTGGCGGCGGCGATTCCTCCCGAAATCCTCCTCCTGATTTTTTCTGGAATGAAACCCTCCTTATTGCAATAGAGGGGAGCCAGAGGGCCAATAGGGAGCCCACAAGCCCCCTGGGCGCGGCCAGGGGGGTAGGCCGCGCCTAGCAGGCTTGTAGCCTCTTGGTGGCTCCCCTCTGGTACTTCTTCGGCCAAGTATTTTTTATAAATTCCAAAATAATTCCTCGTTGATTTTCACGGCTTTTGGAGTTGCGCAGAATAGGTATCTCAAACTTGCTCCCTTTTCAGGCCAGAATTCCAGCTGCCGGCATTCTCCCTCTTCATGTAAACCGTGCAAAATAAGAGAGAAAAGGCATAAGTATTGTACTGTGAAGTGTAATAACAGCCCATAAAGTGATAAATATCAACATAAAAGCATGATGCAAAATGGACGTATCAACTCCCCCAAGCTTAGACTTCACTTGTCCTCAAGCGGAAACCGAGATCAATAGATATGCCCACATGTTTAGAGAGAGAGGTGTCGACTAAACAAGATATGGACATGCAGGCATCATGATCATAATTAGAACAGCAATATCATTATATAATCTCTGATGCTAAAGTGACAATTCCTTCACAAAGTAAAGTATGGATCAAGAACCTTATTGAGAATTATCAACCAATAGCCTTTAGTCATTGAAGCAATTGCAATTTATCATAACATCGGAAAGAGTAAAATAGGAGCTTGTAAAGCAAATCCACATACTCAATCATCTTTTTGTCTTCTACAATTGCTACAACTCACGTGGTACTCATGAGATCAAAGTTTCAGTCGGACACAGAGAAACATAGGGGCTTATAGTTTCGCCTCCCATCTATTTACCTCAAGGGTAATGTCAACAATAATAATTCATAAATACTTACTTCCAAGTTGACATATGAATATAGATCTTTCCGTAGCATATGACGTTAGCCAAGATAAAGGCGAAATAAGGGATTGGTGTAGATCACCATGACTCTTTCAAGGGCAAAAAGTAAAGGTACATGATAGGCCCTTCACAGCGGGAAGCAGAAGTTGTCATGCGCTTTTGAGGTTGGGATCTGTGTCCTCTTAATGTGAAGGAACGTCACTTTATATTGCCTCCTATGATAAAGAACTTTATTATTGAGTCTATCGCTTTTATGTCTTCCTCATCACAGGTTCGTACAAAGCTTATTTTCCACACACTAATAGATCATACATATTTAGGGAACAATTTTTATTGCTTGCCTCGATGACAACTTACTTGAGGGATCTTATTCAATCCATAGGTAGTTATGGTGGACTCTCATTGCAAAACTGGGTTGAAGGTTTATGGATGCACAAGTAGTATCTCTACTTGGTGCGGGAGTTTTGGCTGATATGGGGTGGAAGCAATCGTCACATGCTAAGGGATCTCTAGTCATATAATCATTGTTCAGAACCAAGCAAACACAATTCATTATGTTGTCTTCCTTGTCCAACATCTACTTCTAAGCATGCAATAGTTTAGTGAGTGTTCACAATCATAGATGGTGTCAAAGATGGTATATTTATATGTGAACCTCTCTTTCCTTATCACTTCCTATTAATTGCAGCAATGACCAAGGTCTACGTTTGTCCACCCACAACAAGTTTCAATCAACATTCTTTTTATATGTGAAGTCATCACTTCCCATAAGATCATTACATGATCTTTCATGCTTTTGTTCTTTTATCATTCTTTTATTTTGATCATGGCATGAAGCAAGGCCCTTAACTAAAACACTCTTTATTATATGACTCACAAACTCGAATACATCGGGGGTGACACAAAGACAAACTCAAGCCTAAAACACTAAGAACTTAATTCTACTAGAGAAAGATAAAACCAAAAAGGATCGAACTAAGAAAAGGTAAAGGCAAAAGATGTGATGATGATACGATACCGGGGCAACTCCCCCAAGCTTGGCACACGCCAAGGGGATTGCCCATACCCGTGCTTAGTTGTCTTCCTTCGGAGGTGATGGTGGTGGAGTCGTTGCAGAGGTCTTGAACTTGTTTAATTTCCTCTTGAGCATAAAATTATGCTCCTTCAGATCATTAGTTTCCTCTTCAAGCCTCAACACCCTTTGGCATAATTCCTGCTTACTCTCCTGCAAAAGACGAGAAGGGATAAACAAAATCTTAGGCTTCTTCCTTGAGTCACGGAGGCTCGACTTCTTGAAGTTCACATGTGTGTCTCCAAGTTGAGGTAGAGGAGCCTCCTCCTCATCGGAACTTGTTCCTTCCTTCTCCTTGGGATCATAATCTTCTTCCTCATCAGTGGTCCAGCCACAAGGATCCAAGTCCACATAGACCTTGGGGTTAGCAAGGTAATCGGCCACATAGCTCTCCCCCTCTGAATCTTGAGAAGACATCTTGCCCTAAATCTGTGGCAGAAACAGGCTCGAAACAAAAATAGAGGACAATTGCGTGATACGAGGGTCAGACCTTTAGGGAGAATATATAATGATTTTTTTCCCGACCAGAAGGAGTACTCCACAAGAAAACGGAGTTCGGGAGGCACACGAGGTGGTCAGAAGCCCCCCAGGCGCGGCCAGGGGGGTGGCCCGCGCCTGGCAGGCTTGTCGCCTCCTCGTGCGCTTTCCGGACTACTTTAATTTTTTCTGTTTTTCTAAAAATTCTAAAACGGAGGAAAATTCCTACTGGAAAAGTTTTGGAGTCGGTTTACTTACCGAATCACATACCTCTTCGTTTTCGGAGTCTGAAACGGGATGATAAATATCCCTTATGTACTCCTCCGAAGTTATGGTATTGATAATATTGCTTTCAACATTTATGGGAGTACCTGAGATATAATGCTTGATTCTTAGCCCATTTACCACTCTCGGAAAATTACTTTCCGTGTTGTTGATCTTGATGGCACCGGAATGATATACTTCCTCAACAATGTAAGGACCTTCCCATTTAGAGAGAAGCTTGCCTGCAAAAAATCTTAAACGAGAATTATATAGCAAGACATAATCACCTACATTGAACTCACATTTTTGTATCCTTTTATCATGCCACCTTTTAATCTTTTCTTTGAACAACTTGTAATTTTCATATGCCTGAGCTCTCCATTCATCAAGTGAGCTAACATCAAATTACCTCTTCTCCCCAGCAAGTTTGAAATCAAAGTTGAGCTCTTTGATTGCCCGATAAGCCTTATGCTCTAGCTCAAGTGGGAAATGACATGCTTTACCATAAACCATTTTGTACGGAGACATGCCCACGGGACTCTTATAAGCAGTTCTATAAGCCCACAGTGCATCATCAAGCTTCTTAGACCAATTCTTTCTAGACCTATTAGCAGTCTTTTGCAGAATTAGTTTAATCTCTCTATTACTTAGCTCTACTTGACCACTGGAATGAGGATGATAGGGAGATGCAATTCTATGGTTGACATCATACTTAGCAAACATTTTACGGAAATCACCATGAATGAAATGTGAACCACCATCAGTCATTAGATATCTAGGGAATCCAAATCTAGGAAAAGTAACATCTTTAAGCATCCTGATAGAAGTGTTGTGATCAGCACTACTAGTTGGGATAACTTCTACCCACTTAGTGATGTAATCAACAGCGACTAGGATGTGAGTATACCCGTTGGATTTTGGAAAAGGTCTCATATAATCAAAACCCCAAACATCAAATGGTTCAGTGACAAGTGAATAATTCATAGCCATTTCCTGACATTTACTGATATTACCTATTCTTTGACATTCGTCACAGGACAAGACAAACTTATGGGCATCCCTGAAGAGAGTGGGCCAATAGAAACCTGATTGCAATACCTTGTGTGCAGTTCTATTTTCCGCATGATGTCCTCCGTAAGCCTCGGAGTGACACTTCTATAGGGTCTGTCCCTATTCATGTTCAGGTACACAACGTCTAATAACACCATCTACTCCTTTATAAAGGTGAGGATCATCCCAAAAGTAATGTCTCAAATCAAAGAAGAATTTCTTCTTCTGCTGGTATGTGAAACTAGGTGGTATATGACTCCGTAACAGCAGACCTTCCCTTGCAACGGCACCAGAAGAATGCTGCTAGCACTCTCCGGCAATCGAAACTAGAAGAATGTTGTTGACGGCCCACCAGCGCGTGGGATCGTAGCACTTTTCGAGGGTAGAGTATTCGACCCAAATTTGTTGGTTCGCCAGACAAGAGGTGAGAGGATACTCTCGAGTATTAGCAGCTGAATTTATCAGATTCAACCACACCTGAAAGATTAGTATCTGCAACAAAGTATTAGTAGCAAAGTAGTATGATAACAACGGTGTTAGAAATGATCTGGTGATAAGGCAGACTATTCCTAACTGTCGTATCAATGGCGCCATAAGTTGCCCGTGGACGGGAAATATTCTTTCCCGTCAACGGCGCGAGAAAAAGTATTGTAGCAGGTAGCAGCAGTGTAACGAGCAATAGCAGCGGCAAGGAACAACAGTAGCAAGTAGCAACAGTAGCAATCGACAGTAGTAGCAACAGTAGTAACAGCAGCAGAGCAAGACAAGTAACAGCAGCAGCAACGGTAGTAACAGCAGCAGAGCAAGACAAGTAACAGAAGTAGTAGGACAAACTCGTAGGCAATGGGTCGGTGATTTGTTTGGATGATATTCATCATGCAACAGTTATAACACGGAGAGATATGTGGCTAGCTCTCGTTCGTCAATGTGATGTAGGCATGCATTCGTGTGTCGTCATACGTGCTTAGGGAAAAGAACTTGCATGACATCTATTGTCCATCCCTCCCGTGGCAGCGGGGTCCAAAAGGAAACTACGGGATATTAAGGCGGACCAACGCATTAGCACTTGGTGAACACATGAACTCCTCAAACTATGGTCATCACCGGGAGTGGTTCCGGTTATTGTCACTCCGGGGTTGCCAGATCATAACACATAGTAGGTAACTACAACTTGCAAGATCGGATCTAAAACACACATATATTGGTGACAACACAAAAATTTCAGATCTGAAATCATGGCACTCGGGCCCTAGTGACAAGCATTAAGCATGGCAAAGTAGTAGCAACATCAATCTCAGAACATAGTGGATACTATGGATCAATCCCCATCAAAACTAACTCGATTACATGATAGATATCATCCTACTCATCACCGCCCAGCGAGCCTACGAATAGATTACTCACAAACGACGAAGATCTTCATGGAATTGGAGAGGGAAGAAGGTTGATGATGACGATGGCGACGATTTCCCCTCTCCGGAGCCCAAAACGGACTCCAGATCTGCCCTCCAGATGAAGAACAGGTTGTGGCGGCGCCTCCGTATCGCAAACGCGACGAAATCTTCTCTTTTTTATTTTTTCTGGGACGAAAGTGCACTTATAGAGCTGAGATTGGGGGTGGCAGAGCCGTGTGGGCCCCACAAGCTTGCCCACCGCCACCAGGTGGGCGGCGGAGGCAGGGCTTGTGGCCCACTGGCCCACCCCCTCAGGTGGATCTTTGCGCAGGTATTTTTCATATTTTCCAAAAATGATCTCCGTAAATTTTCAGGACGTTTGGAGAACTTTGATTTCTGCACAAAAATAACACCAAGGCAATTCTGCTGAAAACATCGTTAGTCCACGTTAGTTCCATTCAAATCATGCAAATTAGAGTCCAAAACAAGGGCAAAAGAGTTTGGAAAAGTAGATACGATGGAGACGTATCAACTCCCCCAAGCTTAAAACCTTGCTTGTCCTGAAGCAACTCAGTTGACAAACTGAGAGAGAAAGAAAAACTTTGACAAACTCTGTTTGATCTTGTTGTTGCAACTATGTCTAACTCATAACCAGAATTTCAACAAGATCACAAGTTAACCACATAAGCAAGTGACACAAAGGTCTCACGGTAAACTAATATCAATGGCATAATCAGCTAACGAGCAAATAATAATAAGTTTAAAATACCAACACTTCAACTAAAACAAGCATGAAGCAATAGGAATAGGTGGTATCTCGCTAGCTCTTTCTGAGACCGCAAAACATAAATGCAGAGCACTTTCAAAGATCAAGGGCTAACTAAACATTGTAATTCATAGCAACGAAGATCCAGTCATAGTCATACTCAATATCAATCAAAAGCAAAGCATAAAAATGACGGAGGTGCTCTCTAATTGGTGCTTTTAGAAGAGGATGACTCAACAGGAAAATAAATAGACAGGCCCTTCGCAGAGGGAATCATTGATTTGCAGAGGTGCCAGAGCTCAAGCTGTGAAAACAGAGATAATAATTTTGGGTGGCATGATTTCATTGTCAATGCAATGACCAAGAGTTCTCAATATCTTCCATTCTACTCATGCTATAGGCGGTTCCCAAACAGAAAAGTAAAGTTTTAACTCTCCCACCACCAATCAATCACACTCCATGGCTAGCCGAACCCTCGGGTACCGTCCATACTAACATCAATCCGGGGGGAGTCTTGTTTTACAGTTATGTTTTCGATTTAAGCGTGGAACTGGACATTCCAATTACCGGCCCCTTTGTCATGAATGACAGTGAATAAACACATGTCGAGGATAACACTCCTAGCATGGAAGATACCAATAGCCCCCTGTCACCACATCAGCGGTTCGGGCATGCAAAACAGATTATTTCTTGAAGGTTTAGAGAGTGGCACATGGAAATTTACTTGGAACGGCAGGTAGATACCGCAAATAGGTAGGTATGGTGGACTCTCATGGAAAAACTTTTGGGTTTATGGAAGTGGATACACAAGCAGTATTCCGCTTAGTACAAGTGAAGGCTAGCAAAAGACTGGGAAGCGGCCAACTAGAGAGCGACAACAGTCATCAAGATGCAATGAGTTTGACTAACATGGAGTGCAAGCATGAACAGGATATAAATCACCATGAACACGAACATCATAGAGGCTATGTTGATTTTGTTTCAACTACATGCATGAACATGCACCAAGTCAAGCCACTTGAAACATTCAAAGGAGAATACCATCCTATCATAATACATCATAGTCATCTCAAAATCTATGTTGGCATTCAAGACAAACCATTATAAACTCTGAGCTAAATAAGCATGGCGTCAGAAACTATGATCTCTAAGTTTTCATTGCAAACATGGTTCTCTCACAACAAAGCTGAATCTCGGTCGATAAGATAGTCATATTTACAAAAACAAAATAGATAGAGTTCATACCAGCTTTTCCAGTCTCAGTCACTTCATCATATATCGTCATTATTGCCTTTCACTTGCACGATCGAACGATGTGAACAATAATAAGCGTGCTCATGCAATGGACTAAGCTGAATATGCAGGCAAACACAAAGGAGAAGACAAAGTAATATGGCTCTTTGAAAGCTAAACAGGTATGCAAGCAAAGTCACTAAACATTGTAACCAATATCTTCTACCTTGACCCAAAGAAAAAGAAAACTATTTACACGGGAAAGCTCCCAACAAGCAAAAGAAGAAAGAAAAATCTTTTTCGGTTTTCTCAAAAGGACACAAAACAAGAAAACAAGAAAACGAAAATAAACTAGCATGGATAATACAGTGGCAAAGTGTAAACACCGACGAACAAAGTGAAAGCATAAGCATGAATGTAAAGTTGGTGCGAACACGTACTCCCCCAAGCTTAGGCTTTTGTCCTAGCTTGATCTACTCCCAAGGACGATCCTGGCGAAACCCAAAATCATAATGGGTGTTATACGGGTGTGCTGCAGCCACTGCCTGAATAGCTACCTCACGGAGTCGAGCAGCCGTCGCCTCCCTCTCATACTCCTCTGCCTCTCCTATGGTTATGTAGTATCTTCGTTTTACCTGAAAGTCAAATAAAGCAGGAGTAGGAAGGGTAATATGAAAAACACGCTCTCGGTTAAATATCAAGCGGTATAGGAGGGATCCATGATCTCTCTCAAGAAACTGGTAGCGTGTTAGAGCGACACGATCAAGGTAGATTGTACGGAGAGGAGGGTCTTCTGGACGGATGGATACTCCAAGAAAATTTGCTAAGCGTGTGGCATAAACTCCACCAAATAAATCCCCCTCACTGGCATTTTTATTCAGCCTCCTTGCTATTATAGCTCCCATATTGAAGCTCCTGTCACCTGTTATTGCGCTCTTAAGGATACTAAGGTCGAAAGGGCATAGGTGACAATGTGCACCCTTGCCGTTAATGCACCTACCTATGAAGAGGGAAAAGTAGTGCAAGGCAGGGAAATTGATGCTTCCTATGGTGGCTTGCGTGATATCTCTGGTTTCTCCAACAGTTATACTGGAGACAAAGTCTCTAACCGAAGACTTAGAAGGATCATTACTACTACCCCCATCGGGTATGTTGCAAATCCTATTGAAATCCTCCAAATCCATGGCATAGGATTTATCGTAAAGATCAAACAGTATGGATGAGTCACGGCCAACTGAAAATTTAAATCTACGCGCGAAAGAGGCAGTGAGCATAGCATACTGTTCACATTTACCTGAGATGAATTCTTCTAACCCGGCATTGTGGACAAGTGTATCAAACTCATCCTTGAAACCTGCTTCGATCTTGAACTCATCGAAAGGCCATTCACATGGTTGTACTGGTGTGTCCCTTAGTTGAAAAGGTTCGGGCTCCCGAAAAGAAAGACGGGGACCCTTCTTACTTGAGGAACCACCATGAAACTTACTCCTAAATATAATTTCCTTTTGCTGAAATTTTTGAAGTTCAAGAGAAAAGTGAATGAAGACCAACCTTACCTTGTAGCAACTACTCCTACTAGCGCCTAGAGACGGTATCACGCGCTAAAACTACTTGGGACCAGCTAAAATCAACATTTCTAGCTCAAGAACAGGGTCACCAAGGTAGTAAGAATACGCGAAGGATAAAGCACTAGAGCAAAAACTAATTGGACCAATGGAGGAGTCACTTACCAAGGAGTAATTTCCCCAAAATGGTTCGGAGAATGGTGCTTTGAGCAAGGAGATCGAAAATCACAGCCAAATGAGCAAGAACACGGGTTTGAGCTGCGAAACAATTTTTTCTCCGGGACGAAGAGGATGGGAGCTGGAATGAGTGGAGGGGGTCCCTGTGGGCCCCACAAGCTTGCACTCCGCCACCAGGGGTGGCGGTGGCAGGGCTTGTGGCCCACTGGTCTGGCCCCCAGGCCAACTCTCAGGCCCAAAAAATTTCAAATATTCCAGAAAAAATAATACTAGATTTTCAGGACCATCGGAGAACTTTTATTTTCGTGGTATTTTTCTCCGGGACGCTAAAACAGAAAACAGGAAAAACTAAACTAATTCTATCATTTTTCTTCTAAGAAAAGGAAAATGAAAGCTTCAAACAGAGGTATGTGACTCTTTGATTCATCCAATTCATGGTCATCGAAAGAAATCCGTCAATGGGGTTGATCAAGTCCTCATGACAAAACATTCTCGAATCGCAAGAGAGAACGGAGAATTTTCGAATAGCCACGAAGTCACCTCAATGGGGATATGTATCTCCCCAACAAGAAAATCATACTTCATCTTGACACGAGGAATAGGGCATTCAAAGCTCCCAATGAGAATTGATGAAGTCTTTTCGACAGCATTGATGCAATGTGCTTGATATCGTTTGTTCGGAAAGTGCACCGTGTGCTCATTACCGTTGACATGGAAAGTGACATTGCCTTTGTTGCAATCTATAACAGCCCCTACAGTGTTTAAAAAGGGTCTTCCGAGGATGACAGCCATGGCATCGTCCTCGGGAATATCCAAGATAACAAAGTCTGTTAAGATAGTGGTGTTAGCAACCACAATAGGCACATCCTCGCAAATGCCGATAGGGAAAGCAGTTGATTTGTCGGCCATTTGCAGAGAAATTTCAGTGGGTGTCAACTTATCCAACTCAAGTCTACGATAAAGAGAGAGTGACATAACACTAACACCGGCTCCAAGTTCACATAAGGCAGTTCTTACGTAGTTTCCCTTAATGGAGCAAGGTATAGTGGGCACTCCGGGATAACCAAGTTTCTTAGGAGTTCCACCTTTGAAAGTGTAATTGGCAAGCATGGTGGAGATCTCAAGATCTGGTATCTTTCGTTTATTAGTCACGATATCTTTCATGTACTTGGCATACGGAGACATTTTGAGCATATCAGTTAACCGCATCTGCAGAAAGATGGGTCTTATCATCTCAACGAAGCGCTCAAAATCCTCATCATCCTTTTTCTTGGATGGCTTAGAAGGAAAGGGCATAGATCTCTGAACCCATGGTTCCCTTTCTTTACCATGCTTCCTAGCAGTGAAGTCATTTTTATCGTATTTCTTAGGTTGTGGGTTATCAGATTAACCGTAGGTTCAATCTCCACATCCTCATCATTGCTAGATTGAGCATTATTATGAACATCACTGTCCATATTGTCACCAGGTTCATGTTCATCACCAGATTGTGTTTCTGTATCAGACGCAGAAATATCATTAGGTTCTTCAGGTGTGATAGTATTTGGTGAACTGGCATGTAGGTTTCTATCATCCTTCTTCTTCTCCTTAGGATGACCTTCAGGATACAAAGGTCCCTGAGTCATTTTGCCTCCTCTAGTAATGACTCTGACAGAGTTGTCATTTAATTCATTGAGCAGGTCATTCTGAGCTTTAAGTACTTGTTCTACCTGAGTAGTAATCATATAGGCATGTTTACTCAGAAGCTTCAGATCATTGACATTTCTGTCTACACAAGCACTTAAATGGCTAAGCATACGAGTACTTTGTTCCAAATGTCTGCTAACATAATCATTGAAACTCTGTTGTTTGGAAATAACACCAAGGCAATTCTGCTAAAAACAGCGTCAGTCCAGGTTAGTTCCATTCAAATCATGCAAACTAGAGTCCAAAACAAGGGCAAAAGATTTTGGAAAAGTAGATACGATGGAGACGTATCAGTATATATTTGGCAACGATATAATTTGCATAATTAGCATACCACGGGGTACTACGTGAATCATTGATGACATTCAGTTGCTCATCAGGAAAGCTATCATCAATAGGTTGTGGGTCATCAAGAACATTCTCCAACCTAGACAAGTTATCTGCTACGGGGTTCTCAACAACCTTTCTATAAACAACATGCAAATCAAATTCTTGTAGAAAGAGAACCCATCTGATAAGTCTAGGTTTAGCATCTTTCTTTTCCATGAGATACTTAATAGCAGCATGATCAGTGTGAATAGTGACTTTGGAATCAACTATGTAAGATCTGAACTTTTCACATCCAAACACGACTGCTAAAAATTCCTTTTCACTAGTAGCATAGTTTCTTTGGGCATTGTCTAGAGTTTTACTAGCATAGTGAATAACATTCAACTTCTTATCAACTCTTTCTCCTAGAACAGCGCCAACAGCAGAATCACTAGCATCACACATGATTTCAAAAGGTAAGTTCCAGTCAGGTGGTTGAACAATAGGCGCAGTTATCAATGCCTTTTTAAGTATTTCGAAGGCTTCCTCACAATCATCGTCAAAAACAAAAGGAACATCCTTTTGCAAGAGATTGGTAATAGGCCTAGAAATTTTAGAAAAGTCCTTAATGAACCTTCTACAAAAACCAGCATGACCAAGGAAACTTCTTATACCTTTGATATCTGTAGGGCATGGCATTTTCTCGATCGCATCAACCTTAGCCTTATCGACTTCAATACCTCCTTCAGAAATTTTATGTCCTAAGACGATGCCTTCATTAACCATAAAGTGGCACTTCTCCCAATTCAAGACAAGATTGGTATCTTTACATCTCTGCAAAACTCGATCAAGGTTGTTGAGGCAATCATCAAAAGAAGACCCGTAAACGGAGAAGTCATCCATGAAAACCTCAAAAATCTTTTCACAAAAGTCAGAGAATATAGCCATCATACATCTTTCAAAGGTAGGAGGTGCATTACATAAGCCAAAAGACATACGTCTGTAAGCAAAGATACCAAAAGGCCAGGTGAAAGTGGTTTTCTCCTGGTCAGATTGTGCAACAGATATTTGGGAGAAACCAGAATAACCATCTAGAAAGTAGAAGTGTGTGTGTTTAGACAGTCTTTCTAGCATTTGGTCGGTAAAAGGCAAAGGGTAATGATCTTTCCTAGTGGCTTTATTCAATTTTCTAAAATCAATCACCATACTATAGCTAGTAATAATCCTCTGAGGGATCAAATCATCCTTATCATTAGGGACAACGGTAATACCTCCCTTCATAGGGACGCAATGAACTGGATTTACCCAATCACTATGAGCAACAGGGTAGATAATACCTGCTTCCAGGAGCTTCAGTATTTCTTTTCTTACTACCTCTTTCATCTTAGGATTTAATCTCCTTTGATGATCAGCAACTGGTTTGCAATCAGGATCGGTTTTAATTTTGTGCTGGCATAGAGTGGGACTAATGCCCTTAAGATCATCAAGAGTATATCCAATAGCAGCACGGTGCTTCCTCGGATTTTTTTAGTAACTTCTTTTCTTCATGCTCTGAAAGGCTAGCACTAATAATAACATGATATATCAGGCAACTGTTTAAGCTCGAACACAGGATCACCCTTTGGTGGGGGTGGATCTCCAAGCAGTTCAACAGGCAAATTATTCTTAAGGATAGGATGTTGTTCAAAGATAACTCTATCTATCTCATTCCTTTCATCCATATGCATATCATTTTCATGCTCAAGCAAGTATTGCTCTAAAGGATTAGTAGGAGGCACAGCAATAGAAGCTAGGGCAATAATCTCATCCTTACTAGGCAACTCTTTTTCATGAGATTGTCTACCAAACTTGGAGAAATTGAACTCATGTGACACTCCTTCAAAGCCAACAGTGACAGTTTGCTTCTCACAGTCAATATGAGCATTGACAGTATTGAGGAAATGTCTGCCAAATATGATGGGACAAAAGCTATCTTGTGTGTTAGCAAGAACAAGAAGATCAGCAGGATATTTCGTTTTACCACACAAGACTTCAACATCCCTAACAATTCCCAAAGGACAGATAGTATCTCTATTAGCAAGTTGAATAGTGACATCAATAGGTTCCATCTCGACAGGTGCAATCTCGTCTTTAATTTCATCATATGGAGATTGAGGTATTGCACTAATACTAGCACCCACGTCACATAAACCATGATAATAATGGTCTCCTATCTTAACAGAAACAACAGGCGTGCCAACAACAGGCCTATGTTTGTCTCTAGCATGAGGTTTAGCAATTCTAGCAGCATCTTCAGAGAAGTGAATATCATCGCCATCAACATTGTCGGACAGGAGATCTTTGATAATAGCAATGCTAGGTTCAACTCTAATTTGCTCAGGGGGTGTAGGTGTTCTAATGTAGCCCCTACATATCACAGTTGAAACTTTAGAATGATCCTTTATCCTAACAGGGAAAGGTGGTTTCTCAGTGTAAGCACTTGAAACAACAGGATCATTATAAGCGATGACTTTCTCTTCAACTGGATTGGCTTTAACTACATTGACTTCTAAGGGAGGATGATATTTAAACCACTTCTCTTTAGGGAGATCAATATGAGCAGCAAATGATTCACACAATGAAGCTACTATCTCAGAGTCAAGTCCATATTTAGCGCCAAAATCACAAAAAGTATTTGTTTCAACAAAGGATTTAACACAATCAAACTTGAAATTCATACATGACTCCTTACCTTCATCAAACTCCCAATATTCAGAGTTGCATTTAATTCTTTCCAATAAATTCCATTTGAAGTCAATATCTCTCTTCATAAAAGAACCGGTACAAGAAGAGTCAAGCATGGTGCGATTATCATGAGAAAGCCGAGCATAGAAGTTCTGAATGATAATTTCTCTCAAGAGCTCATGGTTGGGGCATGAATATAACATTGATTTAAGCCTCCACCAAGCTTGAGCGATGCTTTCTCTATCACGAGGCCAAAAATTATAAATATAATTCCAATCACGATGTACTAGATGCATAGGATAAAACTTTTGATGAAATTCCAATTACAACCGGTTGTAGTTCCATGATCCAGTATCATCACATAGCCTATACCATGTCAATGCTTTATCCCTCAAAGATAAGGGAAAGACCTTCTTCTTGACCTCATCCTCGGGCAAACCTGCAACTTAAATAAACCACAAACTTCATCTACATAGATTAGATGCAAGTTGGGATGTGATGTTTCAAATCCTGTAAAAGTATTAGCCAGCAGTTTCTCAAGCATACCCGAAGGAAATTCATAGAAAATATTTACAGTAGGTGCAGCAGGTTGAGGAGCAACTCCTTGTGCTTCCGTTCGAGGTGAAGATACCCCAAACAAACTCCTCAAAGGATTAGTTTCCATAGTGACAAGTGACAATAAATTTCAGCACACTATATAAATGAATCCTTACCAAATTCCACTTACCAAAGGCGCTTCACTCCCCGGCAACGGCGCCGGGAAAGAGCCTTGATGACCCACAAGTATAGGGGATATATCGTAGTCCTTTCAATAAGTAAGAGTGTCGAACCTAACGAGGAGAAGAAGGATCTGACAAGTGGTTTTCAGCAAGGTATTCTCTGCAAGCACTGAAATTTTCGGTAACAGATAGTTATGCGGAAAGATGATTCGTAGAAAGTAGCAAGTAGAAAAAGTAACAAAGGTGCAGAAAAGTATCCCAATCCCTTTTGTAGCAAGTGACAAGGCTGGACAAACTCTTATAGGAGGTAAAGCGCTCCCGAGGACACATGGGAATTTCTGTCAAGCTAGTTTTCATCATGTTCATATGATTCGCGTTCGCTACTTTGATAGTTTGACATGTGGGTGGACTGGTGCTTGGGTGCTGCCCTTACTTGGACAAACCTCCCACTTATGATTAACCCCTCTCGCAAGCATCCGCAAATAAGAAATAAGAATTAAGACAAAGTCTAACCATAGCATTAAACTAGTGGATCCAAATCAGCCCCTTACAAAGCAACGCATAAACTAGGGCTTAAGCTTCTGTCACTCTAGCAACCCATCATCTACTTACTACTTCCCAATGCCTTCCTCTAGGCCCAAATAAGGGTGAAGTGTTATGTAGTCGACGTTCACATAACACCACTAGAGGAAAATCAACATACAACGCATCAAAATATCAAACGAATACCAAATTCACATGACTACTTATAGCATGACTTATCCCATGTCCTCAGGAACAAAAGTGACTACTCACAAAGCATAATAATATTCATGACCAGAGAGGTATTGAATAGCATCAAGGATCTGAACATATAATCTTCCACCGAGTAATCCAACTAGCATCAACTACAAAGAGTAATTAACACTACTAGCAGCCTTAGAAGTACCAATCGAAGTCGCGAGATGGAGATTGGTTACAAGAGATGAACTAGGGTTTGGAGATGAGATGGTGCTGATGAAGATGTTGATGGTGATGAGTCCCCTCCGATGAGAGGAGTGTTGGTGATGACGATGGTGACGATTTCCCCTTCCGGGAGGGAAGTTTCCCCGGCAGGACGGCCCTACCGGAGCTCTAGATTGGTTCTTCTCAAGTTCCGCCTCGTGGCAGCGGCGATTCCTCCCAAAAGCCTCCTCCTGATTTTTTTTCTAGAATGAAACCATCCTTATAGCAAAAGAGGGGAGCCAGAGGGCCAACAGGGAGCCCACAAGCCCCCTAGGCGCGGCCAGGGGGGTAGGCCGCGCCTAGCAGGCTTGTGGCCTCCTGGTGGCTCCTCTCTGGTACTTCTTCGGCCCAATATTTTTTATAAATTCCAAAGTAATTCCTCATTGATTTTCACGGCTTTTAGAGTTGCGCAGAATAGGTATCTCAAACTTGTAATTTCCTTTGTCATCGCAGCAAACCGCCGTGGTCGTACCTCCCCTGGATAGTGATTAAACACCTGCATCCACTTGGACTTTGGCGAAGATCACTAGAGGAGCCTTCTGCCGAACTTCAAGCCTTGGTCCATGTCCGATTCTTGTAGCATGAACTAGCTTCGGCTCCTTCAAGATTTCTAGTTCTTTCGTATATCCATCAATGAAGATTTGAGTACCATGTGGGCATGGGAGATTCCCTTATGTATGGCTTTCCTCCTCGAAGAGCAAATGGCTCATAACGTGATAGCTCCTTTAGTAAACTGCAAGTGGGACAATGACTGCATCATCGAAAAAATCCACTCCGAGCATTGGGCTCTATCATGGCAATAAGGTGTTGCACTACTTCATCATCCACTAGAGCCCACTTGCATATAGCCACTATACATTCCAACAACGGGTGCCTCCTTGAATCTAGCGCCCCACACAATCCACAATAGCTTGAGTTGGTCATGTGTCGATGGGCCCTCACGTCCTCAGTCGGGATAGAATGCTTTGATAGTCTCCATAGAACATTTGTATGTTTGAAGGAACTTCAATATTCTATAGGAATTTACAAGATCTTTCCTTGCTGATATTAGTTGATCATCCGGTGGTGCCCTCCAGCCATGCTTCATGACGTTGCTTGGTCATCAGAAGCATTTTATATGCGGATTTCACAGAAAAAACACTGCTTCTCTCAAAATTCCATCCCTGGAAGTCATCCAGGTTCCTCATACGCAAAGGAATTCCCATGACTAATGAAACATCCATGGGCATAAACACTTCTCCTAGCCTTTGTCCATTCCAAACAGCGGAAGTGTCATCAATCAATTCGGACACTGTGACCGGTGGATCTTGTACCAAGCACCCCAAACGGCCTCAACATCTCATCGCATGGTGATGACCACAAGTATAGGGGATCTATCATAGTCCTTTCGATAAGTAAGAGTGTCGAACCCAACGAGGAGCAGAAGGAAATGACAAGCGGTTTTCAGTAAGGTATTCTCTGCAAGCACTGAAATTATCGGTAACAGATAGTTTTGTGATAAGGTAATTCGTAACTGTAGCAAGTAACAAATGTAATAAAGGTGCAGCAAGGTGGCCCAATCCTTTTTTGTAGCAAAGTACAAGCTTGGACAAACTCTTATATAAAGCAAAGCGCTCCCGAGGACACATGGGAATTTCTATCAACCTAGTCTCCATCATTCTCACATGATTCGCGTTCGTTACTTTGATAATTTGATATGTGGGTGGACCGGTGCTTGGGTGCTGCCCTTACTTGAACAAGCCTCCCACTTATGATTAACATCTCTCACAAGCATCCGCAACTATGGAAGAAGAATTAAGATAAATCTAACCATAGCATGAAACATATGGATCCAAATCAGCCCCTTACGAAGCAACGCATAAACTAGGGTTTTAGCTTCTGTCACTCTAGCAACCTATCATCTACTTATTACTTCCCAATGCCTTCCCCTAGGCCCAAATAATGTTGAAGTGCCATGTAGTCGACGTTCACATAACACCACTAGGGGAGAGACAACAAAAATCTCAGCAAAATATCAAACGAATACCAAATTCACATGATTGCTTATAACAAGACTTATCACATGTCCTCATGAACAAACGTAATTAATCACAAAGCATATTAATGTTCATAATTAGAGGAGTATTAATGATCATTAAGGATCTGAACATATGATCTTCCAACAAGTAAACCAACTAGCATCAAACTACCAGGAGTAATCAACACTACTAGCAACCCAGAGGTACCAATCTGAGGTTTTTAGACAATGATCGGATACAAGAGATTAACTAGGGTTTGGAGAGGAGATGGTGCTTATAAAGATGTTGATGGATATTCACCCCCTCTCGATGAGAGGATCATTGGTGATGACGATGGCTTCGATTTCCCCCTCCGGGAGGGAAGTTTCCCTGGCAGAAGAGCTCCGTCGGGGCCCTAGATTGGTTCTGCCCAAGTTCCACCTCTAGACGGCGGCGCTTCACCCCAAAAGTTGTGATATGATTTTTTCCAGGTCAAAACCCATCATATAGTAGAAGATGGGCACCGGAGGCCTGCCGGGGGCCCACAAGCCTGTATGACGCATGCCCCTGGCTTGTGGCCACTTGGTGGGTCCCCTGATCTATATCTTTCACGCAATATTTTTTATATATTCCAAAATAATTCTCCGTAAGTATTCAGGACTTTTGGAGTTGTGCAGAATAGGTCTCTCAGGTTTTCTTCTTTTTCGGTCGAGAATTCCAGCTGCCGGCATTCTCCCTCTTCATGTAAACCTTGTAAAATACGAGAGAAAAGGCATAAGTAATGTACCATCATGTGTATTAACAAGCCATAATGCGATAAATATCAATATAAAAGCTTGATGCAAAATGAACGTATCAACTCCCCCAAGCTTAGACCTCGCTTGTCCTCAAGCGAGGTACGGAAATTGTTAATATGCCCACATGTTTAAAGATAGAGGTGTCGATCCAAAAAAAATACAGACATGAAGGCATCATGGTTATCTTTAGAAGAGCAACACATATTGACATATAATTTCTTATGCTAGAGTAACAATTCATTCACAAGAAAAATATGGATCAAGAACTCTATTGAGAACTAACAAACTATGATCTCGGTCATTGAAGCAATTCCAATTTATCATAAGGTAGGAAATATTCAAATATAAGAGCTTGTAAAGCAAATCCACATACTCAATCATCTTATAGTCTTTCATAATTGCTAACACTCGCGTGCTACCTATGAGGTCAAAGCTTCAATCGGACATAGAGAAAGATAGGGGCTTATAGTTTTGCCTCCCAACTATTTACCTCAATGGTAATGTCAACAATAATAACTCATGATCACCCACATCCGAGTGGATATATGTGTCTAGATCATTCCCCAACACATGACGCTTGCCAAAAGATAAAGGCGAAATAAAGGAAATGGTGAAAATCACCATGACTCTTGCATAAAGGTAAGTACTAGAGAGTAAAGGTAATACATAGGCCCTTCGCAGAGGGAAGCAGAGGTTGTCATGCGCTTTTATAGTTGGATGTGCAATCCCTTAATGCAAAAGAATGTCACTTTATATTGCCCCTTGTGATAAAGAACTTTATTATGCAGTCTGTCGCTTTTATTTCTTCCATATCACAAGTTCGTATAAAGTTTATTTTCCTCACACTAATAGATCGCACATATTTAGAGACCAATTTTTATTGCTTGCACCGATGCCAACTTACTTGAAGGATCTTACTCAATCCATAGGTAGGTATGGTGGACTCTCGAGGCAAAAGCGAGTTAAAGGTGTTTGGATCATAAGTAGTATCTCTACTTGGTGCGGAAGTTTTTGCCTGATATGGGGTGGAAGCAAGCGACACATGTTGAAGGATCTATAATCATATAACTTCTGTTCGGAAATAAGAAAACATAACTCATTATGTTGTCCTCCTTGTCCAACATAAACTTCTTAACATATAATATTTTAATGAGTGCTCACAATCATAAATGATGTCCAAGATAATATATTCATATGTGCACCTCTCTTTCTTTGTTACTTCCTTTTAATTACAACAATGACAAATAGCTTTTTTTGTCAACTCACAACAAATTTCAATCGACATACTTTTTATATGTGAAGTCATCACTCCCCATAAGATCATTATATATACTCTTTGCTTTTATTCTATACTTCTTTCAATTTCTTTTTCTCAAGACCATAGCAAGCAAGCAAAGCCCTGAACTCAAAACTACTCTTCATTATATACTCTCAGTCTTGCTTACATAGGGGGAACATAAAGACAAACTCAAAACTAGATAACACTAAAAGTTTATTCTACTAGATCAAGATATAACCAAAAGGTGCGATGGTGATACGATACCGGGGCACCTCCCCCAAGCTTGGCACAAGCCAAGGGGAGTGCACATACCCATGTGTTTAGTTGTCTTTCTTCAGAGGTGGTGATGTTATATTCTTGGTGATGATGCCCCTCAAAATGTGATTCTCCTCCTTAAGCTTATTATATTGTTGTCTGAGATCCATTATTTCCTTGCGAAGTTTTCCAGAGACTGTTAGAGCTCCCATAACCCATGGATATTTCATTGCTGCGGGGGAAGAAGCAACATTTTTTTCATATTTTCATAAGTAAGAAATTTAGCATTGGGAGGGATAACCCAATGCGGAATTGCCGAGCTCTGAAGTTCTTCCAACATGGCTCCAGGTTGTAGACGAGCGGTAATTTCTTGGTCTTCCGCCATGGCATCTATCCTTTCAAGTCAGCCTCCATATCTTCCTCCATGGCCTGCCCGAAGTGGTTGGCTTTGTTGAATGCTCCGGACCCCGGTGTCAGGTGAGAGGCACGGCTCGCTCCGACTGACTCCTGCGAAGATATCTTGCTCTAAATCTGTTGTAGAAACAGCTCAAAACAAAAACAGGAGATATTTTCATGATACGAAGGTCAAAACCTTTGGGACATTATATAATGAATTTTTACCGACCCAAAAGAGCATACTACAAGAAAACGGAGTCCGGAGGGTACACGGGGTGGCCACAAGCCACACGGGCACGCCCAGGGGGGGTAGGGCGTGCCCCCTTGCTTGTCGCCTCCTCATGCACTTTTTGGACTGCTTTAAATTTTCCTAATTTTTTAACTATTTCAAAACTGATAAAACTTGTCGTTGGAAAAGTTTTGGAGTAGGTTTGCTTACCGTAACACATACCTATTCCTTTTCGGAGTCTGAAACGTTCTAATAGGTCTACCTACTGTACTCCTTCGGAGTTATGGTATTGATAATATTGGTTTCAACATCTATGGGAGTCCCTGAGATATAATGTTTGATTATTTGCCCATTTACCACCTTCGGATTTGTGCCTTCGTCATTGTTGATCTTGATGGCACCGGAACAATATACTTCCTCGATAATGTAAGGCCCTTCCCATTTAGAGAGAAGTTTTCCTGCAAAAAATCTAAAACGAGAGTTGTATAGCAAGACATGATCACCTACATTGAATCCACGCTTTTCTATCCTTTTATCATGCCATCTCTTAACCTTTTCTTTAAACAACTTGGCATTCTCGTAGGCTTGGGTTCTCCATTCATCAAGTGAGCTAATGTCAAATAATCTCTTCTCTCCAGCAAGTTTGAAATCATAACTAAGATCTTTAATTGCCCAATAAGCTTTATGTTTTAGCTCTAGAGGTAAGTGACATGCTTTACCATAAACCATTTTATATGGAGACGTACCCATAGGGTTTTTGTAAGCGGTTCTATAAGCCCATAATGCATCATCAAGTTTCTTAGACCAATTCTTTCTAGACCTATTAACGGCGTTATTCAAGATCAATTTAATTTCTCTATTGCTCAATTCTACTTGACCACTAGACTAAGGATGATAAGGAGATGCAATTATATGATTAACATCATACTTAGAAATCAATTTACGGAAAGCACCATGAATAAAGTGTGAACCACCATCAGTCATTAAATATCTAGGGACTCCAAATCTAGGGAAAATAAATTCTTTCAGCATTTTAATAGAAGTGTTATGATCAGCACTACTAGTTGGAATAGCTTATACCCACTTAGTAACGTAATCAACAGCAACTAGAATATGAGTATAGCCGTTGGACTTCGGAAAAGGTCCCATAAAATCAAAACCCAAAACAACAAATGGTTCCATAACAAGAGAGTAATTCATAGGCATTTCCTAATGTCTACTAATATTACCAATTATTTGACATTCATCACAAGACAAGACAAACTATATTGTAATACCTTGTGTGCAGTCCTATCTCCAGCCTGGTGTCCTCCATAGGCCTCGGAGTGACACTTGTGTAGGATTTGTTCATGTTCATGCTCAGGTACAAAACGTCTAATAATACCATCTACTCCTTTATAAAGGTGTGGATCATCCCAAAAGTAATGTATTCAATCATAGAAGAACTTTTTCTTTTGTTGGTATGTGAAACTAGGCGGTATAAATTTTGCAACAATGTAGTTAGCATAATCAGCATACCAAGGAGCACTACGCAGAGCATTTATGACAGCCAATTGTTCATCAGGAAAGCTATCATCAATAGGTAATGGGTCATCTAGAACATTCTCTAATCTAGACTAGTTATCCGCTACAGGGTTATCAGCATCCTTTCTATCAATAATATGCAAATCAAATTCTTGTAGCAGAAGAACCCATCTAATAAGTCTAGGTTTAGCATCTTTATTTTCCATAAGGTATTTAATAGCATTGTGATCATTGTGAACATTTTTACTTTGGAATCAACAATAAAAGGTCTGAACTTATCACAAGCAAACACAACTCCTAAAAATTCATTTTTAGTGGTAGCGTGGTTTCTTTGAGCACTGTCTAGAGTTTTACTAGCATAATGGATAACATTTAATTTCTTATCAACTCTTTGTCCTAGAACAACACCAACAGCATAATCACTAGCCTCACACATAATTTTAAAGGGTAGGTTCCAATTAGGTGGTTAAACAACAGGTGCAGTGATCAAGCTCTCTGAAGAATTTCAAATGCTTCTCCACAATCATCATCAAAAACGAATTGAACATTTTTTGCAAAACATTAATGAGATGCCTAGAAATCTTAGATAAGTCTTTAATAAACCTCCTATAGAAACCAGCATGACCAAGTAAACTTCTTATACCTTTGATATCTGTAGGACACGGCATTTTTCAATAGCATCAACTTTAGCTTTATCAACTTCAATACCTCTTTCGGAGATTTTGTGTCCCAAGACAATGCCTTCATTAACCATAAAGTGGCACTTATCCCAATTCAATACAAGATTAGTTTCTTCACATCTCTGCAAAACTCGATCAAGGTTGCTCAAGCAATTATCAAATAAAGTTCCGTAAACAGAAAAATCATCCATGAAAACCTCAATAATCTTTTCACAAAGTCAGAGAATATATCCATCATACATCTTTGAAAGGTAGCAGGTGCATTGCATAAAGCAAAAGGCATACCTCTATATGCAAAGGTACCAAAAGGGCAAGTAAAAGTAGTCTTCTCTTGATCCTCTTTTAACACATGTATTAGAGAGAAAGTAGAATAACCGTCTAGAAATCAAAAATGTCTATGTTTGGATAGTATTTCCTGGTAGCTTTATTTAATTTTCCAAAATCAATTACCATTCTATATCCTATATCAATTCTTTATGGGATCAATTCATTTTTATTATTAGGAACTACGGTAATACCTCCCTTTTTAGGGACACAATGAACAAGACTAACCCATCTAATATCAGCAATAGGATAAATTATATGTGCCTCCAGAAGCTTTAGTATTTCATTTCTTACCACTTCCTTCATTTTAGGATTTAACCGTCGTTGGTGATCAACAACTGGTTTAGCATCAGGCTCCATATTAATTTTGTGCTGACATAGAGTGGGACCAATGCACTTAAGATCATCAAGAGTATATCCAATAGCAGCATGGTGCTTCCTCAAAGTTTACAATAATCTCTCTTCTTCATGCTCTCAAAGGTTAGCACTAATAATAACATGATATATCTCCTTTTCATCAAGATAAGCATACTTCAGAGTATCAGGTAATTGTTTAAGCTCAAACATGGGATCGCCCTTGGGTGGAGGAGGATCCCCAAGTATTTCAACAGGCAGGTTGTGTTTCAAAATAGGCTGCTGATCAAAGAAAATCTTACATATTTCCTTCCTTTCATTCATATGCATATCATTTTCATGGTCTAGCAAATATTGTTCTAAGGGATCAGTAGGAGGCACAGCGATAGAATCGAGACCAATAATTTCATCTTTACTAGGAAATTCTCTGTCATGGGGTTGTCTACAAAATAGACAGAAACTTAACTCATGAGTCACATCCCCAGAACTTAGAGTAACAGTTTCTTTCTCACAATCAATCTTAGCATTAACAGTACTCAAGAAGGGTCTACCAAATATAATGGGACAAAAAATCATCTTGTGGGGAACCAAGAACAAGAAAATCAGTTGGATATTATATTTTCCCACACAAGACTTCAACATCTCTAACAATCCCAATTGGTGCAATAGTATTTCTATTGGCAAGCTTAATGGTAACATCAATTTCTTCTAATTCAGCTCGTGCAATATCATTCATAATTTCTTGGTATAAGGTAAATGGAATTGCACTCACACTAGCACCCACATCACATAAACCATGATAACAATGATCTTCTATTTTAACAGAAACAATAGGCACGCCAACAATAGGTCTAGGTTTACCTTTAGTACCAGGTCTAGCAATTCTAGCAGCTTCATCACAGAAATGAATAACATGCCCATCAATATTATCAACCAAGAGATCTTTAACCATAGCAATACTAGGTTCGACTTTAAGTTTTTCATGAGGCATAGGTGTTCTAGCACAACTCTTACGAACCACAGTTGAAGCCTTAGCATGTTCCTTTATTCTAACAGGAAATGGTGGTTTCTCAATATAAGCAGTAGGAATAACAGGATCAGTATTGTAAATACTAGTTTCTTCTTCAACTTTAATAGGTTCAACTACTTTAACTTCAATGGGAGGATGATATTTAAACCACTTTTCCTTGGGGAGATCAACGTGAGAAGCAAAAGATTCATAGAAAGAAGCTACTATCTCAGAGTCAAGTCCATATTTAGTGCTAAAATCACGAAAAGCATCGGTCTCTATAAAGGATTTAACACAATCAAACTTAAGGCTTATACCTGACCCATTACCTTCGTCGAGTTCCCAATTTTTAAGGTCGCTTTTAATTCTTTCCAATAAGTCCCATTTGAAGTATATATCTTTGTTCATAAAGGAACCAGCACAAGAAGTATCGAGCATGGATTGATCATTACGAGAGAGCCGAGCTTAAAAATTCTGAATAATAATTTCTCTCGGAGCTCATGACTGGGGCATAAATATAACATTGACTTAAGCCTCCCCCAAGCTTGAGAGATTCTTTCTCCTTCACGAGACCCAAAATTATAAATATAATTCCGATCACAATGAACCAGATGCATAGGATAAAACTTCTCATGAAATTCCAATTTCAATCGGTTGTAGTTCCATGATCCAATATCATCACGTAGCCTATACCATGTCAATTCCTTCTCCTTCAAAGATAAAATAAAGACATTCTTCTTGACATCATCCTAGGGAAGAACTGCAAGCCTAAATAATCCACAAACTTCATCCACATAGATTAGGTGCAAATCAGGATGTAGTGTTCCATCTCCTGCATAAGGATTAGCTAGTAGTTTTTCTATCATACCCGAAGGAATTTCATAATAAATATTTTCAGTAGGTGCAGTAGGTTGAGTAGCATCTCTTTGTGCTTCCGGTTGGCGTGAAGATACCCCAAACAAGCCCCTCGAAGGATTATTTTCCATAGTGACAAGTGATAGTAAATTTCAGCACAATATATAAATTTTTCCTTACCAAGTTCCACTCACCAAAGGCGCTTCACTCCCTGGCAACAGCGCCAGAATAGAGTCTTGATGACCCACAAGTATAGGGGATCTATCATAGTCCTTTCGATAAGTAAGAGTATCGAACCCAATCAGGAGCAGGAGGAAATGACAAGCGGTTTTTAGTAAGGTATTCTTTGCAAGCACTTAAATTATTGGTAATAGATAGTTTTGTGATAAGGTAATTCCTAATGGGTATTAAGTAACAAATGTAACAAAGGTGCAGAGAGGTGGACCAATCCTTTTTGTAGCAAAGGACAAGCCTGGACAAACTCTTATATAAAGCAAAGCGCTCCCGAGGACACATCATGCTCACATGATTCTCATTCATTACTTTGATAATTTGATATGTGGGTGGACCGTTGCTTGGGTTCTGCCCTTACTTGGACAAACCTCCTACTTATGATTAACATCTCTCGCAAGCATCCGCAACTGCGAAAGAAGAATTAAGATAAATCTAACCATAGCATGAAACATATGGATACAAATCAGCCCCTTATGAAGCAATGCATAAACTAGGGCTTTAGCTTCTGTCACTCTAGCAACCCATCATCTACTTATTACTTCCCAATGCCTTCCCCTAGGCCCAAATAATGGTGAAGTTCCATGTAGTCCACGTTCACATAACACCACTGGGGGAGAGACAACATACATCTCCTAAAAATATCAATCGAATACCAAATTCACATGATTGCTTATAAAAAGACTTATCGCATGTCCTGAGGAAGAAACGTAATTACTCACAAAGCATATTCATGTTCATAATCAGAGGATTATTAATGATCATTAAGGATCTGAACATATGATCTTCACCAAGTAAACCAACTAGCATCAACTACAAGGAGTAATCAACACTACTAGCCACCCACAGGTACCAATCTGAGGTTTTGAGATAAAGATCGGATACAAGAGATGAACTAGGGTTTCGAGAGGATATGGTGCTGATGAAGATGTTGATGGAAATTGACACCCTCTCAATGAGAGGATCGTTGGCGATGACGATGGCTTTGATTTCCCCATCCGGGAGGGAAGTTTCCCCCGCAGAACAGCTCCGCCGGAGCCCTAGATTGGTTCTGCCCAAGTTCCGCCTCGAGACGGAGGTGCTTCTCCCCGAAAGTTCTGATATGATTTTTCCATGTTAAAACCCTCCATATAGCAGAAGATGGGCACCTGAGGCCTGCCAGGGGGCCCACAAGCCTGCAGGGCGCGCCCCTCGGCTTGTGGCCACCTGGTGGGTCCCTGTAGCGACCCGACTCAAGACGAGTCATGCCTCTGGTGTTTCCGTACCATCCCAAGATCATGCTAGTACAGACACAGTACAAAATGTATATATTCAAGAGTTCAATCACACAGCTTTATTAATCGAAATCACATAAAGAGTACTTTATTACAATAAAGGATTACAATAAAGTGGCTGAAGGCCAACTCATGAGATATCTAACGAAGACTAGCGGAAGCATCAGGTAGACGAGTCCATCCGACTCCAAGCGCATGTCGCTCAGCGTAGATCTTAGCCTCACTCCTGGTCGAAAAAGTACTCTGCAACATGATACGTTGCAGCCGAGTAGGTCAGCATATTGAATATGCCGGCAAGTCATCAAAGAGAGGAGTAAAAATAATAATCAACTATCTCTACATGCATATTTGGCCAGTGGAGCTGAGTTTTGCATAAAGCCAGTTTTATCCTACAACAAGAGGGGTTGAAAGCAAAATATTACTACATAGTTTGTTGTTAACGAGATGGTTCCGCCAACCAATTCTCGTACCCGAATAGTTGTTAACACCCACATCATTATTAAGTTGTGTCGAGAGTTCAGGGGAAATTCAATGCCTTCGGCTCAAGTTGTCCATGACCGTGGACACGGCTAATCGATTAGGTTTGAGTACTCTGCAGAGTTTTGCACACGTTCCCCAAAAGATTTGATCGCCTCCGGGTTTGTCCTCGTACTTCAGGGTGTTTGAAGACCGTGATCAAAACATGGTCTTTCAACGGGTCCCTCTGAATCCCTATCGGTGCCCATCCATTCCTATCGTTCGTCTACATCTGCTAGCACCGCCTGTCCAGAGTCGCTGCGTTGTCCAACCAAGCCAGAGCCCATAATGACTTGTGGCTGTGCAGGTAAGCCTTGAGTCTTGAAGTCTCCGTCCGTCTCTTCGAGCCTGGGTGAAGCTTTCCGCAGGATGACATGGCCTCTCCAGCATCCCGGGCATCCACTGGGTTTTCCAGGGAGACGATCAACCGTCCTTCACCCAGAGTTGCATTGCGTCCGAGGTCTTGAAAATCTTGTCTTAGCAGGTCTTGATTATTTAATCAACCTCGCCTCACTCATGCTATACACTCAACCGATAACCCGTCTACTCAAGCATAGCATTAAGAAATTGTCGTCCCGGGGCCAAGTATCGGGTTGTTGTGTTCCTACCACATGATAGTACAACTTATACTAAAGTTTCCAAGTACCTAGGCAGCATGCAATTGGGCAAAGAAGGTGATCTACCATGCATCGAAAACATAGGTAAAATAACATGATCAAAATGACTTGCCTTGATGATAGTTGTCTTGCTCGAGCGCTTCTAAGTAACACGCTTCGCACTCCGGATGATCTACCGATACAAACACAAAGCACACCATAAGCACTTCAATCAAGCCACAAGTAAAAATAACATCGCTAGTAAGTATTTGCTAAAGACTACGCAAAAGAATTTATCGCGCGCCGGTATGGCAGAAACTTGTTTCTGTTGAAAACACCAGTAAAAATACTTTCAAAAATTTGAAACTTCTAGCACAGTAAGAGTTTATCACTAGGAGGCAGTAGCAAAAAGAATCAACTCAAAATCATTTTTCAAACTCCTGGAATAGGCAAAACAAGGTTTAAACTAAATCTGCTCTAACTTATATTTAAAAATTTCAAACATAGATTTTTAAAAACTACAGGAAATCTCTGAGCTACTGGAAAAAGAATCAATGTCATTGGACTTAGGGATAAAAAGTTGTGGCCAAATCAAAACAGAAAGTTTCTGTTTTTGAAATCAGGCAGAAAAATGAAACGCTAACTAGCTAACTAATGGGGTACACGTGGCAAGCTACGGTTAGCTGCGGAGGGCGCTTGTTGGAACGCTACGGGAAAACGGCCTAAGGCTAGCAAAAAACTACTGGTTAAAACTTAAGTGGGAATAAAAACTGTGGGTTTTCTAAGATAAACCGAACAGGTACTAGGGATCTAACCTAGACCCTATATACAAGATCTAACGGCTAAAAGGAAATAACATGAAATAACAGAGGGGAGGGACTACCTTGGCTGGCCGTGGGTTGCTCCGGCGAGAAGGAGCTGGCCGGCGAGGGAGGGGAGCTCCGGGGCGTGGAGGGGATGGGGCGGCGGCGACGGGGAAGTCCTCCTCCTCGGGGGGAGGCGCTCGGGGAGAGAGGCGGCGACGGGGGCTGCTCCCAGGGGCGGGGTAGACGGTGCAGTAGCTTTGCACCGGCGGCAGCAGTGGAGAGGGGACGGGGCGGCGGCGGTCCGGCGGGTTTAGGGTTGGGAACGGGGTGGCTCGGGGAGGGGGAGTATTTATAGGCTGGGAAGGGTAGTGCTAAGGAAGGAGAGGGAGAGAAAATCGGGGAGGGAAATCTCTGGTTCCTGCTCGGGCTCGATCGGGCAGAAGAAAACAAGGAAGGAGGAGGGAGGTAGGAGAAAGGTGACGTGGAGGGAGAGTGGGTTCGGCCAGGGGTCCACGGGTAAGTGAGAGGGGGAGGGGATGTTGGGGTCGGGCGGCCTGCAACAAAGGGATCTGAGATCCCTGGAATAGTGGGGATTCGGCCCAGTGGCTATAGTGCGCCCGGCGGCGGCGGTTTCTTAAGGAAAAAAAATTCCTATTATCTAACTTTTTCCAACACAGAAAACAAAAGCTAATAAAGGGAAATAAATCAAAATATTTATATAGGGTATTATATACCAAAAAATCAGAAAAATCTCCTCTACCCAAATAACATTTTTCCAAAGCAAAAATAAAAACTTAAAAAAAATGTTTTTTCAGAAATTCCCAGTTTTATTTAATTCTTTTTGCAATCATTTTTGCAAAAGAACTTTGGGTTTTCTTGGCTCAAATATTTCAGAAATTTGCCCGCATTTTGGAGGGTCATTTTCCTCCGCTCTCTCTCTTGCGTGCAAGAGAGTATTTCTCCGGGCATTACTCGCGCGAGGAAAAATGAAAATGCAAATCAAAAAGACGAAAGGAAATTCACGTGCTAAATTTAATTCACTCAATATGCATAGATGCTTAGCTACAATGTAAAAACATTCCCAATTAGGAAAATTGGGATGTTACAAACCTACCCACCTTAAGATGAATCTCGCCCTCGAGATTCGGGTTGGCTAGAAAACAGGTGCGGGTGGTCTCGACGAAGATCCTCTTCTCGTTCCCAGGTGGCTTCTTCCTCGGTGTGGTGGCTCCACAACACCTTGCAGAACTTGATGATCTTGCTGCGAGTAACTCTGTTGGCAGTCTCGAGAATCCTGACGGGTTTCTCCTCATACGTCAGATCATTGTCAAGCTGTATGGCCTCTAGGGGCACTGTATCTCTCAACGGAACATCGGCCATCTCAACGTGGCATTTCTTCAACTGGGAAACATGGAAGACATCATGAACTCCGGACAATCCTTCCCGCAGTTCCAGTTTGTATGCAACTTCGCCTCTACGTTCAAGAATTTTGTAGGGGCCAATGAAACGAGGTGCTAATTTCCCTTTCACACCGAATCTCTTGATTCCTAGAAGTGGAGACACCGGAAGGTATGCTCGGTCTCCCACTTCGTACGTTACTTCCTTGCGTTTGCTGTCGGCATAACTCTTCTGCCTGGACTGAGCTATCTTGAGTCGGTTACGAATAAGCTTGACCTTCTCTTCAGAATCTCGGATAAGGTCGGGACCCAAAAAGTTGTCGGTCTCCAACTCCATCCCACATCAACGGTGTTCTGCACCTCCTTCCGTATAGAGCTTCGAAAGGGGCCATCTTCAGACTGGTCTGGTAGCTGTTGTTGTATGAGAACTCGGCATACGGTAAATTGTCATCCCAACTAGACCCATAGTCTAGTGCGCAAGCTCTCAACATGTCCTCCAGAATCTGATTAACTTTCTCGGTCTGTCCATCTGTCTGCGGGTGAAAAGTTGTACTGAACTCCAATCTTGTTCCCAAGGTTTCATGCAGTTGGTGCCAAAATTTTGATGTGAACTGAGTCCCTCTATCGGACATAATGCTCTTCGGTACTCCGTGCAGACATACGATCCTCGTCATATATATCTTGGCCAGCTTGGCACTCGTGTAAGTAGTCTTCACTGGAATAAAGTGAGCTACCTTGGTCAAACGATCGACCACAACCCAAATAGAATTATAGCCAGAACGGGTCCGAGGTAATCCTGTGATGAAGTCCATACCAAGCTTTTCCCATTTCCATTCAGGTATCGGCAGAGGTTGGAGCAAACCTGCTGGCTTCTGATGCTCGGCTTTTACTCGCTGACAAACATCGCATATCGCTATGAACTCGGCAATGTCTTTCTTCAATCCTGTCCACCAGAAACTTTCTTTCAGATCCAGATACATCTTAGTGTTACCGGGGTGTATCGAGTATGGGGAATCATGAGCTTCCTGAAGTATCAACTTCCTGAGTTCGGGATCATTGGGCACATAGATGCGGTCCTCAAACCATAAAGTTCCGTGTTCATCCTCACGAAAACCTTTAGCTTTCCCGTCTTCCATTTTCTGCTTAATCTCAGCTATCTCCTTGTCTGCTTTCTGTGCTTCACGGATCTTTTCCGTCAAAGTAGACTGAATTTCCAGAGTGGCAACAAATCCTCTTGGAACTATCTCCAATTTGAGCTCTCGAAGGTCATCGACTAGCTCCTGGGGTAATCCTCCCGCTGTGAGCGTGTTCACATAACTCTTGCGGCTCAACGCATCGGCTACAACATTTGCCTTGCCTGGGTGATAATGTAATCTCATGTCATAGTCCTTGATCAACTCTAGCCATCGTCTCTGTCTGAGGTTCAACTCCTTCTGCGTGAAGATATATTTCAGGCTCTTGTGATCAGTGTAAACATCACAACTATTTCCGATCAGGAAATGTCTCCAGGTCTTGAGAGCGTGCACTACGGCTGCTAGTTCCAAGTCATGTGTGGCATAATTCAACTCATGAGGTCTGAGATGTCTGGATGCATAGGCTACAACTTTGCCTTCTTGCATGAGCACTCCTCCGAGTCCTTGACGAGAAGCGTCACAGTAAACCTGGAAATCCTTCCGAATGTTCGGCAATATCAGCACTGGGGCTGTAACAAGACGTTTCTTCAGCTCTTGAAAACTGGTTTCACATTCCTCAGTCCAAATATACTTGGATTCCTTCTTCAACAACTCTGTCATGGGTTTGGCAATCTTTGAGAAATTCTCAATGAACCTCCGGTAATATCCGGCAAGTCCGAGGAAACTGCGGATCTCCTTGACTAAAGTGGGTGCTACCCATTCGGTGATTGTTGCGACCTTGGCAGGGTCCACTGCTATTCCTTCTCCTGAGATGACGTGTCCGAGAAATCCGACTTCCTTCAACCAAAACTCACATTTGCTAAACTTTGCATATAGCTTATGCTCTCGAAGCTTCTCCAGAACTAGACGCAGGTGTTCCTTGTGTTCCTCTTCGTTCTTGGAGAATATCAGTATGTCATTGATGAACACCACGACAAACTTGTCCAAGTATTCCATAAATACCTTGTTCATCAGATTCATAAAATATGCGTGAGCATTAGTCAGTCCAAATGACATGACCGTGTACTCATACAAGCCGTACCGAGTGGTGAAGGTTGTCTTGGGTATATCCTGTTCACAAATCTTCAACTGATGATACCCGGATCAAAGATCGATCTTTGAGAATACGCGAGCTCCAACTAACTGATCAAACAGATCATTGATCATCGGCAAGGGGTACTTGTTCTTGATGGTCACATCGTTCAATGCGTGATAATCGACAACCATTCTCAAGGATTTGTCCTTCTTTTCAACCAAGAGCACTGGGGCTCCCCAAGGTGAAGAACTTGGGCGAATATACCCTTTGTCCAATAGCTCCTTAATTTGCTTCTTGATTTCTATCAAGTCATTTGCGGGCATCCGATAAGGTCTCTTGGATATCGGGGCTGTTCCGGGTAATAGCTCAATCAAGAATTCAATCTCTCTATCGGGTGGCATGCCCGGCAATTCCTCCGGAAATACATCTGGGTACTCCTGTACAATCGGTACTTCCTCCTGGACTACTCCCGTGAGAGAGTTTACTCGATTACTCCGTGTCGGGCGCTGAGACACGTACTTAATCCGTTTCTGCCCGGGGGTGGTGAGCAAAATAGACTTAAGGGCACAATCGATATTCCCTTCATACTTGGCCAACCAATCCATGCCTAGGATTACATCCAATCCCTGGGACTCTAATACGATGAGGTCGGTGGGAAAATTATGGTTCCCGATATTGAGACTCAAAGCATGGCATCCTATCCCGGTTGTCATCATGCCTCCTGGGGAACTGACGTTAATAAGCTGGTTGAGGGTTCTAGTTGGCAAACTATACTTTTCCACAACTACCCTTGATATGAATGAATGTGTTGCACCAGAATCAAAAAGTACCAATACTGGACGTGAATTTAGCAAACACTTACCAACCACAGTATCGGGGTGATCATAGACCTCTTCAACATCAAGGTGGTTCACCTGAGCTCGAGGAAAAGGATTGGGCTTCTTTGGTGCAGAGTTGCCGTTGTCGTTTCCATTTCCCTGCTTGTTCTGGGGACAATCAGTGGCATAGTGTCCCGTCTTCTGACACTTGAAGCAAGTGATGTGAGTCAGATCCTTCTGAGCTGGAGCTGAATGCTGCTGAGTGCTGGTACCGCCATTCTTGAAGTTGTTGTTGTTGCGGTGGTTCCCATTTCCTCCATGGTTGTGGCCTCCATGGTTGTGCACCGGGTGGTTATGCTGAACGTGTCCTCCAAACTTACCGGATCCAGTCCCGGTATTCCCTGAATAAGGGGTGTAGCGAGGCTTCTGCTGAGTGCCGGAGTTGAACTTTCCAACCCCATACTTTCGCTTGCGGTTCTCCATCTGCTGGTGTTTCCCTTCCAAGATGAGGGCCTTATCAACCAGCTCCTGGTAGTTGTTGAAGGTGGCTACAGTCAACTGAATGCTCAGCTCATCATTCAGTCCTTCCAAGAACTTTTCCTGCTTGGCCGCATCATCGGCCACATCTCCAGGTGCATAACGGGCGAGCATGCTGAATTCATCAACGTACTGGGCCACAAAGTGATTCCCCTGGCGTAAGTTGCGGAACTCACGCTTCTTCAGACTCATTGCACCAGCTGAGACATGCGCGGTGCGGAAGGCTTGCTTGAATTGCTCCCAAGTGACTCCAGCAATGGGATAAGTGGTGGTGTAGTTCTCCCACCAAGCAGCTGCAGGGCCTTCAAGTTGATGCGCGGCAAAACGCACCTTCTTAGCTTCAGTACAACCAGCAGTGATAAGTTCACGCTCTATCTTGTGGAGCCAATCATCTGCCACAATGGGCTCAATGCTGCTGGAGAAAGTTGGAGGGTTCAACCTCAAGAAACGGGTGAGATTGTCGGCCTGGGGTGGGTGATGGTTGTTGTTGTTGTTCTGGTTCTGGATGATTAGCTGCATCAGGGTGTTTTGTTGCTGGATCAACTGGGTGAGTTCCGGGGAAAGTTGGAGGTAGGGGCGCGTCTCGAAGGCATCTGATGTTTGTGGAGGGGTGAGATTAGCATAGAACAATGGTCTAAGAGGAATTACACTACCCATATGAATGCAACAAACAAGCATCACACCACACATTTTTATTCAATACCATCACAAAGGTTCACACGGGGATACAAAATTCGATAATCCTAAACATCGGCCTAAAACGTATAACGATAAAGTAAATTTGGTGGTCTAGTCTAAGTGTTCTCCTCAGAAAAGTATGGTGACGGGTCCTTCGGTGGAGCTTTCTTCATAGTCCTCGTCGTTGCTGATCAAGGGGGCTACGTCTCCTTCGGGATGAAGGTTCTCGCCCATGTCCAGTTCCTCCTCCAGGTATGCAACTCGAGTCTTCAGCTTCTCGATTCGCTCCAGAAAGTCCTTCGCCTCCAGTTCGTGCTCATAGTGGGCTTCCCGAGCTGCTTCTTCGAGTTCAAGCTCGCGGAGCGACAGTTGCTTGATCTTCCTGGCGTCCTTGATCACATGATGCTCCCGAGTCCCGCTGTACTTCTCCAAGGTCTGAGCATAAGACAAGAGAGCGTCCTTGGTCTTGCTTGAGATGATTTCTCCGTCTTCGCTTCTCCGGGATACGGTGAATAGGTCTGGAGAAATATGGCAGCCTTTGTATTCTTCCTTGATACGTCCGAGTGCACAATGGATCGCCATGTCCCTTCCGAGAATCCAGTTGGGTGCGATGAACTTGAAATCCATCGGCTCAGTGCGCGGCTGGAATGTCCTTCTGGGAATGTGCACCTCGATCCTGTAGCGTGAATCCTCCGGGTAAGACGAAGTTGGCTTCCCTGTGATAGTCGGCAGAGCAATCCTCAAGTCCTTGGTGATCTGCACCAGCTCCTTTCCAAACGGCATAGTGGTGTCGGGCTGGCAAAACTCCGTGAACTTAACAGGGATGAAGGTGGCCATCTAAACATTGGAAAATCGAAGAGAAGATAGAAATGATCAGAAGAGGAAATAGAAGATTTATAGAGATAAGAGAAAATAGTTTTCTTCCTAAGGCTTTTCCATTCCTAGAGGTTACGTCCTAAGGTCAGCGTGTGCTCTGATACCATTTCTGTAGCGACCCGACTCAAGACGAGTCACGCCTCTGGTGTTTCCGTATCATCCCAAGATCATGCTGGTACACACACAGTACAAAATGTATATATTCAAGAGTTCAATCACACAGCTTTATTAATCAAAATCTCATAAAGAGTACTTTATTACAATAAAGGATTACAATAAAGTGGCTGAAGGCCAACTCATGAGATATCTAACGAAGACTAGCGGAAGCATCAGGTAGACGAGTCCATCCGACTCCAAGGGCATGTCGCTGAGCGTAGATCGTAGCCTCACTCCTGGTCGGAAAAGTACTCTGCAACATGATACGTTGCAGCCGAGTAGGTCAGCATATTGAATATGCCGACAAGTCATCAAAGAGAGGAGTAAAAATAATAATCAACTATCTCTACATGCATATTTGGCCAGTGGAGATGAGTTTTGCATAAAGCCAGTTTTATCCTACAACAAGAGGGGTTGAAAGCAAAATATTACTACATAGTTTGTTGTTAACGAGATGGTTCCGCCAACCAATTCTCGTACCCGAATAGTTGTTAACACCCACATCATTATTAAGTTGTGTCGAGAGTTCAGGGGAAATTCAATGCCTTCGGCTCAAGTTGTCCATGACCGTGGACACGGCTAATCGATTAGGTTTGAGTACTCTGCAGAGTTTTGCACACGTTCCCCACAAGATTTGATCGCCTCCGGGTTTGTCCTCGTACTTCAGGGTGTTTGAAGACCGAATGATCAAAACATGGTCTTTCAACAGGTCCCTTTGAATCCCTATCGGTGCCCATCCATTCCTATCGTTCGTCTACATCTGCTAGCACCGCCTGTCCAGAGTCGCCGCGTTGTCCAACCAAGCTAGAGCCCATAATGACTTGTGGCTGTGCAAGTAAGCCTTGAGTCTTGAAGTCTCCGTCCGTCTCTTCAAGCCTGGGTGAAGCTTTCCGCAGGATGACATGGCCTCTCCAGCATCCCGGGCATCCACTGGGTTTTCCAGGGAGCCGATCAACCGTCCTTCACCCAGAGTTGCATTGCATCCGAGGTCTTGAAAATCTTGTCTTAGCAGGTCTTGATTATTTAATCAACCTCGCCTCACTCGTGGTATACACTCAACCGATAACCCGTCTACTCAAGCATAGCATTAAGAAATTGTCGTCCCGGGGCCAAGTATCGGGTTGTTGTGTTCCTACCACATGATACTACAACTTATACTAAAGTTTCCAAGTACCTAGGCAGCATGCAATTGGGCAAAGAAGGTGATCTACCATGCATCGAAAACATAGGTAAAATAACATGATCAAAATGACTTGCCTTGATGATAGTTGTCTTGCTCGAGCGCTTCTAAGTAACACGCTTCGCACTCCGGATGATCTACCGATAAAAACACAAAGCACACCATAAGCACTTCAATCAAGCCACAAGTAAAAAATAACATCGCTAGTAAGTATTTGCTAAAGACTACGCAAAAGACTTTATCGCGCGCCGGTATGGAAGAAACTTGTTTCTGTTGAAAACACGAGTAAAAGTACTTTAAAAAATTTGAAACTTCTACCACAGTAAGAGTTTATCACTAGGAGGCAGTAGCAAAAAGAATCAACTCAAAATCATTTTTCAAACTCCTGGAATAGGAAAAACAAGGTTTAAACTAAATCTGCTCTAACTTATATTTAAAAATTTCAAACATAGATTTTTAAAAACTACAGGAAATCTCTGAGCTACTGGAAAAAGAATCAATGTCATTGGACTTAGGGATAAAAAGTTGTGGCCAAATCAAAACAGAAAGTTTCTGTTTTTGAAGTCAGGCAGAAAAATGAAAAGCTAACTAGCTAACTAATGGGGTACACGTGGCAAGCTACGGTTGGCTGCGGAGGGCGCTTGTTGGAACGCTACGGGCAAACGGCCTAAGGCTAGCAAAAAACTACTGGTTAAAACTTAAGTGGGAATAAAAACCGTGGGTTTTCTAAGATAAACCGAACAGGTACTAGGGATCTAACCTAGACCCTATATACAAGATCTAACGGCTAAAAGGAAATAACATGAAATAACAGAGGGGAGGGACTACCTTGGCTGGCCGTGGGTTGCTCCGGCGAGAAGGGGCTGGCCGGCGAGGGAGGGGAGCTCCGGGGCATGGAGGGGATGGGGCGGCGGCGGCGGGGAAGTCCTCCTCCTCGGGGGGAGGCGCTCGGGGAGAGAGGCGGCAACGGGGGCTGCTCCCAGGGGCGGGGTAGACGGTGCAGTAGCTTTGCACCGGCGGCAGCAGTGGAGAGGGGACGGGGCGGTGGCGGTCCGGCGGGTTTAGGGTTGGGAACGGGGTGGCTCGAGGAGGGGGGGTATTTATAGGCTGGGAGGGGTAGTGCTAAGGAAGGAGAGGGAGAGAAAATCGGGGAGGGAAATCTCTGGTTCCTGCTCAGGCTCGGTCGGGCAGAAGAAAACAAGGAAGGAGGAGGGAGGTAGGAGAAAGGTGGCGTGGAGGGAGAGTGGGTTCAGCCAGGGGTCCACGGGTAAGTGAGAGGGGGAGGGGATGTTGGGGTCGGGCGGCCTATAACAAAGGGATCTGAGATCCCTGGAATAGTGGGGATTCGGCCCAGTGGCTATAGTGCGCCCGGCGGCGGCGGTTTCTTAAGGAAAAAAAATTCCTATTATCTAACTTTTTCCGAAACAGAAAACAAAAGCTAATAAAGGGAAATAAATCAAAATATTTATATAGGGTATTATATACCAAAAAATTCAGAAAAATCTCCTCTACTCGAATAACATTTTTCTAAAGCAAAAATAAAAACTTAAAAAAATGTTTTTTCAGAAATTCCCAATTTGCTTTATTTCTTTTTGCAATTATTTTTGCAAAATAACTTTGGGTTTTCTTGGCTCAAATATTTCAGAAATTTGCCCGCATTTTGGAGGGTCATTTTCCTCCGCTCTCTCTCTTGCGTGCAAGAGAGTATTTCTCCGGGCATTACTCGCGCGAGGAAAAATGAAAATGCAAATCAAAAAGACGAAAGGAAATTCACGTGCTAAATTTAATTCACTCAATATGCATAGATGCTTAGCTACAATGTAAAAACATTCCCAATTAGGAAAATTGGGATGTTACAATCCCCTGATGAATTTATTTCGCCCAATATTTTTTATATATTTCAAAATAATTCTCCTTAAGATTTCAGGACTTTTGGAGTTGTGCAGAATATGTCTCTGAGATTTGCTCCTTTTTTGGTCCAGAATTCTAGTTGTCAGCATTCTCCCTCTTCCTGTGAACCTTGTAAAATAAGAAAGAAAAGGCATAAGTATTGTACCATAATGTATATTAACAGCCCATAATGCAATAAATATCGATATAAAAGCATGATGCAAAATGGTTGTATCACGCGGTTGCCAGTTATCCTCCCAAATGTTTGTCGTTATGCCGTTTCCAATCCATTTTATCAACCCTTGCTTCAATACATCTTTTCCTTCAATGATAGCTCTCCAAATCTGACTAGGATGATTTCCAAGTCTTCCCTACAATATAGAAGAATTAGGATAATATATGTTCTTCACCAAACAGACACTCGGTGATTCAGGTTATAGAAGCATGTGCCATACTTGTCTCGCTAGCATAGCCAAGTTGAATAATTCAAAATCTTTGAAGTCTAAGCGACCCATACATTTTGGTTGTGTCATCACTTTCCATGAAACCCAGTGAGGTTTATGATGTCCATCCTTGCTGCCCCACCAAAATTTCCTTATCAGCATGTTAAGGTCCTCGCAAAGCCCCCTTGGCAATTTAAAACGTAACATGGGAAAAAATTGAACTGCCTTAGCCAGTGCCTTCACCAAAACTTCATTCGCCTCTGTTGGCATTGTTCTCTCTATCTAGA
The DNA here is from genome assembly GCF_904849725.1 of Hordeum vulgare subsp. vulgare. Lineage (NCBI taxonomy): Eukaryota > Viridiplantae > Streptophyta > Magnoliopsida > Poales > Poaceae > Hordeum > Hordeum vulgare. The sequence goes on along the minus strand of NC_058523.1, from coordinate 8,192,533 downwards.
CTTGGCTCTTGTTCCAAATCGGTCCTTCAAATATTTGAACGCCCCATTCTTTGATGTCCCAATATGGCATCCTGAGATATTTATCATCTAGCATTTCATTTGGGACATTTAGGAGTCCTTTAATTTCACCTCTTATTGAATCTCGTACACCCTTACTAAAGAATATAGATGACTTGTCATGGTTGATCCACTGTCCACTTGCCCGACAATAGATATCCACTAGTTGGTTAACCTCATCAATGGGTGTTCATATGCAAACAGTAAATGGTTAATCGGTGGTGTCGTGGATGCCACATGTAGACCATGAAGATTTGATGACTCATTCCTAGATTGTTAAGAGGCACGTAAGGCCCTCTGCTGCAATCAAGAACATATATTGTGATATTGGGTCCACTTGTTGAATCCCTCGAGATGGTTTAGACTCTTGAAGCTTTTCTCCATTGAACAAAATTGAGAACCTCACAATGTTGACCAAACCCATTACTATATTAACCCACTTCACATAGAAGCTGAGTTTCAACATGATTGCCCTGAGATAGGCCCACTCAACCCTGTCATAAGATTTCATCATATCAAGTTTAAGAGCACAATGTTGGTTCCTCTTTGATTTGTTTGTTTTCATGAAATGAAGACATTCTTAAGTTGTTATGATGTTTCAGTAATCAGCCTTCTTGGGACAAAGGTGGACTGCTCCTTAAAATTAATGTCAAGCAATACCAGCTTTAAATGATTTGAGATGACTTTTGAGGCAATCTTATACAACACATTGCCATGGCTAATAGGGCAAAACTATGAAAATAGTGTTGGGTTCTTAACCTTTGGGATCAGGACAAAGATTGTCTCATTGATGCACTTTGCTTTGGTCACATCATCACCACAAGCATCCCAGTGTCTGTGAAAAATGTGCAGGGAGCCCGTTCGGTCGGTGTGCTTTTATTGGAAACTAGCACAATGCCCGTGCTTCGCTACGGAGCAAACAACAGTTGCCATGAATCTGGGTTTGCCAGGTCAAGAAACAGGGTCAGGGGAGAAGAAGAGTAGAATGATCACTAATGATAGGAGTAGGAGATTTAAGCTGAGGTGGACAAGCAACAAAGACTGCATTTGATAAAGATGGCCCTACCATAGGCCCACTGTCCAAACGATACCCTCCTTCCCCTCTCATCGTCATAGCCAAATCCGCCGCTGCGGCAAGAATTGGTCGCCCGTGCTACTGTTGGTGCTGCAAAATCTCGAAACCATCGAGCTCATGGTCATTGGACAAGAAGGACAAGCAACAAAGACCACCACTACCGGATTGACGAAGCCATGTCAAAGGAGGATGTACGACATGGTCATTGGTGCGAGTCCTTCTCGGGCGAATACGCCAATCACCACTTCCTCCTATTCCTCGCCGAGCAGTGAGGGGAGGGCAAAGGCAGTTGAGTGAGTGTTTCTAGTTGCTCCTTAGTACTGTAGGATAGCAGTAATAAGCAAAATAAACAAGCAAACAGAAGGTTTGTGAGAAGATTTGTGATAGATACATAGTTTGACTGGAATACAGATATGCATGCTTGTTGCATTTAAGTTGGAAGCTTATGAAACCAGAACCGTATTGTTCATATCTCAGCAAATTGCAATGATTTGGCATAACTATGGAACACATAGTTTTGGGCTAACAATATACATTTGTTTCTACCAAAACTATCTACCAATGTACATATTAGTTTTCTTGTTATCCGATGGAATGAATTGTTCTGCTTCTCTATCTGCCTTCAGTAAAAGAAAACAAAAGAACACATGAAGAAAATCAATTATCCCTTTTCTAAGCTTACAAGCCATTCATTCTGGTTAGCGCAGCATGGTGTCATCTTGGAATTGTAACCCGCAAGGAAGATTAGCATCCACCCTGTAAATCTTGAGCAGCTCCCACCACCATCTGACTCATGGCAGATGAGCATCGGCTCTGCAGCAGCACTTGCCTTTGATCGTACCATATTGGAACCAGGACTAATCACATGATGTATTATGCATGAAAGGAATAAACTCTATTACCTGGGTCTGAACCTGACTGAAAACTTTTCAACATTTAAGCAAAAGCAATTAGCGACCACTAAAATTTGTGAGTATATTCAGAGAAAGAATGGAAGAAATGGAAGATAAGGCGAATGTTTTGACCCTTATCTTGAACGTCAAATTGGATGTACACCAAATATTTTAATTTGTTGAAGATGTTAACATGCCACATCTCTGCTGAAGAATCTGGAACAGAAGAATCAGAAAAGTGACAACCTTATACTGATTAAGGAAGTCACTACAGAACATATGAATGGTTAGTTCGAAGTTAAGCTATTGCATCCACAAATTATAACTGCCCAAAAGAATCTGGAACACTAAGAATCCAATATGCCAGCTTTTTTGTACTATGTACTTGCAAAAACATGAAAACGACATGAAATCGTTAGCTATAGTAGTGTAGACGGCACAGACAGATCTAGGGGTGGCGGTGCCCGGTGTAATTTGTAGGATGGGGGAGGAGGACCTTCCCGAAGGTAGCATCTCGCGCCGGATCCGGTGCATAAAGTGACTTCACCACCCAACTTTGGACGGATCCCCCATCCCTGCCCAATCCCGGCTCGAGGGAGAGGGAGGGCTCGAGTTTGTAGCGCTATGACTCCCTTCGTGTTGTGTTGTTGCGTTCGAGGAGAGGACAATTATGGTGGTGGCGGCGGCGGCGGGAGGAAGAAGCCACTCCCTCTTCGAGCCCTCTTCCATCACCGACGGCGACTATTCTGTCACCACCGAGATAGGGAAGAGATTGGGGTGAACGGCAGAGATGTGGGGTTATTTGCAAATGTGTACTAAGTGGTGGTCGTCTTTTTACAAATTTGCATAGATTGTGTCGCGTGCGTTAGATGCAGATCGAATGGTCAGAAATCAAGGATGGCAGACACACACCATCATCACCAACTCAGATTTTTATAAGAGTAGAGATATTTGGAATAGTGCATCTTTTACCTTTCACATGGTTCTAGGAAGCGTTGAGCTTGTCGTTCATGTGAGGTGACACTCTGCATGGGACCGTGTCCAGTACCTGGTCTATCGCGTTTACTCCATCTAAGGTGTACAGTTTCGTATAAAAAGTCATTCTAGTTTAGTGCAAGCACATGGAATAAAAAATTCGTAAGCCCATGGCAGCCCAACCCACTAGTACATGGAGAGACCGACTTGTGAGATCCACTTGGTCAATAAGCAATCCAGGGCTTCCTCTAACTTCTCCTAGCTCCCTCGGTTGTTGGTTCTTTGATGTTCGGGTGTATCAACATATACCGAACTGGCTATATACACCAAAATGGATCTTTCTTTTCTCTAACTTCTCTACTTCCGTGAACCCACTTTGAGCGAGCCTGGAATCTGTGGGGATGTCATCTCGCCTTCTCCAACTGCACTGGAGAAGGATCAACCCTCCAAACTCGTCAAGATTCATATATGGAGAGTTACATCTTAAAGTTTGAGAAGTGCATGGATGAACCCATGGGCATATGAACCCACTTTGAAAAACTTATTTCTAAATGCCAAAAGAACCTGGAAAAAAAGTTGCATGCGTACCTCTTCACATTCTACGTGCACGCGGAAAGTTTCACGGGAAACTAACTTCCTTTTTCATTTGTGCAAAAAAAAAGATAGAAAATATATCGTGAAACGCTATTTAGAACAACTGGAAAAAAGTTACAAAGACACAACAAACATATTTTTTTCCTTAGAGAACTTTGTGCCGCACACACACAATCCTGACCCGGCCGGAGTTAAACGGGCCACGCACGCCAAGTGAACGGACCGGGACGCATGATGTCGTCTCTGGCCCAGGCACGACTCCTTGATCATACGGGTCGGCACGGCGGCACAGGATGTACATCAAGGCATGGTTGGGAGCTCCTATGCAGCGCTGCACACGTCAGTTAACGGTTCGGTGCGTGCAGCATCGCTGGAATGGGCCGGCCCACTAACTTGTTGTCCAGTTTTTTTATCTGTTTATTTCTGTCGATCTAGTTGAAAAAACGCTAAGATTTTTTGTTTGTTACGAAAATAAAAATATGAAATCTAAAAAGGTTTACAGATTTAAATAAAAAGGTTCATCCATTTGAAAAAAAAGTTCATATCTTTAAAAAAGGTTCATCAGTTTTGAAAAAAGTTCATCGGTTTGAAAAACAAATACAAAAATTGAAAAAAAAAATCATCCCATTTGGAAAAAGTGCATTAAATCTGAAAAAAGTACATAGAAATTCAAAAAAAGTTCATTTATTTTTTTTAAAGTTCATCGAAGTGAAAAAAAACCATAAACCTTTAGAAAGTTCATCAATCTTTACAAAAATTTCATCCATTTTCAAAAAGATGTTCATCAAATTTAAAAAAAAGTTCATAGCACTTAAATATTTTAGAAAAGGTTCATCGATTTTCAGAGAAAAGTTCATCAATCTTGAAAACTATTCGTAGAAATTTTTAAAAAAATCATCGATATTTAATAAAGTTCATGGAATTTTAAAAATAAATCGTCAAACGGGGCCTAGATGGGCTGGCCCATTTACGAACGTGACCGGCACCAGTTAACAAAAATGCACGTTAACCGATGCCTGTGACGTCAAATAGGAAATGATGGCACCGCTTATAGATTCAAAACAAAAATTAGAAAAATCAAGGCACGGCGAGGGTCCTGCGCTCGTGTGCCAGCCTGCCATAAGGATTCATGCGCTCGTGTTCGTCCATGCTTCATGTTATATGCACTTTCCAAAAGTAAAATAATAAATAATAAATGGGACGGGCCTGCACTCATGCCCAATCTCGCGGCTCAGGCACGGCCTTAGGCGGGCGACATGTCGGCACAACCCGTTTATGAACATGTCGGGCCAGGCCCACACGGGCCAAGCATGCGGGCTATCGGGCCGGCACGCGAAGACCGGTCTAACCGGTCAGGTTTGCACACATATATTGTGCAGATGTATGCGTGTTTTTTTTGTTTTTTGCACATTTTAAAACGTGTTTAAAATGCATCTATTGTAAAATGGGTTCATATGCGATTGCGTGCAGGACGTGCGCTCTCATAAAAGTATTCCCATGTATTGCTCATATCCCATCTCTTACAACAAATTTATGTCAAATAACCTTATATTGCATTCCGATCCAGACTTGAGTGGAATGATAGAAATATGTGTTCATATTTTTTCCCTAAAATTGAGTGGAATAGTTGGAACTTGTATTTTTCTTAAATAACTGGAATAAGAGTCTAGTGTATGTGAAATAACTAATTCAAAGTGTACTTTTATGAATTTGGATGAAATAATCAAAGTATGTGCTCAACTTTTCAAGAGTTGAGTAAAATAATTGAAATGTGTGTTCAATTATAATGTCCATGCAACTGATTTCAAAGATTATTAAAAATAAATTTCACAAGTTTAGTTTCACAAACGTACAAAAACTAATTTAAGTAATCAAAATATGTGTTTGGTTTCATTTGAAACAGTATAATGTTTGTGAATCCAATTTCAAAATTTCCCCTTTGGAACCACGAGGCCTTATTGGGTTCACACTTAAAAGGCACACACCCTTTGAGATTGTGTGCGACCGGATCGGAACTCATTTCCTACATTTTTACACTGGTGTTAAGTGTAACGTGTGCAATCTCTTCCGTTCGTTTCTAATCTAACGGCTGTGAAACAAAGTCAGGAAAAGCACATCCACAGTTCCATACATCTTGTGGATAAGTTAGATACAGACACCTAGTGCTACCAGCAAGAAGCAGTACTCAGGCAAACCTCCTGAAGTTCATTTGGAAGCCAAATGCAACAACTTGCCCAAGTAGCCTATAGTTTCAATATATATATATTCACAAGTCAGTTTGTTTTCATACTAAGTTGGTTTCTGCCGGATATTTTCTCCGGTCCGGTCGTCTTGTTCGCTGTGATTTTCTGGAACATTTTGCATCTGAAAATTTAAAGTGTCTCAAGCAACACTTTGATACGATATGGCAAGGAACATTAAATTCAAAAGAATACGCTGAGTGCCATTCTTTTTTCCTCCCCAAAAGGTAGATATAATACCTGAATGGGTGATTCCTTTCTTGGGTCGAGATAATTCAGTTTGACACAACAACACCCACAACTTAATTTTCAGCTCGATACAGGCGAGTTTCGCTGCATAACGTCACCACATTTCTTCTTCATGTTACACGACGATTCCAGAACATCCACCAAACAAGCACAATAGCAGTCACATCTTCTTGACACAAACAAGTATGATAGATACATTTCCTGGGTATGCCGCCCGCATTTCTTCAGATTGTGCAATGCTTGGCATTCAGGGGTAGGGTAGGTGGGCGCGAGCCAGAAGCAAGCACGTACCAGGCCCGCCTGCCCGCCTTACTTGCACGTACCAGGCCAGCCCGCCCGCTTTACTTGCACCTTGGGAAATGGGTGTTATCGACATAGCCTCCAGACATCGCCATCTGGACGTTTCTCTGGAACTTCTGCGGGTTGTCCCGGAGGACGGCCGCAGCTTCATGATTCAAGGGGTCCTCGTCATTGGGTTGCTGCAGGCATTACCAAGATGGTTTGTGACCCAAATACATGATGAGAAAACAAAACAGAAACAATTACTTTCCCTGACAGCTAATAAACTTTATCAGAAACCCAACAGATAAACTACATTTTGAATGGAAAATCTGCCCTTGCACAGTTAATCTAATATGATATGATGACACTTACTGAGAAAAGAAGGTTTAAACCATAGATTATGGTGTTGATATTCAAGACGGGCTTCCAGTCTTCACGCAGAATGTTCAGGCAGACATTTCCTTCTAGGTCAATATTGGGATGGTAAACCTGAAAGTTACTGTATTAGGAATAGTCAACTTATGATGATGATTGAAAGGAGTCAAAGCTGTGGTGCTTACCTTAGTCTTGCACTTGACCTTTGGAGCCTCGTGAGGGTATGAAGGAGATACTTGGAAGGTGAAAGTGAATGACCCACCTCTAAAAAAGAAAACATTGTGGATATTAGAATAACTGACTAATATTGCTCTGATCAACTGATTAAGAATAATACTGTATATCTCTATGGTGAGGGTCAGGCCTTGGTTCATCAGGGTAACCAGATAACTACTATACAAAGGTGGTCCAGTGTCCACGGTTTGAGGGGAAAGATTTAGGAGAAAGATGAGACAAACTGTAACAAAACAAGGACTTTAGATGAGAGAATGGATTCCCTTATTCTTGCTTCATGAAAACCATAAGACTAACCCTTCTTACATGAGTTGCTAGAAAAAACATAAAGACATACTGCTTCTAAGGAAATAAGGAAGATATGAACCAACACAAGGAAATATATCTGATATGAGAACTAGTACGGTCTGCTGCTTGTATGGCTCGATTGGAGCTACATGTAGACATAAATCATCAACTATAAAGGTGGCCAACAAAAGTAAGTTCTATCTCCATTAAGAAAACTGAATTAGTAGTGAAAAGATGAGATATAATGGCCAGGGGAGCAGGAACATGAATGCTATGGAACCGATGAAAAATAAAGAATAAACAGTAGTAGTTAACAACTGCTCTTCATGTTCCTATTAAAGTACTATAGAATAATCCTTCTTCATGCTATGTCGAGATACTTGCAGGAGTGTGATGTAATTGTAAAATAAAACTAACTTGATTTCTCTCATTAATCCATATTCATCAACAAATATTCCTTCAAGCACGTAACCAAAATGCTGACTGAAAATTGTCAACAGCCATCTAAAACTTCCTATCCCTCCATCTATGTGGCAATTAGCAACAGCGCATGTTTTTAAGTATAGCTTATAAAAGCTCAGTACAGAATACTATGACAAAAAGTTGAAAAGAAGAGTAGGCAAAAAAGAAGCATAGATAAAATACTTACAGATAGTATCCTTCGTCAGGCCGTAGAGTAGCTTCAAAGTTCATGAGATCATCCTTTCCATTTGGGAAGGAAATCTTAGTTGTCTTTGGAAGGTTAAGCTCAGCAATATCTGCGAATTAGAACAGAAAATTGTCAACAAGATCCATATTTTTGAGAACTATCCAAATAGGAAGTTGTGATATATATCATGAACATAAATCAGGAAGACATGAACAGATAGGTGGATATTATGTTATCACACAGGTTTGAACAAAGAAGAATCACATAATGTTCAATTTTTAATACGGAAGTATTTCTGTAGTGGATCATATTTCTCATATCAAATTGTAGTTAAAATAGTGCATTTGAGATTTAAACCTGGATATAAGATATCTGGGCCTTACTATAAAGAACTAGTAGTCTATTACATAGTATTCATGGCAACCATGGGGCACTGGCATGCCAGGTGACAATTACGCGATACCAATCGCATTCACAGCAGCAGATAATTGCTATTCCAGTGTGCAAAGACCAAAAAGGAAAACAGGGGATAGATGTGCCACCCAGGCACCCAGTAATATCACTCAGCATACTACCCCAACAAAGCTCAAGCCTGCACCCTCTCTCTTCTCATACCTATTGCCCAGTGCCACCACCCTTCAATACCCTACTACTTGCTACTTTAGCCATGTTGCCAGCTCATCCTCTCCTCCACACCCTACCATGCCCCATCATTCCCTCCCACCCTGCTAGGGTAGGACAGCTCCATCAGAACTAAATCCAATGGAAAAGAGAACGTGGTGGTACAGATCTGCACACACATGCACCATAAATTAGCGTGTTTCACAAATTCCCCATGACCTCCAGGCTAGGCAAGAGGCCAAGGTGGCCCTCCACAGGACCAGGATGGCTAGGTGGCACCTATGTTGACTGGGCATCAATGTGGCAACTAACTATGTTATGCAAGTCAAACAAAAGGTATAATTTCCTAATAATATAAATGTTACAAAGTACTCCCTCCGTAAAGAAATATAAGACGTTTAGATCACTACTTCAGTGATCTAAACGCTCTTATATTTGTTTAGGAGGGAGTAGTTAAGTAATCTAGTTAGGAGCAAAACTCCCTCCGGACTGGTAGTCACCTCACCACCAGCAGATAATTCTAGATTCTAAGTCACCTACTCACTAATCACGCCAAATCCGAAGCAGTTTTCTCGCCCTCAGCGATGCATTAACTAGACAATATTAATTTTCACCGCTGATTGGGCATTGGCAAGGGGTGACATGCACTCCGGACCACTGCTTGCAGGAGGCCAAGGGTCGGCCCATTAAACGGTGCATGCATGAGTTTCATGCGCACACTGATTGGCTTCTTTTACGGAGATAATTAATTGCTCAGGAGAGTTAGCTACCAACCCTGGTGCTGGCTCTATGGCCCTCCCGCCCTATATTCCCATCCAGAGGGAGTGCTACTTTGTAATGAGAAATGGAAAACAAAGAAATGACATGCTTACAGAGAGATGTGAATGCACATGGTTGCAAGAAATGGATTTCAGCATAGCACTTAACAATACACAATGTATAGCATGCCATCGTGGTGGATTAAGATAACCTCATTTGGTTGACCCTTGGCTAGTGGTTTTCATCTTAACTATAAGGTGCTCTCTAGTATACTTTTGTTATATAGAACACATGGGGTGAATTGTGAAAGACTCAGTGTGCAGCCATCAATAACTGTGATTACCTCATCTGATTTATCAAACAGAAGAATATATGTTCAACAGAAGCTTTACAAATGAGCACAAAAAGCGCAAGCTGAATGATATATCAACTGTCAACATTAGAAAGTGAGACACCAACTGGCTGAATGTCACACAAGATCAAATCATTTCTGGTCAAACAAACCTTTATGGAGACGTAATTCCCCTGGACTTTGCTTCTTAACAGGCGGCCCCCCATTTGAGTTGGCTGCCTCTTCCTTCTTCTGCCCCTTGATCTTAAAAAGGTTTATCATCTTTCTGTGGAGCATGAGAAGAGTAACGAGAATGAGCTAAAGAGAGGATACTTTTCTTAAAAACAAAGATGAAGACAAGACAAGTACCATTCCGGCTTAATAATGGTTTTACATACAAACATGTGGTAGTGATGAAGCATGAATTTTTAAAAATACTAGTCCAGTTAAATTTAATTACGGGGTTCTTCGATAACAAGTCAAGCATGTTGCTGTCAACCTATTCAACCCTGAAGGCATTAGCCCTGATTAACCTGAAGATAAAACAAAAGATAACCCTAACAAGATATATTTAACTCAAGAGGATATGAACAATAAAGCTGACACACCGGAATCTATATATTATACCTGGTTTCTTTCAAGAATGAACCAGTCAGCACAGGGACCGACACAATCTACCAACCGACAAAATCGGCAACAATTTAGCTCCTTGTATGTTCCTAAGCCCAACTAGGCTGCCTCATCCATCCCATACATAAGCAGAGGCAGGTAACCGACACCGACAAAACATTTGGTCGAACAAAGGCAGATAGGAAATCGAAGCGAAAAGCAGTTTTGTTTTATCATCAGATGAACCATGACGGATCGGCGGCCCTCTGAATCTAACACTCATACAAGCATCACGCAGGCCTAAACTGATTTGCGCACCTAAACCGACAGCTTTTTTTCTCGGAGCATCTTATTCGAAAGAGAATTTATCCTCCTAGAGGGTTTGTGCATCCAGCTCCAGCTCTGCCCGGCTGCCTCCTGCAGATCCTAACACGGCACGCACCCAGAAACCGTCTTCTCCGTCTAACGCGTCCAGTGGATTCATGAAGAGCGGCAGCGGCGGGGCGGCATGAGACGCTGCTACAGCGCGCAGCAGCGACGGGATAAGCAGCGGCGAGCCCATAGCAGCAGCAGCGGGTCCATACAGCGGTTCGGCACAGATCGGCGGACAGGAGCACGGCGAGAGGAGGAGCAGGGGAAGTACCAGCGGCCCGGGCGGGCGGGGGCGGAGCTCGGCGCCGAGGGGCGCGGATCCAGAGCGGCGACCGACGGGAGCGGGCGCGGCCGGCCCTGATCCTCGGCGGGGAGAGGATCGGCGGGCGGCGGGCGGCGACCGGCGGGGAGGCGCGAACCCTAGGTCGGTCGGTCGGTCGGTCGCTCGCGGTGAGGCGCCGGGTGGGAAGCGGAAGTGAAATAGGAGAGACGAGGGTGGGGAATCTAATGCGGTGGCAATCCGGCCGTAGTTTTCCCGCAAGTAGGAGGGCGATTCGGGTAAGGGTTCGAACACCCAAACCGGATTCGGTCCCGGCCCCGGTCCCATCAATCAATCATCTTCTTCTTTCTCCTGATTCGATTCCAATACCCAATTATTTATTACCTTCTTCTTCCTCGTCACATCAAAACGTCGGAAACAAATTCAGAAAAATGTAATCATCAATGTCAAGTCTGTGACATGAGCTCTGATGAATAAGGATACCACTATCCTCCTAACCGATCCAACAACACCTTGGTTTGCTTTCCAAGGGCCTTATTGACGCACCGAAGAAGTGATAAAACCGAAAAGACAAAAGAACATGAGCTTCTGCCGAATTAAGACCGAAGAATCACATGGGCTTGATGACAACTTTGGCCACCCGCCTTCGACACCGATATGGCGGGCATCGAAAGGATATGGGACAGGTCACCTCTTGACCCGAGCTTCGGCGCGTCTCCATAGTTGATTTGCGGCTTTTTCAGACCTCGAAAATAACTCGCCGAGGGCGAAACCCTTGCCATCGAAAGAATCTGCCTCCGTCGGACCCATCATTGAATTCCATATCTAGAATCTATGTGAGATGATGTCGGAGTAGAAGACTTAACCTGTCTGCCATCAACCATGTAACCACCATCTTCCAACTTGTCGCACATGAAGAAACCGCCGGCGTCCGCTCCTGAAAAACCTTCCATGCTCCACGGCTACGCTGGAGCGGGCGTCGCCGCAACGAAGAAGCCTGACGACACAAGACCACAGCCACCTCCTCTGCTGGCGGTGATAACAGTAGCGCTAGGGCTACTATAATAGAGTTGGACATGTTCGACATCGATGCAAGACAAAAAGACCAGGATGGTGAGCTGGCCGACGCGGTGTGGGTCTGGCACGCACAACAGCGCTCGCACATCTCATACAACGGCGGCTCGTGGCACTCGCCAAAGCGACGCTCGCAACGTCTCTCCACTGAGGTGGGTGGAGATCATGCATCTCGCACGACAGAGGCACGTGCGCGGAGAGTTTCCTATTCGGTGCGCAGGTGGCTCACTCCTCGTAGCCCGCTGGGCGTTTGTATGGGCAGGCGCATTTGTCAAGGTTTTTTGTTTCGTTTTTTATTTCTTTTTACTATTTTATTTTTTCTTTTCCCCCATTTTATTTTCTCTTTTTTTATTTCTTTACTTTTTCATCCGATGTTTGTTTGTTCAAATTCCAAACATTTTTTCATTGAATCAAAAAAACATCCATCAATGTAAAAAATACTCAGAAATTTTAAAAATGCTCGTCAAAATTATTAAAAAATCTCTCAATTAAAAATTGTTCATCAAATTCTAAATTTTTTTGTCATTTAAAAAAAGTTCATCTAATCAAAAATTTGTCCAAACATTGTTCAAAAAATGTCCATCTTAAAACAAATTCTTCAAATACTAAACAATGTTCACTCGTAGAAAATTTGTCATCAAAATAAAAAAAGGTTCATGAAAATTCAAAAAATGTTCATTCTTTGGAAATCGTGAACATTATAAGGTCGCGAGAGGATGGGGCGAGTCAGAAAGCTCAAGCTCCACCCTAAGATGATGGTTTCGTCGGCCCATAAGGTCGCGACAAGATGGGGCGAGTCAGAAAGCTGAAGCGCCACCCTAAGATGATAATTTTTCTGTAATGACCCGTTGTTCTTGAATTATTTATCGGAGTTGAGTCTGCCGAGCCATGTCCATGTAGCCCCCGAGTCTTAAGTCGACTCAAGGAGGCGGCTGGAGAGTCTCCATACTTGATTGTGGTATAAACCGGCACAGAAAAGATACTGGTACTCGCTCCATTTCCGAGATATAAAGCCACTGCACCGGCAAGTTGATGTTGTCCGGACCATGAGGGTGGCGACTTGCGTCCTTCTGTTGGGCGGCTCGTACAGGTGAGCACTGCACGGACGGTTGATAGAAACCGGACCATTGGGGCCGGCGACTTGCGTCCGTCTGTTGGGCGGCTCGTACAGGCGAGCTCTGCACCGATGAGTTAATATAAACTGGGCCGTGAGGGCGGCGACTTGAGTCCGTCTGTTGGGCGGCTCGTATAGGCGAGCACTGCACCGGCGGGTTGACATAATCCGGCCGTGAGGGTGGCGTCTGGCGTTTTGGCATGGACTCGAGAATTGGTCGTGGCGTTGTAAGCCGTCTTGGTTGTGTAGACATGAGAGTTGGCCGCGTCATTGTAGGCCGTCTTTGTAAGTCACCTCGAATGGCGAGTCTCCTGTGCCGTTGTAGGACGGCGGGGACGGCGAATCGTCCATGGCGTTGTAGGTCAGCACGGACGGCGAGTTGGCTGTGGCGCGTCGATTGACACGAGCTTCGTACTCGTAATATGACATCATTTTTAATAAACAATCGTCCTGCATAGTAACATATTACAAGCCAAAAGGAATTATTCTCAAAGGAATTTAATATATATGGAAAAATAGATAGGAGAAATATCACCTGATATTTTGTCGGTTGAATACGGACACTGGTATTAGATAATGATGGACACAGTCGGACGACCTCTTAAGATGTATTTCTAATTGTAGTAATTGTATCAACGTGATCTTCTCTTCTTTAGTAATGACTGCCTGGGAGCGTCATATTGAAGTAGCGGCCAATTGATTTTTCCTCTGTACGCAGTTACTGCCTCAGGCTTTAGATTTTCAGATGACATGATCAATTCTTGATACTACTCTGCTTGGAGATTGTCTCACGTGGTGATGGACTGGGTGATCCGTACGCTTCATACGCGAGCAGAATTAGCTCATGTACAGCTTCCAAGTTTCTCCACGTAGTGCCCTATTCTTCTTCTTTTCTTTTTGCTGATGGGAAAGGCAACCAAGACTCGATCGCAACTCGACCGTGGGCCTTGCTGAGTGTGTTTGGCGTCTGGTGTTTAGGCTCCAGGCACGCGCAAGGCTCTTGCAGCTGGTGGTCCTGGTCCCCAGCGACAAGAGGTGCGAACAACGGGCCATGGCTGCTCGGATGGGAGGTTCAGCACAGGCCCAGACCGCTCGGAGGTGAGGACTGCGACTGAAACAACGGCGGCTCAGCGACAGGAAGCCAACGGCAGCTTTATCGGCGACGTGTGATTGAAAGCGAGGCAGCTGAGACGGCCAGGCGGCTCAATGTGCGACGGCCGGAGCGACCAAGATGGCCCACGGCAGCTCGGAGACGCATCCATGACGGCAAGAACGACTGACGACGGCGGGCCATGGAAACGGCGGCTCAGAGTTGACTGGCTCAATGCAAAGGCTTGGCAGATGCAGCAAGGCGGGATGACTGGATGGATGTGTGTGCAGCATGAGCACGGATGCAGCGAGGCATTTGACTTCTACTCAAAGGATTGTGGGCTACTCTGGCTTGAATATGCGGCAACAGGAAAAAGGCGCAACGGGGCGACTCGGACTCGGATGCTCGGCGCAGGCCGACGCGACGACGGCTTTGGGTGTGGTCGACAACGTGGCGTCTCAAAGCACGGCGTCTTGACGAGCAGGTGTGTCGGCAAGGCGATTCGACGGCAATGAAGTAGTGAATCCGTGTCCTTTTCTTTGATCTGGACACCTCATGCGTACAAATACGAGTGGCCAGCCCTTCTACTTCCCTTGCGTATAACAAACACCTTCCTTTGATTCCGGCTTGATTCATACGATGTTCCCTTGCGTATAACAAACACCTTCCTTTGATTCCGGCTTGATTCATACGATGCGGCAAAGGTACTCGTAGTGGGACAACGCCGGTTTGGACACGCGGTTGCGGAGCGAGGCGACTCGAAGTGACGCATCGGCAAGCTCGGGCCGGTGGCAGCGGAACGTCGCCGACTCGGAGCGATACGGCTGCCGGCTGGACACGCGACGGTGGAGCGAGGCCGACTCGGAGCGACGCAGCGGCTGGCTCGGACGCGCGGCGGCGGAACGAGGCCGACTCGAAGCGACGCGGCGGCTGGCTCGGACGCGCGGCGGCGGAACGAGGCCGACTTAGAACTATGCGGCTGTTGACTTGGAACTATGCAGGTCTCAGCGACTTTGCACTTGTACATCTCGATGGATTGAACAACAACAGTTGGATATGGCGGATTGGCAGATTTCCTCGGGTCTTGAAGCTAGCAGCAGTAACAACTCGGTTCGTTGTCGGATGAGGTGTCCGGTCTGTAGCCGGCCTTGGCGACTTAGGACGATGCAACGGAAAACAATCACAGGTCGCCTGATTGCACGTGATGGCGCACGTAAGCGCAACCCTAATTTTCCTTCAACTCAATAGATCTTGTATTACCAACAGCTTCTCAATCCTTGAAAAAGTTCCCTACAAGAACACAATATCACCGTGCGATCGGCCCCATGGTGGGCGCCAACTGTCGTGGTTTTGTCACGGCAGATGTCCTCGTGAGAGAACTTAGGTGTGAGGCCATCGCAACCATGTGACGGCTTGAAGGGGTTAGTCGGAATCGAGAGACGCGAGTTTATCCAGGTTCGGCCCCTCCGATGGAGGTAAAAGCCCACGTCCTGCTTGTGTTCCATTGATGGAGATAATGATCTTGATTACAAGGGTGCATATTCGCCACCTCTAATCTCGTGGGTGTCTAATCTGTCTATCTCATGATTTGTCTTATCTAGACCTAAGTTGTGAATCTTGTCCCTCTTGGGGCGCCTTACCCCTCCTTATATAGGTGGAAGGGGTAGGTTTACATGTAGAGTCCTACTAGGAGTAGGAATAGGACTAGTCTCTCTTGAATCCTAATCCGGGTCTTGTTTCCTTTGTGAGGGAGTCTCTCCTCTTCTTGGGCCTTCTATGTGAGTCGGCCCTCCTGGCCTCTCTATGAGTCGCCTTATGTCAGGGTGTACGCCGGGCCTTGGGCCTTCGTCATTTATCTAAGTCGCCTGTGGGGACAAGTATGAGTCGCCCGCCAGGTCACTGCTGAGTCGCCAAGTCCTTGGCGGGTCATACTCCAAGCCGGGTTACACTGCGGGGTATATCCCCGACAGCAGCCCCATGCTCTTTGTAGACCTGTAGTTTTTCTGCACATGTCGGTTGGGAATTACCCCCCTCTCATAATCTGCTTGGAAGTTTGTGTGCTGCTAGTTATGATCCATGTTGGTGCATTGTGAGTGAAGAAGATGTATTTAGTAGAGCTTGTGTAGATTGTTTTATGCTAGTAGGATTGCAAGCATAGCCTTTTGTTGTGTGTGATGCACTAGAGTTTCATATGAAAGTGCATCTTATGAGGGCTATGGTGTGTGTATGTTTGCCATGTGATGCAAGCTATGTTTAGCATGTGTAGGTATGTGTGTTGATCTTGAGCTTGATGTGCTTGTGTGTGAAGTGGAGTAGATGTGTGTGTGAGAGGCACTCCACCTTTGCAAACAAGCTTTGCACCTCCACATGACCATATGTGAGAGGGCATGGTATGTTGTTTGTGTGGATAGCTTGGTAGCAGTGTTTATGAAGTTGATGTGCATGACACAAACATGGGGTTCAAACCCCCATGTCCCTTTGTCATTGTGCACATGAGCTCAACCTTTATAGTTGTTGATAGAGTGGGACTACATGAAATGATGTCCTATTCACTAGGCATGATTTGAAGTAGTTTCCTCTTCCTTAATTTGTGGTCACTTGTTCCAAGTAAGTGCCCACAAATTATATATGGTTTTGGGGTAGAATCTCCCAAGTAATCCAGTGGTGAAGTTAGTTTTGCCATTAGGATACTTTATGGAGTTGATATATTCAGATTTGTTGCAAATTTGCTCTTTGTTTCCATTGAATAGGTGGAGCCCAAGGGCATGAGCTTTTGGGTGGTAGTAGTAGGGATTTTGTCTACACCATAGTGGTGTCATTTATCACTTGGTGTTACTTGTGTGCAAACTATGCCTAGACAAAGTGGGCATGTGGCTGAAAATCCCAGCTTAGTGAAATCTGGAAATTTCACTAAGTCTGAGAATCTGGTAACATTTTCTTCTCCTATAGATGAGGTTGTGCTGGTCATTGTGTTGAGATATAGCCTTAGCTCACTGCTAGGAATTTGGACCTGATGTGTTTGTGAAGCTCCCTGTCAAATTTCATCTCATTTGGAGTCCTGTAGGTTATGTTTTGGTTGCTGTTAAAAAGCTTCAGAACTAAGACAGAAAGTCAGGTGCAGGAATTTTCACTAAGTCCCTGAGATCTGATGGTTTTGGGAAAGTTTGTGGCCTTGTATCTTCTAGAGTTTAATTCCTTTTGGTGTGATTCTTGCTGGTGCTTGTAGTGTTCTTGGTTGTCTACAGCCACATATATTATTTGTCATATTTGGAGGGTTGTAGCTATGTTGCATGTAGCTCACAAAGAGCTAAGATGCAGATTATGGCAGATTGTGTAGTATAGTCATTTTGATGATTGTGTGTGCTTAGTTGATGTTGTGGTGTTCTTCCTTGCTCCAATCCATTCATGTTGGGTTGTTATATGTCTTGGCAACCTGGTAATACCCCAGAGACAGATGATCCCGACGGCACCCAGCTGGCATGGCAGTACGACGAGGAGACAGACCGCCTCTACGTGAACTATCCAGAGGATTGAGGCGTGGTCGTGATCGTGGGCCTGCAGGCAGGGTAGCATAGCATTTCTATGTTTTATAGTCCGTAGCGGAACTACCTTGATTGTATCTGTGATGTACTCTGAGTTATTAATGAGAAGACAATTGAATCCCGAATTGTCTACTTTTATTATTATTTGTGCTATGTTACTTGCTTGCGAAACGCTTAGATGCGCTTTTTTCCTATTTGGGGCCTCGACTCCCAGATCGAAAAGGACCGCATCTTGGTCGTTACAGTTGGTTATTAGAGAATAAGTCGAACTACTTTGAATAAGCTACATTATCATCGTATTGATTGGAATAATATTTGTAGTGCTTTCTTATGTCATGATGTGCCTTATCTAGTTGGAATCATCCTCAAAGATTTATATTTTTTACTGTCTCATTTAGCTCGAAACTAACTCGAGACCAACTCGAGATCGTTACAAGCTGAGCACGAATCATGTTTTACAGCTTGACATTAGGCTTCACTCAGTTTGAGCTCGTTCGAATTTTAATATGAATTGAACTGAGCTAAGTACAACTCGCTTGAACTCGACTCTTTTGCAGCCCTAGGCACGGGTGTGCTTCTCGCGAAGGCAAAATCGTGCCTTTCGCGGAAGCAAAACCGTGCCTCGCAAAAAAACCATAAAAATGTGTTTTTTCCTTTTCCGAGAGACACGGCTCGCTAAGGCAAAACAGTGTCTCTCGCAAAAAAAACAGAAACCGTGTTTTTTCGCGTAAAAAAATAAATTTCCATGAAAAAAATTTGAATTTTTTTTCGTCCAAAAGCTACGAAACACTTCTAAAAAATCCAAACACCCAAAAAATCCAGAAAAATACCACTCAAAAAAGCAAAAACGCATGCGAAAAAATAAAGAAACAAAAACTGAAGGGAACGCTTAGAATGCGACTGAAAACGTGCCAAGTGACGGCACGCGGGACCGATCGCTGGAAGGCTCCGGGGGAAGCGCTCGCTGACTAGTTGCTCCCCCAAAAAGAACGTACTAATATAAGATGTATTGATTCTCATGCAAGTTTAAGTTATGTATGTTTAACTAATATTAGAGCATTGCAGCCAGACTTCTCAAACCCGCCTCAAAGACCATACGACTGCCCGGTTACTAATCGGTCACAAAAAATCGACCTAATTAGACCCATAGTACCCATCTCAAACACCCGCAGAGCGGCACCTCTCATATCCATCTCAAATATGAGGACGATACGAGGGTTCGCGGACGTGCCAGCACTAGTGGGGACGGGGCCTTTAGCCCCGGCCCGTAAGGGGCTTTAGTCCCGGTTCACCAACCGGGACTAAAGGGGCGGGACTAAAGGCCTAACCTTTAGTCCCGGGCCTGTTCCAAGCCGGGACTAAAGGTGCTCCACGTGGGCGCCTCGTAGCGCCCCCGGGGCAGGCCCTTTAGTCCCGGTTCGTTACACGGACCGGGACTAAAGAGTTTCAGATTTTGCTTATTTTTGGTTTTTTTTTGAATGAAATTATTTTTGGATTTTAGGGTTTTAGGGTTTAGGTGTTCGGGAGATTAACGTGATGCCTCGTTTGGTGTTCGGGAATTAGTTTTCATATAATTTAAATAGAAATAGTTATGCATATATATATAAGATTAACTTATCTTACAAGCGAGCATATATATACAATTATATGCATATCTGAATTATCGGGACTAGAGCCCGTCTATTCGATTACATGGACGAACATCAGTAATGGCCCCCTAGCTACACTAAATCGTCCTTTGTCATCTATAGCTTTCGTCCTCAGAAAGGTCGCAAGCTCCTCTGCAATGACAATCGCGCGTTGCTCTGGTAGGACCTTCGTCCTCATGGCCGTGTACTATATAAGAAGAGGAGATGAATATGAATATCAATCATGATAGCAAAGAATGACGGGTAAAAATAGAGGTGTGAATGTTCATTGCTTACGTTGAATCTGTGATCCTTGTGCTCAGAGGTAAACGTGCGAATGGTCTCGCAAACATAGTATCCGCATAGATGCGTTCCCCGTGGCTGCTGGTCGCACTTTACGAGAATAGAATATATATAATCAAAATAATAATCTAGCATCATAAATGTATTGAAAATAGAAGTATATCATACTACTACTTACCTGAGCCGGTCTAAAGGTTAGCTTCTCAGGCTCGATACCGGGAGTCACGCACTTGAACCGCTTCCAAACCCTGCCTGACAAGGATAATGATTTGCTAAGTTTTTCATTAATTGATATATCAGAAAATCATCGAAAGCGACCGATAGAGCGCAAGAAAGATTGATATTACCCTTGGAGCATGTCCTGCAGGCTTTGGAACTGTTCCAAGTGTCTCGATAATGGGTCGAAGGCATCAACTCTTCCCTTATCAATTTGAATGTCCAACAAAATTCAATGGAAGCTGCACATGTGTATATATATATATATATATATATATATATATATATATATATATATATCTGTGTGTGTGTCAGTAACTTATCAATTACACTTATAAGTGAATGGACACAACAGAGTAAAGACCCTCACAAACAGTATGTGGTCACAGAAATTTTGATCTGTTAGAAACCTTAGAAGGTTTTGCTCCGTCTCCTTGGGTTTATCAGTTAGCGTCGCTATATGTATTTTATCTGGGTCAATAAATCCAATATTTAGGATGTTCTTTTTTTACAATCCAGAATCTTCATTCTGCATAATAGAGTACAAGTTATATATAGACAATGAATTGAAATAACTAAACAAGTTATATGTAGAAAACGAATTGAAAAACTTACAGACAATAGCAACTCATAAGCGATTTGTCGAGGGCGTCGCCATTGTACATTTGGAAGAGTTCATCAAAGTTGATATGGATTTCTTCGGGGCGGCCGTAGTACTCCTGTGGGACACTCACCACGATCATCGTTCTCCCATTCTTTGATTCACTTAAGTACCATGTATGCAAGTAACACATATTTGTTGGGAGATCATCTTTGCTGACCAAAGGCGCTCCCATGACAAACTGTGGCTTAGGGGCTACCATAGCCTTGGGTAACCTGTCGCCTTGGGAAGCCAGAATGTCTTCAAACGAGATACCCCTTCAGCCGCCCACTTCTTTGCTAATTCGAAATCTTGCCCCTGCACCGGAGGGAGACATTCTTGGTTAACACCCTGAGGGGTGGGATCGACTGTTTGGCCTGTTGTCCAAGCTGAGGAACGTCTGATTTTTTCTTGCTTGTAGTAGAACTTGATTTGCTCCCACTTGCACTTGCACGTGATCTGCTCTTTTTCACTTCCTTCTGCAATGTGCGTGTATAGTCATCAGGCTTATGGTGTAAGTCATACTGTGATGGAAGGTTCGTGAAGCATTTTGCAAATGCTATTTGCTTCTCGGTGTATTCCGGGCGGGGCTCGGGTTCCTTCTTTTTCATCTGCGCATCATGATGTTCCTTTGCTATCTTGGCGTTTTCCTCGGGGGTACGATCATAAGGTCTGATAGGAAGATTAGCATGAGGTACCTTTGGGAGGGGCGACCGTTTGCGCTTTGGGGGGCTCCGTCGCTTAGAAATCGTCGGCGGAGCGTTCTTGGTGGCACGCTTCCGCTTAGTATCCGGAACGGGCGGCGGCGGAGACGGACGACCCAAGTCCGGCGGTGGTGATCGAGATGGACTCGTGTTGTGCTGGCCGACGTCATGTGGAGGGCTTGGAGGTAATGGAGGTGTAGGTGACCTGCGACGACTCGGAGGCGGTGTTGTCCTTGGGGCCGAGCCTGGAAGCTTGATGTAGTTCTTGTCCCATAGGATGACTCCACCCAGTACTTCTCCGAGTGTCCTCTCATCTTCGGGTCCAGCTATGTCGAGCTCCATATCATGAAACCCCGTCATGATTTCATCCACCCAGACTTTAGCAAAGCCAGCTGGAATCTCATGGACATGCCAGCGTGCATCAGGGCCAGAAGGTAAAGCTTGTCCGACGGCCACCTTCATGGATATGTTCTTGAATTTCTGATGGAGATCACATGATGTTGACTCCTTGATTCCATCCACGGGGTAGCCGGGACCGCCCTCTATCATTCTTCGTGCATCGTCGGGCGGGGCCTCAGATTCAGCTACGCTGCTTTTCCGCTTAGATGGGGCGCCGGTAATATCAAGTGCAGGATCTTCCTGGCGCGCTACTCCTATAAGCTCATCAATCTGCTTCTGTTGCTCGTTAATCCTGGCAAGCAACTGGTTGAACTTGTCATTCTCCTCATCCTGCTGCCGCTTCTTTGCTCTCTCTCGGCTTCTGTAAGTGTCTTGGTCTCTGGCAAACCCAAGCCACCACGGGTAAGAAGGACCGAAGCCTTGCGTTCGTCCTCCATGTTCGTCATTGCCGAGGACCAGTGTGAGCAAATCTTTCTCTCTATCTGCAGTGAACTTTCTTTTTCCCTCCTTAATTTCTTTCACTATCCTTTTCCAATTCTCCCTGGGTATCCTAAGACCGTCACTGCAGATGAGGTCCCCTGTTTCTTCATCGTACGAACCACCATGCGCAAGGAACCAATTTCTTGCTCTCAATTCTCACTCATCACGGAGTGGTTCAGGTACGATGCCTTTATCTAGCAGATCTTGCTCTTTCTTATCCCACTTTGGGATGGCAGTCTCATAGCCCCCTGGCCCCAGCTTGTGGTGATATTTCTTCTTGTCGGCATTTATCTTGTTCTTTTCTAATAATGCCTGGGCATCTTCTGACTCCTTGTACTCTTGAAATGCCTTCCAGTGATTCGCCTGCTTGGCTAGATACCCCTCGAATACCGGCACTTTCTTTGTCTTCAGATAGTTTTTCCATAGCTTCTTCTTCCAGCTACGGAACAGTTCGGCCATCTTCTTTAGAGTCCACTGCTTGACTTTGGCCCTCAGTTTGTCTGCGGCGTCTTCATTCTCACATTCTGGCAGGTTGAAATGTGACATGAGATCATTCCAAAGATTATCTTTGTACCTTTTGGCGACATAGTCACTAGTGGCTGCCCCTTTGCGCTTGTTCCACTCCCGAACGCTGATCGGGACGTGATCCCTAACGAGAACTCCGCATTGCTTCTTGAATGTGTCAGCAACATTCTTAGGAAGCTTGGGTTCGCCCGTAGGCAATATCACCTCAAAGGTGTAATGCGTCCGTGCATCCAACTTTCTAGTCGGGCCTCGTTTTGTAGCTTTGCTCGATGTGGAGGCCTAAGAGGGAGAAACGTTCGTCAAATGAATGTATATGTATACAATATAGAGCTATCTGCAATATTTTTCACATATTACAAGTGATTGTCGAACTTCATATGTATACCTCGCCGGACTTTACTATTTCTTCACCGGCTTCTCCATCAGTGAAGCTATCACCTTCTCCGTCATTGGACCTATCTCCTGCCCCATCGGCTTCATCTTCGTGTCGCTCGACCTCCATTCCATATCCGGAGGGGTTTAGATATGACGACGGAGATTTAGCTCGTTCAACGTCGGGGCCGTCTTTGATTATATCTTCGAGAAGTTCTTCCTCTTCGAGGTTCCTGATATGTGGATCCATAGTTCTGCAAAAAACGGACATTTGATTAACTAATAAACTAACAAACTATATAAGAGGGGTTGGAAACTTCGAAGTGTCGTTTTATATCGGAGGACCTTTAGTCCCGGGTCTTGGCTAGAACCTAAACTCTAAAATATGTCTAACGGATTCTCTTAACCTTTGTACCAAAAAAGAATTATTCTATCAGGAACTCCGTTCCAAAACAACTTTAGTCCCGGGTCGTGGCTCCACCCGGGACTCCTAGATTTCTGCATAGTATTCAAAGTAGGAGTACTTTTCCAATTTGAGCGTTCAATAAGCAAAACCAAATCGTAAAATAAAGTAGTATTCAAATTAGCATGCATTCAATTATAAGCAAATACATCATTTCTTTTGTCCGTACATCGTCGAATATTATCACTAATACTCCTCGAATACTATCATACATATAGCATCACTGATACATCTAGAATCGTAGCGCCCGACGGGTATCGGCGCGGGCGGTGGACACCCAAAGAGAAGGAACCATCACAGGATCATAGCTCCAGTGAGATCCCCGAAGAACCTGCCAGGTATGCTCGAACCTGCCCTCCAACGCAACCATGTAGCGACGGACGTGCTCATCCTCCTCGCTGACACGGTGACGTACCACCTCCGCGGTGTCCGGAAGCCTCGGCACCCTCAATGTCCCACGCAACCGCCACCAAACAAGAATCGGGTCAACGACGGGCTGGCTTCTCACCAACCTACGGCCCCCGGAAGGTAGCACCGCCCAATACCAGCCAGGCGGAGCCCAGTCCCGGACAGGGCCCCTCTGATCAAGCAGGTGTCCTCCGCCGAGTCGACGACGAGGATGCGGGATATGCATCGTAAAATGAACTAAAAAAATAAACTAGTTCTATTAATTTTCTTGCTAAAAATAAAGTATTAACACTTAAGCATATACAATAGAAAAATTAAACTATTAACACTTAAGCATATACAACAGTAAAATTAAGGAATAATCTAAGAAACACTATTAACACTTAAGCATATACACTACACTAATAACAATTAAGCAATAATCTACTTCTTCTTCTACTTCTACTTCTCCTCTTCTTCTACTTCTCCTCTTCTTCTACTACTTCTCCTCTTCTCTTCTTCTACTTCTCCTCTCCTCCTCTTCTAATTTTTTCTCTTCTTCTACTTCACCTCTTCTTCTATTTTTCCTCTTCTTCTCCTCTCCTCCTCTTCTTATTCTCCTTTTTCTTCTTTTCTTCTCCTCCTCTTCTTATTTTCCTTTTTCCTAATCTTATTTTCTTATTTTTGTTCATATTTCTTCTTCTTGTAACCCTAACCTAATTCTAAATATCACTAACCCTAATAATCTAGCACAAACCTAATAACAATAGGAATTAAATGACAAAAAAAATCTTTTTCTTTTTCTTCTTTTCTTCCCTTTTTCTTCCTTTCTTCTCCTTTTTCTTTCTTTCTTCTCCTTTTTCTTCCTTTCTTCCCTTTTTCTTCTTTTCTTCTCCTTTTTCTTCTTTTCTTCTCCTTCCCTTTTTCTTCTTTTCTTCTCCTTTTTCTTCCTCTTCTCCTTTTTCTTCCTTTCTTCTCCTTTTCTTCTCCTTTTTCTTCTTTTCTTCTCCTTTTTCTTCTTTTCTTCTACTGGCCGGAGTGTTGGGGAGGAGGGGGCGGGGGGCTTACTGGCCGGAGGTGTCGACGGGCGCGCGGCGAGGAGGACGGCGGCGGCGAGGAGGACGACGGCGGCGACGAGGAGGACGGCGGGCAGCCTGACGGCGTTGTCGAGGTCGTCGGTGTGCCGCGCCGGGCAGGAGAACGAGAGGAAGAAGAAGAGAAATGGACGATTTGGGTTGGAATTTTTCTAAGTCCCGCTTATATAGGTGGATCTTTAGCCCCGGTGCGTGGCTCCAACCGGGACTAAAGACCCCCTTTAGTTCCGGGTGGAGCCACGACCTGGGACTAAAGGCCTCTTTTCGGGCAGACGAGAAGGCGGGAAGCAGGGGCCTTTAGTCCCGGTTGGAGCCACGCACCGGGACTAAAGCCCCTCCTCGGCAGGCGGCAAGCGAGGGGCTTTTGTCCCGGGTCGTGGCTCCACCCGGGACTAAAGCCTCTCCTCGCCTGCACGATTATTTGGCTATCCAAACTATTAACTATTTTGTTATTTTCAATTAAAAACTATGTTTATTAAAATTATTTTTGCATATTTGAGAATTTGACAAAACTATGATAATGAAAAGTGTTTGAAATTAAATAAATAATGCAAAACTATTTTCTATTTTCAAAAGTAATTATTTTGACTATCCAAACTATTAACTTATTTTTTTTGAGCTAGTTGACCCTGAAATTGAAAAGCACTACAAATGAACTCTGAAAATGTTGAAAGTTGGCATGCTATCATCATTTCACCTACATGGCATGTGTTAAAAAGTTGAGAGGGCTACGACAAAACAGGATGCACTTCGTGTACAAAACGGACAATCGCTCTAGAAGTATCAGGGTTTCGAACGAGAACTCATCTCTTACAAAGGGATTTCATTTTTTGAACTTATTTGAACTCCATACTTTTTGTGTGTTCAAAATGCACCATTCAAAGACACATCACAAAATTTCAACAATTTCTGACTTCATTTGGTATTCTTCGTGCATTTACTTATTTTTTTTGAGCTAGTTGACCCTGAAATTGAAAAGCACTACAAATGAACTCTGAAAATGTTGAAAGTTGGCATGCTATCATCATTTTACCCATATAGCATGTGTTAAAAAGTTGAGAGAGATACGAGAAAAACTGGATGGACTTCGTGTACAAAACGGACAATCTCTCTCGAAGTATCAGGGTTTCGAACGAGAACTCATCTCTTACAAAGGGATTTCATTTTTTTGAACTTATTTGAACTCCATACTTTTTGTGTGTTCAAAATGCACCATTCAAAGGCACATCACAAAATTTCAACAATTTCTGACTTTATTTGGTATTCTTCGTGCATCTACTTTTTTTTTGAGCTAGTTGACCCTGAAATTGAAAAGCACTACAAATGAACTCTAAAAATGTTGAAAGTTGGCATGCTATCATCATTTCACCCACATAGCACGTGTTAAAAAGTTGAGAGGGTTACGACAAAAACTGGATGCACTTCGTGTAAAAAACGGACAATCTCTCTCGAAGTATCAACTTATCGAACGAGAACTCATCTCTTACAAAGGTTTATTAAAATTCTTTTTGCATATTTGAGAATTTGATAAAACTATGAAAATGAAAAGTGTTTGAAATTTAGTACATTCCGTACATGCATTACATAAAAGGTTTAATACATTATTACATTATTGCACCAATATTCCTATCTATTATTTCTGTTTTCTTCTGGGTCGTAGCCATGGAGAATCTTCATCATTCAGTAGGATGCTTGGGTCAGTTTTCACTTTGAAGGGCGGAATTTCATGAAACTTATTATAATCTTCTGACATGTCTGTCTTGTCATCTACTCCCACAATGTTTCTTTTCCCTGAAATAACTATGTGGCGTTTTGGCTCATCGGACGATATCTTCTTTTGCTGATTTCTTTTTCTCGTTTTTGTAGACATGTCCTTCACATAGAAAACCTGAGCGACATCATTGGCTAGGACAAATGGTTCGTCCATGTACGCAAGATTGTTGAGATTCACTGTTGTCATGTCGTACTTTTGGTCTACAACTACCCCGCCTCCTGTCAGCTTCACCCATTTGCACCGAAACACAGGGATCTTAAATGTAGGTCCATAGTCAAGTTCCCATATCTCCTCTATGTACCCGTAATATGTTTCCAAACAGTGTCCATTCTCGTCTGTTGCATCAAAGCGGACACCACTATTTTGGTTGGTGCTCTTTTTATCTTGGGCAACCGTGTAAAATGTATTCCCATTTATCTCATACCCTTGGAAAGTACATATAGTCGAAGATGGTGGCCTGGCCAAACAGTACAGCTGATCTCCAACGGTGTCGTCATTCATGAGATGTGTCTGCAACCAACTGCCGAAAGTCTTCTCGTGTTCCCCTTTAATCCAAGAGTCAGCCTTCCCCGGGTTTTCGGAGCGTAGAATATTCTTGTGTCTCACGATATACGGAGCCACCACGGTGGAATTGTGTAGAACTGTGTAGTGTGCTTGAGAGATAGAATGCCCGTCCATACATACTTTTGCTTTCCTTCCTAGTGTGCCTTTTCCTGTCAGCCTACCCTCATACCGAGATTCAGGAACACCAATCGGCTTAAGGTCAGGAAGAAATTCCACACAAAACTCAATGACCTCCTCTGTTCCATAGCCCTTGGAGATGCTTCCTTCTAACCTAGCACGGTTACGAACATATTTCTTTAAGACTCCCATGAACCTCTCAAAGGGGAACATATTGTGTAGAAACACAGGACCGAGAATTCTAATCTCTTCGACTAGGTGAACTAGGAGGTGTGTCATTATATTGAAGAAGGATGGCGGGAACAACAACTCAAAGCTGACCAGACATTGGACCACATCAATCTGTAACCCTGATAGACTTTCTCGATCGATTACCTTCTGAGAAATTGCATTGAGTAATGCACATACCTTCACAATTGCCAGGCGAACATTTTCCGGTAGAATCCCCCTCAATGCAACCGGAAGCAATTGCGTCATAAGCACGTGGCAGTCATGAGACTTTAGGTTTTGGAATTTTTTGTCTTTCATATTTACGATTCCCTTTATATTCGACGAGAAGCCAGTCGGGACCTTGATACTGAAAAGGACTTCAAAGAAGATTTCCTTCTCTTCCTTAGTAAGAGCGTAGCTGGCACGCCCTTGAAACTTCCCTGGATGCCATCTCTTCCTTTATGACGTTCCTGGTCCTCCCGTGCTTCCGGTGTATCTTTTGACTTCCCATACAAGCCCAGGAAGCCTAGAATATTCACGCAGAGATTCTTCGTCAGGTGCATCACGTCGATTGCCGAGCGGACCTCATGGACTTCCCAGTAGGGTAGCTCCCAAAATATAGATTTCTTCTTCCACATGGGTACGCGCTTATCAGGGCCGTTAGGAACAGGTTCGCTGCCAGGACCCTTTCCAAAGATTACTTTTAAATCTTTGACCATATCAAATACTTCAGCACCAGTACGGATGACAGGCTTCCCCCGAGGTTCTGCCTTGCCATTGAAATGCTTGCCTTTTTTCTTTAAGGGATGCTTGGGCGGAAGAAAACGACGATTGTACGGGTACACATTCTTCCTACATTTGTCCAGATATATACTTTCTGTCTGATCCAAACAGTGCGTGCATGCATTGTATCCTTTGTTTGACTGTCCTGAAATGTTACTAAGAGCAGGCCAATCATTGATGGTTACGAAAAGCAACGCTCGAAGGTCAAATTCCTCTTGTTTGTGCTCGTCCCACACACGTACACCTGGTTCGGCCCATAGCTGTAAAAGTTCATCAACTAATGGCCTTAGGTACACATCAATATCATTGCCGGTTTGCTTTGGACCTTGGATAAGCACTGGCATCATAATGAACTTCCGCTTCATGCACAACCAAGGAGGATGGTTGTAGATACATAGAGTAACGGGCCAGGTGCTATGACTGCAACTCTGCTCCCCAAAAGGATTCATGCCATATGTACTCATACCTAACCATAAGTTCCTTGCGTCAGCTGCAAATCTCGAGAACTCTCTCTCGATTTTTCTCCACTGCCGACCATCAGCGGTGTGCCTCAACTTATCGTCTTTCATACGATCTTGTTGGGGAACGTCGCATGGGAAACAAAAAATTTCCTACGCGCACGAAGACCTATCATGGTGATGTCCATCTACGAGAGGGGATGAGTGATCTACATACCCTTGTAGATCGTACAGAAGAAGCGTTAGGGAACGCGGTTGATGTAGTGGAACGTCCTCACGTCCCTCGATCCGCCCCGCGAACAATCCCGCGATCAGTCCCACGATCTAGTACCGAACGGACGACACCTCCGCGTTCAGCACACGTACAGCTCGACGATGATCTCGGCCTTCTTGATCCAGCAAGAGAGACGGAGAGGTAGAAGAGTTCCCCGGCAGCGTGACGGCGCTCCGGAGGTTGGTGATGACCTCGTCTCAGCAGGGCTCCGCCCGAGCTCCGCAGAAACGCGATCTAGAGGAAAAACCGTGGAGGTATGTGGTCGGGCAGCCGTGAGAAAGTCGTCTCAAATCTGCCCTAAAAACCCCATATATATAGGAGGAGGGAGGGGGACCTTGCCTTGGGGTCCAAGGGACCCTCAAGGGGTCGGCCGAGCCAAAGGGGGGAGGACCCCCCCCCCCCAAACCGAGTTGGACTTGGTTTGGTGGGAGGAGTCCCCCTCCCTTCCCACTTCCTCCCTCTTTTTTTTTCTTTTCCTTTGATTTCTTTTTCTTGGCGCATAGGCCCCCTTGGGGCTGTCCCACCAGCCCACTAAGGGCTGGTGTGTCTCCCCAAAGCCTATGGGCTTCCCCGGGGTGGGTTGCCCCCCCCGGTGAACTTCCGGAACCCATTCGTCATTCCCGGTACATTCCCGGTAACTCCGAAAACCTTCCGGTAATCAAATGAGGTCATCCTATATATCAATCTTCGTTTCCGGACCATCCCGGAAACCCTCGTGACGTCCGTGATCTCATCCGGGACTCCGAACAACATTCGGTAACCAACCATATAACTCAAATACGCATAAAACAACGTCGAACCTTAAGTGTGCAGACCCTGCGGGTTCGAGAACTATGTAGACATGACCCGAGAGACTCCTCGGTCAATATTCAATAGCGGGACCTGGATGCCCATATTGGATCCTACATATTCTACGAAGATCTTATCGTTTGAACCTCAGTGCCAAGGATTCGTATAATCCCGTATGTCATTCCCTTTGTCCTTCGGTATGTTACTTGCCCGAGATTCGATCGTCAGTATCCGCATACCTATTTCAATCTCGTTTACCGGCAAGTCTCTTTACTCGTTCCGTAATACAAGATCCCGTAACTTACACTAAGTCACATTGCTTGCAAGGCTTGTGTGTGATGTTGTATTACCGAGTGGGCCCCGAGATACCTCTCCGTCACACGGAGTGACAAATCCCAGTCTCGATCCATACTAACTCAACGAACACCTTCGGAGATACCTGTAGAGCATCTTTATAGTCACCCAGTTACGTTGCGACGTTTGATACACACAAAGCATTCCTCCGGTGTCCGTGAGTTATATGATCTCATGGTCATAGGAACAAATACTTGACACGCAGAAAACAGTAGCAACAAAATGACACGATCAACATGCTACGTCTATTAGTTTGGGTCTAGTCCATCACATGATTCTCCTAATGATGTGATCCCGTTATCAAGTGACAACACTTGCCTATGGCCAGGAAACCTTGACCATCTTTGATCAACGAGCTAGTCAACTAGAGGCTTACCAGGGACAGTGTTTTGTCTATGTATCCACACAAGTATTGTGTTTCCAATCAATACAATTATAGCATGGATGATAAACGATTATCATGAACTAAGAAATATAATAATAACTAATTTATTATTGCCTCTAGGGCATATTTCCAACAGTCTCCCACTTGCACTAGAGTCAATAATCTAGTTCACATCACCATGTGATTCCAACGAATCCAACACCCATATAGTTATGGGGTTTTATCACCTCTTGCTCGTGAGAGAGGTTTTAGTCAACGGTTCTGAAACTTTCAGATCCGTGTGTTCTTTACAAATCTTTATGTCATCTTATAGATGCTGCTACTATGTGCTATTCGGAAATACTCCAAACATCTACTCTACTATACGAATCCGTTTCACTACTCATAGTTATTAGGATTAGTGTCAAAGCTTGCATTGACGTAACCCTTTAGGACAAACTCTTTAACCACCTCCATAATCGAGAAAAATTCCTTAGTCCATTAGTTACTAAGGATAAATTTTGACCGCTGCTAGTGATTCAATCATGGATCACTCTCTGTACCTCTCAACATACTTTGAGTCAAGGCACACATCAGGTGCGGTACACAGCATGGCATACTTTAGATTCTACGGCTAAGGCATAGAAGACGACCTTCGTCTATTCTCTTTATTCTGCCGTGGTCGGGTTTTGAGTCTTACTCAAATTCACACCTCACAACGCAACCAAGAACTCCTTCTTTGCTGATCTATTTTGAACTCTTTCAAAAACTTGTCAAGGCATGCATCTTGTTGAAACTTCTATTAAGCGCTTTCGATCTATCTCCATAGATCTTTGATGCTCAACGTTCAAGTAGCGTAATCCAGGTACTCCTTTGAAAACTTCTTTCAAACAACCTTGTATGCTTTACAGAAATTCTACATTACTTCTGATCCACAATATGTCAACCACATATACCTATCAGAAATTCTATAGTGCTCCCACTCACTTCTTTGGAAATACAAGTTTCTCATAAACCTTGTACAAACCCAAAATCTTTGATCATCTCATCAAAGTGTATATTCCAACTCCGAGATGCTTGCACTAGTCCATTGAAGGATCACTGGAGCTTGCATACTTGCTAGTATCTTTAGGATCGACAAAACCTTCTGGTTGTATCACATACAATGTTTGCTCAAGGAAACCGTCGAGAAAACAATGTTTTGACATCCTACGTGCAATATTTCATAAATAATGCATCAACAACTAACATAATTCTAACAGACCTTTAGCATCGCTACGAGTGAGAAAATCTCATCATAGTCAACTGTTTGATCTTGTCGAAAACATCTTTGCGACAAGTCGAGCTTTTCTTAATAGTGACTTATCACCATCATCGTCTGTCTTCTTTTAAAGATCCATTTTTACTCAATAGTCCTATGACCATCAAGTAGTTCTACCAAAGTCTACACTTTGTTTTCACACATGGATCCTCTCTCGGATTTCATGGCTTTCAGCCATTTGTCGGAATCTGGGCCCACCATCGCTTTCTCCATAACTCGTAGGTTCACTGTTGCTCAACAACATGACCTCCAAGACAGGGTTACCGTACTACTCTGTAGCAGTACGCGACCTTGTCGACCTACGAG
This sequence comes from Hordeum vulgare subsp. vulgare, assembly GCF_904849725.1. NCBI lineage: Eukaryota > Viridiplantae > Streptophyta > Magnoliopsida > Poales > Poaceae > Hordeum > Hordeum vulgare. The sequence continues at coordinate 8,160,305 of NC_058523.1, read as the reverse complement.
GTTTGTAGTAACTTGATTCGAAGCTCAATGATCATCATCATCAGTTTCCACTTCAATTGGTGTAGGCGCCACATGAACAACTTCATGCGCCCTGCTACACACTGGTTGAAGTGATGGTTCAATAACCTCATCAAGGTCTACTACCCTCCCACTCAATTCTTTTGAGAGAAACCTTTCCTCGAGAAAGGATCCTTTCTAGAAACAAACACTTTGCTTTCGGATCTGAGATAGGAGATGTACCCAACTGTTTTGGATATCCTATGAAGATGCATTTATCCGCTTTGGGTTCGAGCTTATCACACTGAAACTTTTTCACATAAGTGTCGAAACCCCAAACTTTCAAGAAACGACAGTTTAGATTTCTCTAAACCTCAGTCTATACTGTGTGATCTCAACGGAAATACGCGGTGCCCTATTTAAAGTGAGTGCGGTTGTCTCTAATGCATAACCCATAAACGATAGTGGTAATTCGATAAGAGACATCATAGTATGCACCATACCAAATAGTGCGTGACTATGACGTTCAGACACATCATCGCACTATGATGTTCCAGGTGGCATGAACTGCGAAACAATTTCCACATTGTCTTAACTGTGTACCAAAACTCGTAACTCAGATATTCATTTCCATGATCATATCGTAGACAGTTTATCCTCTTGTTACGACGAACTTCACTCTGAAACGGAATTGAACTTTTCAACATTTCAGACTTGTGATTCATTAAGTAAATACTCCTGTATCTACTCAAATCGTCAGTGAAGTAAGAACATAATGATATTCACTGCGTGTCTCAGCACCCATTGGACTGCACACATCAAAATGTATCACTTCCAACAAGTTACTATCTTATTTCATCTCAATGAAAACAAGGCTTTGCTCATGTGGTATGATTTGCATGTCACTAGTGATTCGAAATCAGGTGAGTACAAAGATCCATCAGCATGGAGCCTCTTCATGCAATTTATACTAACATGACTCAAGCGGCAGTGCCACAAGTAAGTGGTACTATCATCATCAACTCGTATCTTTTGGCACCAATATCATGAACATGTGTAACACTACGATCGAGATTCAATAAACCATTGAAGGTGATTATTCAAGAAAATAGAGTAACCATTATTCTCTTTAAATGAATAATCGTATTGCAATAAACACGATCCAATCATGTTCATGCTTAACGCAAACACCAAATAACAATTATTTAGGTTTAACACCAATCCCGATGGTAGAGGGAGCGTGCGACGTTTGATTATATCAACCTTGGAAACACTTCCAACACGTATCGTCACCTCGCCTTTAGCTAGTCTCCGTTTATGCCGTTGCTTACATTTCATGTTACTAATCACTTAGCAACCGAACCGGTATCCAATACCCTCATGCTACTAGGAGTACTAGTAAAGTACACATCAACATCATGTATATCAAATGCACTTCTTTCGACTTTTGCCAGCCTTCTTATCTACCAAGTATCTAGAGTTGCTCCGCCTCAGTGACTGTTCCCCTCATTACAGAAGCACTTAGTCTCGGGTTTGGGTTTAATCTTGGGTCTCTTCATTAGTGCAGCAACTGTTTTGCCGTTTCACGAAGTATCCCTTCTAGCCCTTGCCCTTCTTGAAACTTAGTGGTTTTACAAACCATCAACTATTGATGCTCCTTCTTGATTTCTACTTTCGCAGTCTCAAACATCGTGAATCGCTCAAGGATCATTGTATGTATCCTTGATATGTTATAGTTCATCACGAAGCTCTCACAGCTTGGTGGCAGTGACTTTGGAGAACTATCACTATCTCATCTGGAAGATTAACTCCCACTTGATTCAAGCGATTGTCGTACTCAGACAATCTGAGCACATGCTCAATGATTGAGCCTTTCTCCTTTACTTTGTGGACAAAGAATCTTGTCGGAGGTCTCGTACCTCTTAACAAGGGCACAAGCATGAAATCACAATTTCATCTCTTTAGAACATCACTTATGTTCCGTGACGTTTTACAACGTTTTCGGTGCCTTGCTTCTAAGCCATTAAGTATTTTTGTACTGAACTATCGTGTAGTCATCAGAAACGTGTATGTCGGATGTTCACAGCATCCACAGACGACGCTCGAGGTGCAGCACACCGAGTGGTGCATTAAGGACATAAGCCTTCTGTGCAGCAACGAGGACAATCCTCGGTTTTACAGACTCAGTCTGCAAAGTTTGCTACTATCAACTTTCAACTAAATTTTCTCTAGGAACATATAAAAACAGTAGAGCTATAGCGCAAGCTACATTGTAATTCGCAAAGACCATTAGACTATGTTCATGACAATTAGTTCAATTAATCATATTACTTAAGAACTCCCATTCAAAAAGTACATCTCTCTAGTCATTTGAGTGGTACATGATCCAAATCCACTATCTCAAGTCCGATCATCACGTGAGTCGAGAATAGTTTCAGTGGTAAGCATCTCTATGCTAATCATATCAACTATATGATTCATGCTCGACCTTTCGGTCTCATGTGTTCCAAGGCCATGTCTGCACATGCTAGGCTCGTCAAGCTTAACCCGAGTGTTCCGCGTGCGCAACTGTTTTGCACCCGTTGTATGTGAACGTTGAGTCTATCACACCCGATCATCACGTGGTGTCTCGAAACGACGAACTGTAGCAACGGTGCACAGTCGGGGAGAACACAATTTCGTCTTGAAATTTTAGTGAGAGATCACCTCATAATGCTACCGTCGTTCTAAGCAAAATAAGGTGCAAAAAAGGATTAACATCACATGCAATTCATAAGTGACATGATATGGCCATCATCACGTGCTTCTTGATCTCCATCACCAAAGCACCGGCACGATCTTCTTGTCACCGACGCCACACCATGATCATCCATCAACGTGTTGCCATCGGGGTTGTCGTGATACTTATGCTATTACTACTAAAGCTACATCCTAGCAAAATAGTAAACGCATCTGCAAGCACAAACGTTAGTATAAAGACAACCCTATGGCTCCTGCCGGTTGCCGTACCATCGACGTGCAAGTCGATATTTCTATTACAACATGATCATCTCATAAATCCAATATATCACATCACATCGTTGGCCATATCACATCACAATCATACCCTGCAAAAACAAGTTAGACGTCCTCTAATTTTGTTGTTGCATGTTTTACGTGGTGACCAAGGGTATCTAGTAGGATCGCATCTTACTTACGCAAACACCACAACGGAGATATATGAGTTGCTATTTAACCTCATCCAAGGACCTCCTCGGTCAAATCCGATTCAACTAAAGTTGGAGAAACCGTCACTTGCCAGTCATCTTTGAGCAAAGGGGGTTACTCGTAACGATGAAACCAGTCTCTCGTAAGCGTACGAGTAATGTCGGTCCAAGCCGCTTCAATCCAACAATACCGCGGAATCAAGAAAAGACTAAGGAGGGAAGCAAAGCGCACATCACCGCCCACAAAACCTTTTGTGTTCTACTCGAGAAGACATCTACGCATGAACCTAGCTCATGATGCCACTGTTGGGGAACGTCGCATGGGAAACAAAAATTTTCCTACGCGCACGAAGACCTATCATGGTGATGTCCATCTACGAGAGGGGATGAGTGATCTACATACCCTTGTAGATCGTACAGAAGAAGCGTTAGGGAACGCGGTTGATGTAGTGGAACGTCCTCACGTCCCTCGATCCGCCCCGCGAACAATCCCGCGATCAGTCCCACGATCTAGTACCGAACGGACGACACCTCCGCGTTCAGCACACGTACAGCTCGACGATGATCTCGGCCTTCTTGATCCAGCAAGAGAGACGGAGAGGTAGAAGAGTTCCCCGGCAGCGTGACGGCGCTCCGGAGGTTGGTGATGACCTCGTCTCAGCAGGGCTCCGCCCGAGCTCCGCAGAAACGCGATCTAGAGGAAAAACCGTGGAGGTATGTGGTCGGGCAGCCGTGAGAAAGTCGTCTCAAACCTGCCCTAAAAACCCCATATATATAGGAGGAGGGAGGGGGACCTTGCCTTGGGGTCCAAGGGACCCTCAAGGGGTCGGCCGAGCCAAGGGGGGGAGGACTCCCCCCCCCAAACCGAGTTGGACTTGGTTTGGTGGGAGGAGTCCCCCTCCCTTCCCACTTCCTCCCTCTTTATTTTCTTTTCCTTTGATTTCTTTTTCTTGGCGCATAGGCCCCCTTGGGGCTGTCCCACCAGCCCACTAAGGGCTGGTGTGTCTCCCCAAAGCCTATGGGCTTCCCCGGGGTGGGTTGCCCCCCCGGTGAACTCCCGGAACCCATTCGTCATTCCCGGTACATTCCCGGTAACTCCAAAAACCTTCCGGTAATCAAATGAGGTCATCCTATATATCAATCTTCGTTTCCGGACCATCCCGGAAACCCTCGTGACGTCCGTGATCTCATCCGGGATTCCGAACAACATTCGGTAACCAACCATATAACTCAAATACGCATAAAACAACGTCGAACCTTAAGTGTGCAGACCCTGCGGGTTCGAGAACTATGTAGACATGACCCGAGAGACTCCTCGGTCAATATCCAATAGCGGGACCTGGATGCCCATATTGGATCCTACATATTCTACGAAGATCTTATCGTTTGAACCTCAGTGCCAAGGATTCGTATAATCCCGTATGTCATTCCCTTTGTCCTTCGGTATGTTACTTGCCCGAGATTCGATCGTCAGTATCCGCATACCTATTTCAATCTCGTTTACCGGCATGTCTCTTTACTCGTTCCGTAATACAAGATCCCGTAACTTACACTAAGTCACATTGCTTGCAAGGCTTGTGTGTGATGTTGTATTACCGAGTGGGCCCCGAGATACCTCTCCGTCACACGGAGTGACAAATCCCAGTCTCGATCCATACTAACTCAACGAACACCTTCGGAGATACCTGTAGAGCATCTTTATAGTCACCCAGTTACGTTGCGACGTTTGATACACACAAAGCATTCCTCCGGTGTCCGTGAGTTATATGATCTCATGGTCATAGGAACAAATACTTGACACGCAGAAAACAGTAGCAACAAAATGACACGATCAACATGCTACGTCTATTAGTTTGGGTCTAGTCCATCACATGATTCTCCTAATGATGTGATCCCGTTATCAAGTGACAACACTTGCCTATGGCCAGGAAACCTTGACCATCTTTGATCAACGAGCTAGTCAACTAGAGGCTTACCAGGGACATTGTTTTGTCTATGTATCCACACAAGTATTGTGTTTCCAATCAATACAATTATAGCATGGATAATAAACGATTATCATGAACTAAGAAATATAATAATAACTAATTTATTATTGCCTCTAGGGCATATTTCCAACAGATCTTCCATGTGCCATCGCAACAACTTCGCATGATCTTTATTTCTGAACAGACGTTTCAACCGTGGTATTATAGGAGCATACCACATCACGTTGGCAAAAACCCTCTTCCTGGGTGGCTCGCCCTCAATATCACCAGGGTCATCTTTTCTGATCTTATACCGCAATGTAGTGCATACTGAGCATTTATCCATATTCTCGTACTTCTCACCGCGGTAGAGGATGCAGTCATTAGGGCATGCATATATCTTCTGCACGTCTAATCCTAGAGGTCAGACAAGCTTCTTTGCTTCGTACGTGCTGGCGGCCAATTCGTTCTTTCTTGGAAGCATCTTCTTCATCAGTACGAGCAACTTTTCGAATGACGAGTCAGTCACACCGGTCTCTGCCTTCCACTTCAGCAATTCCAGTGTGCTACCCAGCTTCTTCTAGCCATCTTCACAAGTTGGGTACAACAATTTGTTGTGGTCCTGTAACATCTGCTCGAACTACAACCTCTCCTTTTCTGTGTCGCAACCTTGCCGTGCATCAGAAATGACCCGGCCAAGATCATCAGCGGGCTCATCTGGTTCCCGTTCTTCATCTTGATCTTCTTCTTCATTGTCTTCCATTGCGGTATCAGCATACTCAGGGAACATAGATCGGCAGTTGTCATCATCGTTCTCTTCTTCTTCATCGTCGTCTTCCATCATAACCCCTCTTTCTCCGTGCTTGGTCCAAACATTATAACCCGACATAAAACCGGACCGAAGCAGGTGGCTCTGAATGACTCTTGAGGAAGTGTAATCCTTCTCATTCCAACATTCAACACATGGACAAAACATAAAGCCACCACCATGCTTGTTCGCATCGGCTGCATCTCGAAAAGAATGCACGCCTTCTCTGTAAGCGGCTGTGCGTCGATCACCGTACATCCATGGATGGCTCATCTGTGTTATACGACAGTATATCAAATACAATCACGATCCTAAAAATTAGTACCGCACGGTCTAAACGAGGAAATATAGTTGCTAACGTTTTAGAATAAGTAGAAATAAAGAGGAAGAGGTTTAAGCGTGGCTCAGGCATCTCATATCGTAGTTGTGTTCGGTGAATTGAAGCGGCATCGCTCTAACACACATTTCAACAAACACGTCTAGTGCATAAAAAAAAAGTGGAGAGCTAGCACACACCCACAATCCTTCATCCAAGAAAAATGCAAGGAAGAGGGGAGAGGGGGGTTGTGCTATATATAGGCAGAGGACTTTAGTCCCGGTTTGAGACACAAACCGGGACTAAAGGTGGCGCACATGCGGGCTGCCCACCGCGTAGCCCTTTATTCCCGGTTTGGGACACGAACCGGGACTAAAGGCTCCTTACGGGCATGTGGCTGAAAATCCCAGCTTAGTGAAATCTGGAAATTTCACCAAGTCTGAGAATCTGGTAACATTTTCTTCTCCTGTAGATGAGGTTGTGCTGGTCATTGTGTTGAGATATAGCCTTAGTTCAGTGCTAGGAATTTGGACCTGATGTGTTTGTGAAGCTCCCTGTCAAATTTCATCTCATTTGGAGTCCTGTAGGTTATGTTTTGGTTGCTGTCAAAAAGCTTCAGAACTAAGACAGAAAGTCAGGTGCAGGAATTTTCACCAAGTCCCTGAGATCTGATGGTTTTGGGAAAGTTTGAGGCCTTGTATCTTCTAGAGTTTAATTCCTTTTGGTGTGATTCTTACTGGTGCTTGTAGTGTTCTTGGTTGTCTACAGCTACATATATTATTTGTCATATTTGGAGGGCTGTAGCTATGCTGCATGTAGCTCACAAAGAGCTAAGATGCAGATTATGGCAGATTGTGTAGTATACTCATTTTGATGATTGTGTGTGCTTAGTTGATGTTGTGGTGTTCTTCCTTGCTCCAATCCATTCATGTTGGATTGTTATATGTCTTGGCAACCTGGGAATACCAGATTTGTGCTAATTGTGGGTGTGGTGTTGATTCTTACACGTAGGGCTTCATATCTTGTTTCGTTGATTCCCGTTGATCCGTAGCTCCGAATGTTATGTTCTTTATATGGTTTTGCATCGTTTTCACGAGACGCATATGTTCATGCCATTCTCATGCATGTCAAAATAGCCTAGTGTACATTTCTGTCCAGAAACTTGTAGTAGTTTCTTTTGCTTGTGCTAGTGATAGAAATAGTGATGCATGCTCATTTTTCATCTCATGCATCATGTGCTTGTTGCATCTTGTGGTGCTGCTGTTCATTGGTTGTTATTCTTATGCTGGATAGCACCAGGATCGGAGAACGAATACGTGGAGTCCGACGAACCAGAATCATTCCAAGCTGAGGATATCACAGGCAAGATGATATGACCTTGATTCCATCTCTAGACTTGTTATGCTAGTTTGTGATTCCATGTCATATTGCTCGCTGCCTATCACTGAATTAAATTGCCTCTTGATATGCCATGAACCCAAACACCGATCCCTTCCTAGCAAAACTTGTATGGCTAAGTAGGCTTTGCTCAGCTACTAATGTTAGCGTTGCTAGATGCAGGTGCTTTGACTCATGTGATAACATGAGCTTGATATCATTATCTTAAATTCTGTTATTTAATTAATGCACCTATATACTTGGTAAATGACGGAAGGCCTAGCCTTTTGCCGGGTGCTTTGTTCCGTTATTGCCGCCTTAGTTACCGGTTACCGGTGTTTGATACATATTGATCGCTCCTAACACGTTCGGGGTTGTTATGGGGACCCCCTCGATAAATCGCGTAGTGCTAAGGCTTGTCCGGCAGGACCCAACATTGGTGTTAATTTGCTAATCACTTAATAAACTGCATAGGGAATGATCAACCCAAAGATCTTTAATCAACAGCCCGGGCCAGTGCTCCTCATGAGTGTTGGTCCAAACTGGTCTGCCTGCGGGGCCACCACAAGGAAACTTGAGGTTTGGTACCTGTAGCCAGTTTCATCCGGCGTGTCCTGAGACTGAGATACGCGGCTCTTATCGGGGTCGTCGACACGTCGGGAGGTCCTGCTAGCCTTACCTTACCTTAGCGATATATCTTGCATATAGGAATCCCGGTGAAACTTTGGTTTCCCCCAGAGTTGAGGTTTTCCTCTAAGGAATCCGACGAGATCACGAGATTCGTGATAGAGGATGCCTTTGCGGCCTGTGTACGTTTGTGATGGACTAGTTGGAGCACCCCTGCAGCGTTTAATCTTTCGGAAAGCCGTGCCCGCAGTTATGTGGCAACTTGAAATATTTTGTTAACATCCGGTATTAGAGAACTTAAACATAAGCTAATAAAATTGCCAACTGTGTGCGTAACCGTGACTGTCCACCTCGAAGATCTCTCTTCGATCGGGAACACGGTGGGGTTATGAATGTCGTAGGTCGGTGTTCAGGATCACTTAGTGATCAAGTAATCACGACCGCTAGTGTAGGCCACCTTCATAATTGCTTTACGTAAGTTAACCACTAAATCAAGCTTAGGATGCTGCACCCTTATACACTTCACCCTTACCCTACCTAATAACATGACTAGTTCTGGCACCAAGGTCTTAGATTGCTGAGTCCCCGTGGCTCACGGATTCCTCCGAAACTCCCAACAGGTACAGGTACCCCAGAGACAGATGATCCCGACGGCACCCAGCTGGCATGGCAGTACGACGAGGAGACAGACCGCCTCTACGTGAACTATCCAGAGGATTGAGGCGTGGTCGTGATCGTGGGCCTGCAGGCAGGGTAGCATAGCATTTCTATGTTTTATAGTCCGTAGCGGAACTACCTTGATTGTATATGTGATGTACTCTGAGTTATTAATGAGAAGACAATTGAATCCCGAATTGTCTACTTTTATTATTATTTGTGCTATGTTACTTGCTTGCGAAACGCTTAGATGCGCTTCTTTCCTATTCGGGGCCTCGACCCCCAGATCGGAAAGGACCACATCTTGATCGTTACAGTTGGTTATTAGAGAATAAGTCGAACTACTTTGAATAAGCTACATTATCATCGTATTGATTGGGATAATATTTGTAGTGCTTTCTTATGTCATGATGTGCCTTATCTAGTTGGAATCATCCTCAAAGATTTATATTTTTTACTGTCTCATTTAGCTCGAAACTAACTTGAGACCAACTCGAGATCGTTACAAGCTGAGCACGAATCATGTTTTACAGCTTGACATTAGGCTTCACTCAGTTTGAGCTCGTTCGAATTTTAATATGAACTGAACTGAGCCAAGTACAACTCGCTCGAACTCGACTCGTTTGCAGCCCTAGGCACGGGTGTGCCTCTCGCGAAGGCAAAATCGTGCCTTTCACGGAAGCAAAACCGTGCCTCTCGCAAAAAAAACATAAAAATGTGTTTTTTCCTTTTCTGAGAGACACGGCTCGCTAAGGCAAAACAGTGTCTCTCGCAAAAAAAAACAGAAAACGTGTTTTTTCGCGTAAAAAAATAAATTTCCGTGAAAAAAAATTGAATTTTTTTTCGTCCAAAAGCTACGAACACTGGTAAAAAAATCCAAACACCCAAAAAATCCAGAAAAAAGCCACTCAAATAAGCAAAAGCGCATGCGAACAAATAAAGAAACAAAAACTGAAGGGAACGCTTAGAACGCGACTGAAAACGTGCCAAGTGACGGCGCGCGGGACCGATCGCTGGAAGGCTCCCGGGGAAGCGCTCGCTGACTAGTTGCTCCTCCGAAAAGAACGTACTAATATAAGATGTATTGATTCTCATGCAAGTTTAAGTTATGTATGTTTAACGAATATTAGAGCATTGCAGCCAGACTTCTCAAACCCGCCTCAAAGACCATACGACTGCCCGGTCACTAATCGGTCACAAAAAATCGACCTAATTAGACCCATAGTACCCATCTCAAACACCCGCAGAGCGGCACCTCTCATATCCATCTCAAATATGAGGACGATATGAGGGTTCGCGGACGTGCCTGCAGATCACGCCCGGTCAGTCTGTCACGTAGGATGCGAGCCCACCCCGGACCACTTTTTTCCTTTTTTTATTCATTCTTTTCTCCTTCTTCATCAATCACGAACAAGTGATCGGACATATGAGGAAAAATATGAGAGGTGTGATTGCACGGACGAAAAAATAGGGGTTCAAAACAGACACGTCTGGTCACTGACGGGTCGGTCTGTAGGCGTTTAAGGTGTCAGTGGGTTTGTCTATAAAACCCCCCGCCCCCCTCAATGTCGAGGGTCGGTCAACTCAGCGCACACACCAACCACATAGGAGAGTCAGACGCGAGCCGACAGCTCCTTCTTCCTCCTCCGCAATACAGCTCCAGGAGCACTTTGTAGTCCCATTCATACATCATACACTCCGCCAGGATTAGGGGTGTTATCTCTACGGAGAGCCCTGAACCTGGGGTACACCGTGCGTTCCATGCTTGTACCAAACTCGTTCCCAGCGTCCTCCGATGCCACTTCGGTTCCCACCATCCTGCAACAACACTCATATTTTTTATAACATTGTATGTGTTTCAACTTTTTCCAAAACAACATATATGTTGCAAAAAAAATCGCAACACAATCTCTGTTGTAAAAAAAATCCGCATACAACCTCTGTTGCACAAAAAATATATGGACACAAATTGTTTTGAGATAGCCATGTCATTTGTGCTTTCTTATTTTGTCACATTTACATGGATTGGGTTTAAATATATAGTATTTAAGATGCGTTGTACCGGAAAGACGGATATATCTTTCACGAAAAAATAGGGCCAATTTGACATTATGTATTTGTGTTTTTTCAAAACAAGATGATACAAATGTACCGTAAAACTTATTATTATCAAAATTTAACATTATTGACATTTGGTTCATTGTCTAACTAACTATACTATAAAATATTATGTTTTAAAAAAATGAGTTATAAATAGGTTAAAAAATTCATACCTACTAATAATAGGGAGAACCGCTTGTTACCACAGTAATTTTGTCCGTCCACCGAAGTCTCATGGATTTCGTTCGGTTTCGTACGTTCTGGAGCTTCGCAAGTCAATGCGCCAAAGTTTTTAATATGAGCCGCGAAAATAATTGCACCTCAACATTAGATCTAACCCTACATGGAATAAGTTTCTATCACGGGAACGACCGGGAACGATCAGTTACTGAAGATGGTGGACTGACCAAGACTCGGAGGGAGAGGAGGCCCAACCTACGCAAGCACGGCTTAAACTGGGTCGAGTAGGTTAGGTTAAGTAGGTGAGTCACACTACAGTGTGAGAAAAGAAAGAACAAAACTCCCGACGGCCGCCTATAACGTGTACCCTTTTCCACCCCCTTTTCAAGCGATATTTGGCTTCACCTTAACCATCATACCTTCCTATTAACTTAACATCATCATTAGGGTCCATCCACTCAAAGACATGTCTCACTTCTACAACAAGATGGCTTGTACAAAAAACAATTATTTGCTCACCCGCGTCGGCATTGTTACTCAAGAATGCCTCCTTGTCCATATAATGAACATTAAGAAGTCTCTCTATCTAAAGACAACATGAATGAATTAAACGCAACAATGGCAATTGGTGATTATCTAAAAACAATCCATTATACACAAATCATATCAACACTAAATTATTAATGATATTCAAAAAATGTCATTAATTAAGATACACTAACCAAAGTTTACCATAAACACTAACTAACCATAAACCACAATCTTTCTACTTGTAAAGTGAATATTTCTATTACAACAAGCTTATCCCTATTACCAAAGATACTCAAACAAGCTCGGGCTGGATTGGGAAGAGCGAGTGCGGTGGGTCCCACCCACTCTCCCGTGAGGTATTTCACTTACCAGAACCAGACGCCAAGGTGCACGACGTCTTGGTCTGGAGACATGATGCTAGGGTCCCTGCCGTCTGGCCATTTTCCACGTCAGCGAGTCAACGGGCAAGCCAGTCATGCAGGCCCCGTACCAGACGTCAGGGACCTTAGCATTTCCCGTGCAACCTAGATACAAGGGATGTTTGTGTCAAGAGAAAAGGTCAGATTCGATTTTTTTAAAGTAAGGTCTATTTCGAAATTTATTATTCCAAAAGGTCAAAACAAAAAAATTTGTGCAAATACACACACTCCCGGACAAACGTTTGCATTGGTAAAATTGTGCAAACACACGCTCTCCCGGACAAAAGTTGCACTGGTGGGCTCTACTCTATTGTATTGTGTATACGTACCTCCTAGTCAGCCGTGTCAGATGTATTGCCAACATAATGGTAGTCGTCACCTAGCGAGCAGAGGGCCGGTGGAGGTCGAAAATATATCTACCAGACTCTGGCGGCGGCTAGGGTTTAGGGTTTCTTCTACTCCGGTGGCACCCCGCCGCCGTCGAGGTTTTCTTCCGGGAAAGACTACGACATTGGCTCCTCGCACCTCTCCTGTTCCGAGCTCTAGGCCTAGGAGTGAGCGCTGGAACTAGGGTTTCTTGACCGACGGCAATGGCGTCTCCATCGTTGACCAGTGCTTTCCATGGCTCAACACCGGGGGATGGAAGGGGAAATCTCCAGTCGATCTGGAGATGTCGATGAAGAACATGAAGTTGAAGGAATCTGAATTGGACGAGGTAATAGTTGGGGACGAGGAGATCTCCAAGTTTCCTAACGTAAGACAACCTTACCCATCACAATTGGGAATGAAGCTAGGTATAGCTTTTGTATTCACGATGAGGCAATCAAACACTTCTTTTTCCGGTAGAAGTTTACACACACTATGTGATCAGTCATCCAAATGTAGCTTTGGCTTTGTAGAAATGATTTTGTATTTACTAAAAAAAAAGCTCCACTTCTTTGCTGCTTAATTTTCAATATACACACTAACTTTGTACATGATCTACGCTATAAAGAACGGAGTATCAACCACTATTAAAAGCTATGTGTATGTGGTTGGAACGGGTGGCATGAGATGTTTTTATCCAACATAAGTGACATCATAGTCTATGAATTGGACCACCACATCCTTCAACATAGGTAGAGTGTCGGTCCTATAATTTTACTGATGCTGATATGTCAGCTTTAAATTTTATTTTGTCAGATTGTTGGTGTTTTTTTTTATGATACAGATTGTTGGTGTTTGGTTGTGTGCATCCTAGCTAGGGACAAAGCCAGCAATCTGTCATGGTTTGATGTCCGCCATACCTAAATAGATGAAAATGCTAGGTACGTACGTAGGTACTTGTTTGAACATTGAGTTGAGCAGTGCGTCCTTGCCGGCTTGATGGCCTTATTGTTCCTTGTGATAGCTACTGACCGTGGGCCTGATTGCTGGTGATTTATTGACTGCCCGCACACATTAATGTTCGCACTATCTGAGCCCAAACTCAAGTGATTAGAGACTGTAATTGCTCCTCTACTTGTGGTCACGCGGAAGCGGCAACACAAACGAATGGGCATAGCAGCAGCAAGCGAACAGAGATCAAAGAGGACCGACATACAAGAATTTTTGTTACCGTTGACTGAGGCTGGTCATAGTAAGGAGTATCATATAGTAGTATCATGCATATGATACTATTGTATGATACTACCTTCATAGTGCATAGTATCATAAAGTAGTATCATAGATGATCTTATTTATTGACATGCATGACACATAGTAGCATATCATTTAACATGTTACGGTATCTACCTATGTTACTCTAACCCTCTTTCTCTTCTTTAATTGTGCGCCACATCAGCATGTTTGTTAGTCCCAAGTACATGATACTACCTTAGTTACTCCCATTATGGCCAGCCTGAAATAAGCTCCGGCAATTCATCATCACATTCAGTCTATTCTACTAGTGCTTTCCCATTGTTCGGTGACTAATCAATCGGTTTCCTCTTGTGATTTTATATACAGATTTATTTAAGAAGCATTTTCCCAAAGCAAGTGGCACCAGCAGCTCTCCCTCTGAATGTTTTGTAGATCATCTTGATGTCCATCTAGTTAATATTGATTACCAATTGGTGACCACTCATGCATGCAATCTTCATCTAGTAAGATATTATAAGTGCGAAAACTTCAGTATCGGATTTCAGTTATACTTGTTGATCACAAGTAATATTTATGTAATATTCTAGTGAGCTCTTGAGTAGTTGCATTATATATGGTTTCATCCTTCACAAACTCCACCACACCTATAATTTTTTTCTGCCTCCGCCACTGATCCTAGCTATGCATAGGTAAAGTGTGCCTCATCATGATGTTATATCCCATTGATGCTACATTTTAAATTAATAAAAGCACTCTTTATAAAAAAATTGTATGGAAATGACATGTTGTTTTGGGTGCAACCTTTTGGAGACGGACGAATGGGAGTTGCTCAACCGATTTGGTTGTTGCATTATTAATAGATTATGTGAATGAGCCATGTAATCCTATTTTGCATCTGCTTGTGGTCTTTCTTTTGTTCATTCATGTTTTTCATTCCAACACGTTAAATTTTATTAATAAAGTTGGTTGTGTGCATCATCACGTTGCAGAGGCTGGGTCTATGCTTTTTTTCAAACAAAAAATCCTGAAGCTGTTGGACAATTAGATTAGCTCTGGTTCGGCAAGACTTATCTTCTCATCCATATTGTTAGGTTGACTCCTCTATTCGTGAGATCTAAAAACAATAGGATCAGTGCATACCTTTGGTAAATCAAGATAAATACACAAGGTATGTCTTTAAGCAATATGTGTTTGACATAATTGTAATAAAAACAAAAAAAAATCAAGAGGCTGGGTTGATGAATTTTCTGTTAAAATTATTTGCATAGCTGTCCTCAAATTTCTGTTTTGAATGGTCACTGTGGGTGGTGTGGCGGCTTCCCCTCCTGAATTTCCCTTGGACAAGATAAAACCAAACCATCAAGTATTTTAACAATATCATTAAAAAAATGTTTAGCTGCTTAGAGACATAAAACCCAATCATCAAAATGGCAATCCTTCCATCGGAATGAATTGAAGCTCCAGTTTTGTCTTAACTTAAACTTCTTCTAATTGACCAAATACGAATATCTACCACATCAAACATATGGTATGCGCTTTTGTGTTGTAAATGTTGATTGCTCAATATTGATATATACAAGTTTGACCTAGGATAAAGCTAGAATTCTGATTAACCTGGAATATATCATTTTATATATATAATAGAATATGAACGTCCAGGTCCAGTTGTCTTGGGCTCAGCAATACCCTCTTTCCTACTCCACAAGAAAAGAACCAGACTTACTTCAAGAAAAAAAGGACCCAGGCTTTCCTCCTCCTTTCGTCGGCATGACCGCCGATCCGTCCCATCTTCGATGGCTTTTGGGCCGTGATGGTGGGGAGGACCTCGCCCCCCACCGGCGGGAGACCACATTCTTATCTTGGTTGGGGCTGTGTAGCAGCGGTGGTGTCCCTCGGTAGGAATAATGTCTCCTACATTCGATCCCTGCCCCGATGGTTCTTCTAGCGTCATCAAAGGGCGGATGATGGTGTGCCTTCGTCGGATCCCAAGGATTCCGTCGGTGCTGGTGTTCGGTTCATGTTGGTTCCTTCCGATGCATGACTCTCTTCAGGTTGAGGGTTGCTACTCTGGTTCGCTGGTCCGTAGGACCTTAGTACAATAACTTTTTGACTGTCTACTTCAACAAGGTTTGCTAGGCTACGACGAGGGATGGGCAACGACGGCGGCACACTTCGGCTTACTCTAGTGATTATAGTCGTCACTAAGTAGTCCACAAACCTGGTTGTAACTTTTTGATATCCCGAGGGTCCTTTGTATTGCCATGATTGATTATGAATAGATCGAAAGTTTCTCCGGCAAAAAGAAAAGATGTCATGTGCTTGGTCTCACTTGGCATGGCTCACTATAAATCCATCAAGAGCAATCCAAGCAAAACAAAGGAGTGGCCATTGCCACCACAAGTATCTCCCTTGAATAAAATAGAATATGATGTTTGAAAATATCACTAAAACTATTCACTTGCTAGGAGAAGTAAAATCCGACCATCGACCTGAACATGACATATAGCATGACAAAATACAGCAACATATTCTAGAAAGTGCTACGCTCATTTAACAGAAGGCATAAAAACGGCAATACAGGCATGTTTAACAAGGCAGCCTGGTTATTAACAGCACACATATATAGTTCATGCGCTCATACAAATAAACCTATTGTAGTTCATGTATACGTGCAACATATGGTGTCCATTAGTATATGGTCTAGTTTCCAGCTTTTCATGGGTAGATCTCAATTACTGACAAGGGGCCTAACACCGGCATGATCTTGTAATCTTGGCCGAATCCAGCATCGGAAAAGATCCTCTTCCACTCGCTCTCGTCCCGTTCAACCCCGTTGGTGCACATCGCGAACATGTCCTGCATGGCTTCCATTTCGGCGATCTTCTTATCGCCGAGGAGAGACCCTCTTACCATATCTATGATTATCACCTTCCCTCCGGCGCTCCTCGCCGGGATGGCTTCCTTGCAACGTTGAAGTATCTTGACGCAGTCGTCGTGGCCCCAGTCATGCAAAACATTCTAGAACAGATATAGAGGTACAATTTAGAATATAAAATGACCGGAGTGCTACGATTTTGAGGCTGGTCATAGTAAAAGTAACATAGATAGTAACATACATGATACATAAACAAAAAAAAATGATGTGACGTGTAATCAATGAAAAGATAGACAAATAAAGTAACATAATATGTTAGCATCACATAGTGCTTTCCAATGTACAATAAGTCTACGAAATAATAAATGGTGATGTATATGCTATCACATCTATAGCACCACCCACTATAAAGATGGTAACTTAGACTAGTAACGTACTCGCATGTTACTGGAGAAAAACTTTTGGAACCTAGTGTATATATAACCTATATGCAAAAAAATAGCAATTCAACAAAAAGTTAAAAAATTCTGAAAATATTTTTGAAATAAAATTGACCTTCCATTATACTTGTAAGAAAAGTTCCACAATTTTTTATACTTTGACTTCTTTGCAAAAAAGATAATTTTTTGGTCAAAATAGTGTCAATAATGACCTATAATAGCAAATAAAATTTGTCTTCTTGTCCAGAAGTCAATATTGACTTTTTTTGTGAAAATCTATATACTAGTGCAAAACAGAGTCAAGTTTAATCTAAAAATACTTTGAAAACATTTTCACTTTTTAATTAATTCTTAAAAAAATCTCATATAGGATACACATACAACCAGGAACCAAAGTGTATTTTTTCATGTTACTATTCTAAGTTACTGCACGCTGTGACCAGCCTGAGAAGAGAAAAGAAAATGAAGTGGACTGAGAGTGGACACAACTAGTTAGGACCAGCCAATTAATAGTACGACGTAATTAACCACGACGTACCAATTAATACGTGATATTCATGGGTACCTACCTTGAGCAGGACAGCATCCGCCGGCGGAATGGATTCAAACATGTCACCGGCCACGAAACGCAGGTTGTCGTCGCCGGCGTCGGCCGCCTGGCCGAGGGATTGAGGACGGTCCAGCACGGTGCACTTGATGCGCGGGAACGCCTTGGCGACCACCCGCGTGCCGGCGCCGTTGCCGGCGCCGACGTCGACGAGGGAGGTGACGCCGCGGAAGATGCGGCCCTTGTCAACAATAATGACTTCCAGGAAGAGCTCGCTGTCGGCGGTCATGGCGTCCCTCAGCACGGTGCCGAACCCGGCGTCCTTGCGCGCCATCTCCTGCCGGGAGCAGCCGTGCGCCTGCTCGAAGAGGGAGCCGGCGCCGGCCGGCGCCGGCTCGCTCCTGAGCCAGCCAGGCAGGTCGAAGAAGGAGGAGACGATGAGAGGGTTCACGAAGAAGGGCGCCACGGGGGACAGGTTGCGCCAGCCGACGAGGAACCGGCCCGTCGTCGTCAGCCCGTACTGCACGGCGGCCGTGTCATCGGCCGCGCCGTCGCCGTCCTCGGCGGTGGTGGTGAAGATGCCCGAGGCGGTGAGCAGCGCCATCATGCGCCGGAGGTCGGCGACCTTGGCCGGGTGCACCTTGGCGTCGGTCGCGATGTCGGCCAGGGTGGCGGTGCCGCCGCGCTTATGGATGGCGGCCGGGACGCCGAGGTCGACGGCGCACTTGAGCGACGTCGCCTTGACGTAGCCGAGCACGTGGTTCTGGAGCTCGGCCAGAGCCTCCAGCAGCTCCTGCGGGCTCACTTCCATCAACAGCTTGAGCGTCATGGTGCCTAGCTACCTACCTTACCTGAGTTCACAGCAAATGAAATGCAAAAGCTAGCTTTGGTTGATGTGGTTGTATCTGTATGTGTGCAGTCCTGCTCCTTCCCAGCTAGAGCTCGGCTACCAACGGCCTTTATACACGACTAACTCACTACTCAGTGCTCAAGCTTCTGCTCTGAATTATCCTGTTCAATAATTGACTAAAAATAAATAAGGATTTATAGGGGCGTGGCGTGTATAAACGGCTTGAATTTCCTTTTTTTTTTCCGTGTAAGGCAGATTTGTCTAGACCGTCCGATCAGCATCCAACGACCACGACAGCACCACTGTTCTTCACCTTTAGTCATTTTAGTTCATGTTCTTCATCTTCAGATTTCGATTTTAAAATTTTATGTTATATAGCTTGTGAAAAAATACACACTATTTGTCATTTTAGTTCTGCCAAGGTTGAACTTTTGTTTGTTATAGCTTGCCAAGAAAAAACCACCCTAGATGTCAATTTTAATTGTGCCGAGTTGTCATTTTTCTGGCATGCTATATAGTATGCCAGAATTTTTTTAATTTTCATATAGCATGCCAGAAAAATTGACACCCAATTGCTAGAACAATATGTTCTGCTCTGCGTGCCTACCTGGTTAGTAGTGTTAAGTTGTCATGAAGCTTGTTTATACACATCTTCGATCCATTATAAGTGTCACGGTTTTGAACTAAGCTTAATTTAAGACTATGACACTTGTTATAAATTGGAGCAATATATTGTCAGCATTATTCTGTAGATAAAAGATGTGTGCTGGTTACAAAAAGCACCGCAATGGCAGAAATGCAAATCACTGTCAACGGTCACCGCATCGAAATAATTTTCCAAAAGCCGGAAATGCATTTCGGGTCCCAGGGCCAAAAAAAATTCAAAATGAAAAACAAATCAATACAAAATTTATTTGTATGCTTTGTCACATTCAAATGCTACCTGCAAATTTTGAGGCAACAATATAAAACATTTTGGCTTGTGCAAAAAAACAAAAAAACAAATTGAAAATCAAAAGTTACCTACCTCAAAATGTCACCCTAAATTTTTTGTTTGCCGTTGAAACACCGCTTCTCCTTACCGCACGAAAATTGTCATGCATGTTTGCAACACTAATACAATCATCTATAAAAAAATTCAGATTTATTTAGTATTGTTTTTCGTGTTACTGTTCATCCCGAGAGCATATGCTCCCATGAGCGAAAACATCGCCCCCTCCAAAAGCAAGATATACTGTAGCAGGGCATTGTAGCGCACCACTGTGATCCATGTTGTAGCGCTGGGCACTTCTAATGCCCCACCAGCACATGTCCTGCTGCAGCAATAGCAATTTAGCATCCGTCCTGTATTTTCCACTAGCAAAATAGTACGGGTTTAGTACTTTAGTTGCTCCCATCGACTTTGCCTGCATTGCATATTTCTTTTAGAGCATCTCAAACAGCCGTGATTCGCGCCGCGCCTAAAAAATATATTTGCCGCGTGCCCTTCGACTGGTTTAGCGCGGGGATAGACGCTGGCTCCAACGACCACGCTATAATGCAGCGCGCGTGCCGCTCCAGCAGCGCCCAAAAATACAGCCGCAGCACGCACAAGCCACATATACTTTCAAAAAATAAGAGCAAAAATGATCAAACAAACAAAATAAGTTAACAATAAATAGTCATTACAACTCAAACAAATAGTTTATCGTTCAGTACAACAAATAATGCAATAAACATAACCAATATACATTTTGTCGAACACCTTGCGGGCGCGGCGCGGCAGCGAGCGCTCGGGCGCTGTTCCTCGGACGACGCAGGCGCGCGAGGGCCGGCGGGACTAGGAGGGGGTGGGGCGGAAGCGCGACGGTGCGGGGAGGCCGGGGAAGCGCCTGAACGGTCGCCGGGGGGCGCGGGCGGCGGCGGCAGCGGAGATAGGTCGGGGAAGCGCCTGAACGGTCGCCGGGGGGCGACGGCGGCGCGGGGATAGGCCGGGGAAGCGCCTGAACGGTCGCCGGGGGGCGCGAGCGGCGGCGGCAGTGCGGCTGGATGGGGGTGGAAGTGGGGAGCGAGCGCGCAAGAGTGGAGGAGCGAGCGCGGGAGAGTCCAGCGCGCGGGAGCTGGCGCAACAAATAAGCGACGCGCGATTGCGTTTCGGCCAGTGCGCTGAACTGCATATGCCGCGCGCGCCGTTTTTGCGCGTCCGCTGGAGCTACCCGCCGCGTTGCGCGCGCGCTAAAACGGTCTATTTTGCGGCGCGACGCTAGTTTAGCGCGGCTGTTGGAGATGCTCTTAATTGGATCCAGTTGAGAAAAACCGCATTAAAATCAACATCTGCATATTGTATGGTTGTCTCCATATTCTCTAGCTTGACCGCGAAGAAAAAGAAGATAGGTTGTTTGCTAGCAAGCTTGTTTAAACGAAAATGCAAATCATGTTGTTTGGTTACATGCAAAACATGTTGTTTGATGAGGTTACCAGCACCCTAGCACTTGCCACAACCAAAATAGACATCATAAGAACCAGTCTTCGTACCGAATCTTAACAAGGACACAGTCTTAAACAAGGAAAATCGGTTTCACTCTGAACACAAAGCAATCAGGCAACAGAGAGCTCTCTAGAGATTGACGACGAAGGTGTCGTCATGCTTCTTACACTTGGTCACCATCTCAATGTCGTCATTGGTTAAAATCATCACCTTCAGGGTGTCACGAGTCAGCATGTTGAAGGTGACCATGTAGCTGATCCTGATATGGTGAACAACGACGAAGGGTTTCCAACCCTCATCAAGGGTGACCCTACTGTTCATCAACCGGACCGTCACCCTTCATGCGCAGCGGATGTTCATCTTGAACTTGAACTCCTAAGGGATGGTGAAGAAGTGCTTCATGAAGTCTAGAGGCATCAATAGGCATTGCAGCTTGAGGGCAAGGTTCACCTTGCACAAGTGGGTTAGTCCTGCCTGCTCAAGGTTATGGCCGTAGTTCCTCCGTTTTTCATTGGGGGGATCCTTCGTCAACATGTCATCTTCTAAGGGCGGCGTCACCTCCTTTCCCTTGTCTCAAGACGGCACCACCTCCTTGCCCTTATCTCCGAGCGCCACTACCTCCTTGCTGTTGTCTCCGGTCACCATGATCTCCTTTCCCTTCATGTTCTCCCTCTCGATCTGCATTATGAACAACAAAAAGTTCAAAGGATGATCAACATTCCCAAAGCCCCTATATTTACCCATCCAAAGGCCACCTACTTTTCCACAACCACACTCAATTAACCCTCTTTGTCTCTCACTGTCACTCCTCTTCCACATCTTCATTTCACCCCTCTCCATCATCATGAACCTCACTCCCAATTCCTTCCCATGGGGCATTGGATGGCAGGATTTCTTCCTTGGATGCTCGCTTGGTGACCGCACCAACTTCGAGAAGACATTGCAAGTGTGCTTTAACTTCACCAGCATCGAGGACATGCATAAGGAGACAAATGCTATGGCGTCGAAGGCGACGGAGGCGGAGTTGAAGACATTGATTCCTAATCCATTGAAAAGCGCTTTGTCCATGTACATACTACGCTAGGTGATGTATCAGGCTAAGTCCGCCGATGCTGGTCAGAGAGCCAGATGAGCCAAGTATATGCATTGCAGAGCTCGCCGGGACCAAAAGGCCGCCATTGTAGAGCCGATCGTCATCATTCTGGAGCCAAAGGAGGAGGGAGAAGCGGTGGCAGTGGTGTTCAGGGTTGCGAAGCCTGGCTACCGTACTATGCCAATCATTCTTGAAGATGGTGATGATGAGGAGATGGCACATGCTATGGTCGATCCAGTGGTGGGAAACTACAAGGCCATAGCCCCCCGCCGCTCCAAGCGGCTCCAAGGTCACCACGGGTAGTAACTACAGTAGTGTGTGTATGATCCATATACCCCCATTCCCAAATCTTCTTGTACTCAATTCCTATCGAACCCTAAAATCCATCGCTATCAAACCGCCATAGTCAATAGTACACCTAGTATGCGAATCAAATGCGCAACCGAATCTAATACACAAATTGAATGTGGAAAATTTAGAGCCAGGTGGTAAAGCATAAGGCTTACTACCATTGGTGATGGCGGTGATCGTTGCCGGTGCTCGCCTTGTTGTTCTTTGCTCCGATGATCGTCGTCGTTAGTATGAGAGTGGGGAGAGTGGAGAGGGGGGAGAGAGTGAGCAGTGAGGGAAGGTGAAGGTAATTATACTGAGTCTTTTTAAAACAACACGAGATCTTGAGAGTGGGTCCTTGCGTGCAGCCGCCACCGCACATGTGCATCCCCCGGGCCTGGCTGTTGAAAAACGAACGATTAGGCCGTTCCTAGCGGGCCTGGAAGGCGCTTTAAATTCCGTGTTGTACAATGCAAACAGTGAGCACATGCAACCAAACATACTTTTTTCTTACCGCGCGGGATTGGTTGGGGCGTATGCGAGCAACCAAACACGTTCATATTGTAGCACAACAAAAGGGCAAGCCAAAATGCAAGGGCATGAGCCCTCCCCATAGAAACGCGGCCATTCGCAATTTTTAACATAGATTTCCTGAAATAAAAAAAGGTATATATACTTATAGTGCACATAATAAGAAAAACTACGCTAGGAAACTTTGATGGGCCAGATTATATGATTTCAAGAATCTCTCTCTGCATAATGAATGACAATATAGTTGCTCATCCACATGTACACACCATAGAACAATTGATGCCAAAAATCACTAAAGTCATCAGAATATTTCGACTATTGCGCTACGGCGGTACGACCACCAATGCCATGGGTGTCTATCTGCCCCTTTTGTGACCATGTGTCTAACTTATCAACTTAGTTGAATCTATTCTCTTGGCTATCTTATGGTGACTTTGATCTGCACTACATGTAAATATATTGGACAAATGGACATAAAGTCCAACAGTGTACGGAGAAACATACTTCTTTTGTGTATTGGAATGGCAAAAAAAAAGCATTAGACTAGTCATAGTAGGAGTAACATAGCAAGTAACATATATAACACATTTCAAGAAAGTTTATTTATGCGGCAAATATGTTGCCGTAACAAAACATGCCCCAAAATTAATTGAGTCTATATCTAAATAAGTGAAGGCTCCCATCACACCACACATATGTTACAACCTATTATGAAGATAGTAAAATATAGGTTAGTAACATATGTATAGACTAGTAACATATGCACGAGAAGTTTCTCTGAGTTTCCTGTAGATATAAGAGTGCATTCTCTAATAGCTTTGAAGCCGAGGCATGCATCCTCTTGCCAATCCCAAATGAGATATATGCATATATTATCAACTAACTTACTTTGCAGTACGACCAGCCTTATGCTTTTAATATAAGCCTCATTTGTATTATGAAATCTCATAACTATACACAAATTATTAACTAGCAGTTGTGAGAAAACAACACAATCAATGACCTCCCGATCACAACAAGACACATAAATAACTTAGCCCGGCTGCTAAGAACCAACATCACTATGCTTCTTGGTAAGCATACTCTCATTATGCTTTAACATAACTCTTACTTGCTGCATGTCCCTTAAAGTGGAGATGGAAATGAGACCACTAGTCCATAGGTTCATCAAGGCGTATTTATCATGGAAGAGGACTACACGATATGTGGGTGTGATCAGTATGCCGTGCGCCCCTTCGACTATTGCGCTACGGACGGTACGACGACTACTGTCATGGGTGTCTACCCACCCCTTTTGTGACCATGTGTCTAGCTTATGAAGTTCGTTGAATCTATTCTCTTGGCTATCTTATGATGCCTTTGTATATTAGATCCAGATTATATGTAAATATATTGGACATAAAGTCCAACAGTGTACATAGTTAATTACTTTTTTTGTGTGTATTGGAATATCAATAAAGCATTAGACTGGTCATAGTGGTAGTAACGTAGTAACATAACACATTTCAAGAAAGTTTATTTATGTGGAAAATATGTTACAGTAACATAACGCACCCCAAAGTTAAATGAGTCTACATATATTACAACCCGTTATGAAGAGAGTAACATAGACTAACAACATATGCACGACAAATTTCTATGCATCCCTATAGTGATAAGTGCGCATTCTCTAACAGCTTTGAAGCCGAGGCATCCATCCACTTGCCAATCCTAAACAAAAGATATGCCCCCCAAAGTCACTTCGTAGTATGACCAGCCTTATGCTTTTAATATAACCCACATTTGTATTATGATATCCGATAACTATACACAAATTATTAACTAGCAGTTGTGAAGAAACAACACAATCAATGACCTCCCGATCACAACAAGACACATGCATAACTTAGCCCGGCTGCTAAGAACCAACATCGCTATGCTTCTTGGTAAGCACAGTCTCAGAGGGTGCTTGGATCCAAGAGACTAAAACTAGTCTGACTAAAACTAGTCTTTTTAAGAGGCTAAAGTTCCAAGCACCCCTGACTAAAGAGAGGCTAAAACTAATCTTGAGGCTAAAATCTTTTAGTCAGGGGTACCCCTACTAAAATATGCATTAGTCCTCTCTCTCCTCATTTAACTCCTCGTGCAAGTTCTGGATTGGAGGGTTTGGCGGATAAAAAATGCTCATTAACTTGATTTTAGTCTCTTTAGTACTCCCTTCGTTTCGGTTTATAACTCATCTTACGAAAATCAAATAATCCCAAAACACTAAGGCACGATGCATTAACTTTCACCTTGTTTCTTGTTTTTTGACTTGAATAAAGGAATCAACCAATAAGAGACGTGGGGCGTTTATGTTTTTAATGACTTGAGACTAACTAGCACGACATACATTGGTCAATTCATTGCATGCAATGGTATTAATTAGCAAGTTAACATTAATTTCTCTTGTTTTCCTCTCCGTCTTGGTTGCGATGCACAACCTAAGATGACCTATAAACCGAGACGGAGGGAGTACTTGGATCCAAGCATGGGTGAGGCTAGCAAGTTTTAGTCTCATTACTTTTAGTCATGGGACTAAAACGTATCAAGCACCCTCTCATTAAGCTTTAACGTGACCATTATTTGATACATGTCCATTAAAACGTAGTAGATGGAAACTAAATGACTAGTCGACCAAATCATCAAGGCGTATTTATCATGGACTACACGATATGTGAGGCTCATCAGTATGCCTTCCCTCCCCCACCCACCACCCAGTGACAGATTTAAAATATGCGGAGTGCGTACAGTGCGAATGGTGAAATTTTATGCAATTTAACCGTCATGTTCACCCGATTAACTTCACTGAAAGTGATGAAAGGTTTCTTATATGTACGTGTCTACTACTTGGCTTTTATAGCTGAAAAACATATAAATCTGTCCATACAACATTTTCCCCAAATCCACTGGAAGTTACCACAAAATAAGCCCCGTCACTGCGGCAAAATTGTGCATAATATTGTTCATACAACTAGAAAATCCATAATTGTATAATGCAGTCCCATCAAAATGTGGTGTAATCTTCTCATGTTCTATTGATGAAAGAGCATTTATGTAAAATAATATTTCCTTGGATTTTCTTTAGATTATCCTTGTAGTTCATTTCTTTGTACAAATGATAGGATAATCGTTCTACAGTTATTAAAATTAATATTTGTACATGAGTTGAAAAAGAAGTAACTAGAATGGTAAAAGGTTCTCTCATATTTTCTTGATCCTAAAATTGTTATGACGGCATGGACAGATTTATATGGGTTTCGTCTACAAAATACTTTGGTAGTTCTTGGGGGTGGGGGTGGGGGATCTGTATGCAGGGCCAAGTAGTAGACACATACATATAAGAAAGCTTTCATCACTTCCAGTGAAGTTAATCGGGTGAACATGATGGTTAAATTGCATAAAATTTCACCATTCACACTGTATGCACTCCGCTTATTTTAAACCTGTCACTGGGTGGTGGGTGGGGGGAGGGAGGGAAGGCATACTGATGAGCCTTACCCTTACATATCGTGTAGTCCATGATAAATACGCCTTGATGATTTGGTCGACTAGTCATTTAGTTTCCATCTACTACGTTTTAATGGACATGCAGCAAATAATGGCCACGTTAAAGCTTAATAAGACTGTGCTTACCAAGAAGCATAGCGATCGATTTTGGTTCTTAGCAGCCGGGCTAAGTTATGTATGTGTCTTGTTGTGATCGGGAGGTCATTGATTGCGTTGTTTCTTCACAACTGCTAGTTAATAATTTGTGTATAGTTATCTGATATCATAATACAAATGAGGGTTATATTAAAAGCATAAGGCTGGTCATACTACGAAGTGACTTGGGTAGTAACAGGTGCATATCTTTTGTTTAGGATTGGCAAGTGGATGGATGCCTCGGCTTCAAAGCTGTTTGAGAATGGGCACTTATCACTATAGGGATGCATAGAAATTTGTCATGCATAGCGATGTTAAAAAATGGTCATGTTAAAGCTTAATGAGACTGTGCTTACCAAGAAGCATAGCGATGTTGGTTCTCTGGGTAAAAACACACGATCAATGCTTTTTGGCTACATGCATCGTCCACGTTGTATGAAGTTTCTTTCTAGAAGGTCTTAGCTCGAAGCTTTTCTTTGGAGGTGATACCCCCATGGTAACATTTTGATTTGATCCAACAACATATGTGTTTGATCGGTGTCTCCTTCTTGAAAGCAGTTTCTTAAAAGGTGTGCAACCCTTCTAGGGTAACTTTGTCGTTTGACCAGTATATTATTGTACATGATCGTAGGTGCAGAGTCCAAGGAGTTATTGTCCTTTTTAGGAAAGTGTGGTACCATATGGATATTATTATTATGGCTGCACTTTTATTGTGTGTCATATTTTACCATACTATATATGGATCTTATTAGGTAGAACAATAAATAAAATTCAAAATATGATTGAAATAATTCTGTACATCTATTTAACATGGAGTTCACCAACAAGGGATATATTGTATCCAGATTATTTCGCCTGTTGCAATTGCCGATGGTAATTGGTCATGTCTTAGATTTTTGTATAAGGTAGACACGGTCGCATGTTCATCCATGGCGGTGTTAACAGAAGTTTTCGTTGTCAACATAAACGCAGCGAGTGTGACACACACGAGAATTCGTCAACGAACTGCCCAGATGAGTCAGAACGCGTGGGCTTTACAAAATATCCTTCGACATTTGAGCAAGCGGCCGGCTGATCCTATCCACCAATTAAGGAGGGGGCCGGGTGAGATTGTACTTAACGCCATGCCATAGTTTTGTCACTAGTTCGAGAAGATATACACAAGTGCAATTTTGGGTTGAGCCCTCGACCAGTTGGAGCGTACTTAAATGGCTAAGTCCCTCCATCTTAAAATGGAAGGATGTTTTTTTTGTGAAAGAAAATAAAAGGATGCTCACACGGTGGGCATCATGTGTAATATATGGATGTTGACACGGTGGCATCATGTGTATACAAGCTAAACCATATGCCAAAAAGAAAGTTCCTCGCATGCCGAAGATGTATATATGGGCCATCACGTCTGTCATTTAGAGTTAAAACAGATTGCAACTGTGTACATACATCAATTCATCACGACACTGCATTGCTTCTTGATAAGCATAACTAAACTGTGACCTAGGTGTTTTTTTATGACCGTGGGGGTGTTGGTACTGAAGAGAACCACACATATATATGTGCAGTTGATCAATATGTAATTTGTAGTTGTGTGGAACATTGCCAATGATCTTGTCATTTGGGCTGTCAGGTTTGAAGATCCAGTCAAGAAAGTAGCCGCCGGTCTGTGGCGTGTCTACATCCGGACGCGGACACGCCTCTTCCTGCACTAATTAGATTTATCATTAAAATGAAAATATAGGTAGGCGTCCTTTCCTCCATGAAAATGCCGGAGGAGCGAGCAGTGTTGAGTGTGGTCAAATGTTATGCAGTTTGAGCGTTATGTTGCTAGTGATTAACTTCGCTGCACATGAATGCATGTTTTATGTTGTTGTGTAGTCCTTGGATCAAGAAAATCTGAGGAAAAGGAGAAAATTACATTAAAGTCTCTTAGTCCATAGAGCATCAGAAAATTTACACCACTTATCGTGATCGGTCGAATTATATGAAAGTATTTATTTTAGTTGAATGATGAATATTATGCTGCACACATGATTCGTTGTATTACCAAATGATATGGCTGCACTTTTATTATGTATATATATATGTTAGCATTACCACATTAGTTTTATGGCTGACATACATATATGTGGATCCAAGGGAGTCACTCATAAGCAAGGTTTTGGCAGATATACCATACCGGATCCCTTCGCAGAAAAAATGCTAGAGTTACGAGAAACGGATTACTGATCATATCCACATATGAACAGTTGTGACCATATGCTGGGATTTGCACCGTAGTGATTTGATGTAGGAAGAAGAATTGTTCGAAATATATTGGTTCGGTATTTCATGTTACCAGTTCTACCCGAGGCATACACTAGTGAGACAGGGCCTATAGCCCCGGTCCATAAGGGGCTTTAGTCCCGGTTCACCAACCGGGACTAAAGAGGCGGGACTAAAGGTCTAACCTTTAGACCCGGTCCTGTTACAAGCCGGGACTAAAGGTGCTCCACGTGGGCGCCTCGTAGCGCCCCACGGCAGGACCTTTAGTCCCGGTTCGTTACACGGGCCGGGACTAAAAATTTTCAGATTTTGCTGGTTTTTGATTTTTTTTTTTGAATGAAATTATTTTTGGGTTTTAGGGTTTTAGGGTTTAGGTGTTCGGGAGATTAACGTGATGCCTCGTTTGGTTTTCGGGAATTAGTTTTCATATAATTTAAATAGAAATAATTATGCGTATATATATAAGATTAACTTATCTTACAAGCGAGCATATATATACAATTATATGCAGATCTGAATTATCGGGACTAGAGCCCGTCTATTCGATTACATGGACGAACATTAGTAATGGCCCCTATTTACACTAAATCGTCCTTTGTCATCTATAGCTTCCGTCCTCAGAAATCACACAAGCTCCTCTGCAACAGCAATCGCGCGTTGCTCTGGTAGGACCTTCGTCCTCATGGCCGTGTGCTATATAAGAAGAAGAGATGAATATGAATATCAATCATGATAACAAAGAATGACGGGTAAAAATAGAGGTGTGAATGTTCATTGCTTACGTCGAATCTGTGATCCTTGAGCTCAGAGGTAAACGTGCGAATGGTCTCGCAAACATAGTATCCGCATAGATGCGTTTCCCGTGGCTGCTGGTCGCACTTTACGAGAATAGAATATATATAATCAAAATAATAATCTAGCATCATAAATGTATTGAAAATTAATAGAAGTATATCATACTACTACTTACCTGAGCCGCTCTAAAGGTCAGCTTCTCAGGAAATTTACCGGGAGTCACGCACTTGAACCGCTTCCAAACCCTGCCCGACAAGGATAATGATTTGCTAAGTTTTTCATTAATTGATATATCAGAAAATCATCGAAAGAGACCGATAGAGCGCAAGAATGATTAAAATTACCCTTGAAGCATGTCCTGCAGGCTTTGGAACTGTTCCAAGGGTCTCGATAATGGGTCGAAGGCATCAATTCTTCCCTTATCAATTTGAATGTCCAACAGAATACAATGGAAGCTGCACATGTATATATATATCATATATATATATATATGTGTCAGTAACTTATCAATTACACTTATAAGTGAATGGACACAAGAGAGTAAAGACCCTCACTTGAAGTTGTATGAAAACAGTATGTGGTCACAGAAATTTTGATCTGTTAGAACCTTAGAAGGTTTTCCTCCGTCTCCTTGGGATAATTAGTTAGCGTCGCTATATGTATTTTATCTGGGTCAATAAACCCAATATTTATGATGCTCTTACTTTTACAATCCAGAATCTTCATTCTGCATAATAGAGTACAAGTTATATATAGACAATGAATTGAAATAACTAAACAAGTTATATGTAGACAAAGAATTGAAAAACTTACAGACAATAGCAACTCATAAGCGATTTGTCGAGGGCGTCGCCATTGTATATATGGAAGATTTCATCAAAGTCGATATGGATTTCTTCGGGGCGGCCGTAGTACTCCCGTGGCACACTCAGCACGATCATCATTCTCCCCTTCTTTGATTCACTTAAGTACCATGTATGAAACTAACGCATATTTGTTGGGAGATCATCTTTGCTGACCAAAGGCTCACCCATGACAAACTTTGGCTTAGGGGCTACCACAGCCTTGGGTATCTTGTCATCTTGGAAAGACAACAATTCTTCAACCGAGATACCACATTGAGCCGCCAACTTCTTTGCTCTTTCTAAAGCTAGCCCCTGCACCGGAGGGGGAACATTCTCGGTTAACACCTTGAGGGGTGGGATCGACTGTTTGGCCTGTTGTCCAAGCTGAGGAACGTCTGATTTTTTCTTGCTTGTAGTTGAACTGCTCTTTTTCACTTCCTTCTGCAATGTGCGTGTATAGTCATCAGGATTATGGTGTAAGTCATAAGGTCTGATAGGAAGATTAGCAGACGTACCTTTGGGAGGGGCGACCGTTTGCGCTTTGGGGTGCTTTGTGGCTTAGGAATCGTCGGCGGAGCGTTCTTGGTGGCACGCTCCCGCTTAGTATCCGGAGCAGGCGGCGGCGGAGACGGACGACCCAAGTCCGGCGGCGGTGATCGAGATCTTCTCTTTTTCACTTCCTTCTGCAATGTGCGTGTATAGTCATCAGGCTTATGGTATAAGTCATACTGTGATGGAAGGGTCGTGAAGTATTTTGCAAATGCTATTTTCTTCTAGGTGTATTCCGGGCGGGGCTCGGGTTCCTTCTTTTTCATCTGCGCATCATGATGTTCCTTTGCTATCCTGGCGTTTTCCTCGGGGGTATGATCATAAGGTCCGATAGGAAGATTAGCATGATGTACCTTTGGGAGGGGCGACCGTTTGCGCTTTGGGGTGCTCTGTGGCTTAGGAATCGTCGGCGGAGCGTTCTTGGTTGCACGCTCCCGCTTTGTATCCGTGGCAGGCTCAGGCTTTGTATCCGGAGCGGGCGGCGGCGTTGCGTTCTTGGTGGCACGCTCCCGCTTTGTATCCGTGGCAGGCTCAGGCTTTGTATCCGGAGCGGGCGGCGGCGGAGCGCTCTTGGTGGCACGCTCCCGCTTTGTATCCGTGGCAGGCTCAGGGTTTGTATCCGGAGCGGGCGGCGGCGAAGCGTTCTTGGTGGCACGCTCCTGCTTTGTATCCGTGGCAGGCTCAGGGTTTGTATCCGGAGCGGGCGGCGGCGGAGCGTTCTTGGTGGCACGCTCCCGCTTTGTATCCGTGGCAGGCTCAGGGTTCGTATCCGGAGCGGGCGGCGGCGGAGCGTCCTTGGTGGCACGCTCCCGCTTTGTATCCTTGGCAGGCTCAGGGTTTGTATCCGGAGCGGGCGGCGGCGGAGCGTTCTTGGTGGCACGCTCCCGCTTTGTATCCGTGGCAGGCTCAGGGTTTGTATCCGGAGCGGGTAGCGGCGGAGACGGACGACCCAAGTCCGGCGGCGGTGATCGAGATGGACTCGTGTTGTGCTGGCCGACGTCATGTGGAGGGCTTGGAGGTAATGGAGGTGTAGGTGACCTGCGACGACTCGGAGGTGGTGTTGTCCTTGGGGCCGAGCCTGGAAGCTTGATGTAGTTCTTGTCCCATAGGATGACTCCACCCAGTACTTCTCTGAGTGTCCTCTCATCTTCGGGTCCAGCTATGTCGAGCTCCATATCATTAAACCCCGTCATGATTTCATCCACCCCGACTTTAGCAAAGCCAGCTGGAATCTCACGGCCATGCCAGCGTGCATTAGGGCCAGAAGGTAAAGCTTGTCCGACGGCCACCTTCATGGATATGTTCTTGAATTTCTGATGAAGTTCACATGATGTTGAATCCTTGATTCCATCCACGGGGTAGCCGGGACCGCCCTCTATCATTCTTCGTTCATCGTCGCGCGGGGCCTCAGATTCAGCCACGCTGCTTTTCCGCTTAGATGGGGCGCCGGTAATATCAAGTGCAGGATCTTCCTGGCGCGGTACTCCTCTAAGCTCATCAATTTGCTTTTGTTGCTCGTTAATCCTGGCAAGCAACTGGTTGAACTTGTCATTCTCCTCATCCTGCTGCCGCTTCTTTGGTCTCTCTCGGCTTGTGTAAGTGTCTTGGTCTCTGGCAAACCCAAGCCACCACGGGTAAGATGGACCGAAGCCTCGCGTTCGTCCTCCATGTTCGTCATTGCCGAGGACCAGTGTGAGCAAATCTTTATCTCTATCTGCAGTGAACTTTCTTTGTCCCTCCTTAATTTCTTTCACTATCCTTTTCCAATTCTCCCTGGGTATCCTAAGATGGTCATTGCAGATGAGGTCCCCTGTTTTTTTGTCGTATGACCCACCATGCGCAAGGAACCAATTTCTTGCTCTCAATTCCCACTCATCACGGAGTGGTTCAGGTACGATGCCTTTATCTATCAGATCTTGCTCTTTCTTTTCCCACTTTGGGATGGCAGTCTCATAGCCCCCTGGCCCCAGCTTGTGGTGATATTTCTTCTTGTCGGCATTTATCTTGTTCTTTTCTGATAATGCCTGGGCATCTTCTGACTCCTTGTACTCTTGAAATTCCTTCCAGTAATTCGCCTGCTTGGCTAGATACCCCTCGAATACTGGCACTTTCTTTGTCTTCAGATAGTTTTTCCATAGCATCTTCTTCCAGCTACGGAACAGTTCGGCCATCTTCTTTAGAGTCCACTGCTTGACTTTGGCCCTCAGTTTGTCTGCGGCGTCTTCATTCTCACATTCTGGCAGGTTGAAATGTGACATGAGATCATTCCAAAGATTATCTTTGTACCTTTCGTCGACATAGTCACTATCGGCTGCCCCTTTGCGCTTGTTCCACTCCCGAACGCTGATCGGGACGTGATCCCTAACGAGAACTCCGCATTGCTTCTTGAATGTGTCAGTAGCATTCTTAGGAAGCTTGGGTTCGCCCATAGGCATTATCACCTCAAAGGTGTAATGCGTCCGTGCATCCAACTTTCTAGTCGGGCCTCGTTTCGTAGATTTGCTCGATGTGGATGCCTAAGAGGGAGAAACATTCATCAAATGAATGTATATGTATACAATATAGAGCTATCTCCAATATTTTTCACATATTACAAGTGATTGTCGAACTCCATATGTATACCTCGCCGGACTTTATTATTTCTTCACCGGCTTCTCCACCGGCTTCTCCATCAGTGGAGCTATCACCTTCTCCGTCATTGGACCTATCTCCTGCCCCATCGGCGGCTTCATCTTCGTGTCGCTCGACCTCCATTCCATATCCGGAGGGTTTTAGATATGACGACGGAGATTCGGCTGGTTCAACGTCGGGGCCGTCTTTGATTATATCTTCGAGAAGTTCTTCCTCTTCGAGGTTCCTGATATGTGGATCCATAGTTCTGCAAAAAACGAACATTTGATTAACTAATAAACTAACAAACTATATAAGAGGGGTTGGAAACTTCGAAGGCTCGTTTTATATAGGAGGACCTTTAGTCCCGGGTCTTGGCTAGAACCTAAACTCTAAAATACCAGCCGGGCGGAGCCCAGTCCCGGACACTTAAGCATATACAATAGCAAAATTAAACTAGTTCTATTAATTTTCTTGCTAAAAATAAACTATTAACACTTAAGCATATACAATAGAAAAATTAAACTATTAACACTTAAGCATATACAATAGCAAAACTAAGCAATAATCTAAGAAACACTATTAACACTTAAGCATATACACTATACAATAGCAAAATTAAATGACAAAAAAATATTTCTTCTTCTTGTAACCCTAAACTAATATTTCCTCTTCTTCTATTTCTCTCTTCTTCTACTTCTTCTTCTACTTCTACTTCTCCTCTTCTTCTATTTTTCCTCTTCTTCTCCTCTCCTCCTCTTCTTATTCTCCTTTTTCTTCTTTTCTTCTCCTCCTCTTCTTATTCTCCTTTTTCTTCCTTTCTTCTCCTTTTCTTGCTTTCTTCTCCTTTTTCTTCCTTTCTTCTCCTTTTTCTTCCGTTCTTCTCCTTTTTTTCTTTTCTTCTCTTTTTTCTTCCTTTCTTCTCCTTTTTCTTCCTTTCTTCTCCTTTTTCTTCTTTGCTTGTGCTGGCCGGAGTGTTGGGAAGGAAGGGACGTGGGGCTTACCGGCCGGAGGTGTCGACAGCGCGGCCAGGAGGACGGCGGCGGCGAGCAGGACGACGGCGACGACGAGGAGGACGGGGCGGCCTGCGGCGAGGAGTGCGGCGCGTGGCGAGGAGGACGGCGGCAGCGAGCAGGACGACGGCGACGGCGAGGAGGACGGCAGGCGGCGGCGAGCAGGACGGCGGGCAGCCTGACGGTGTCGTCGAGTTCTTCGCTTGCCGCGCCGGGCAGGAGAACGAGAGGAAGAAGAAGAGAAATGGACGATTTGGGTTCGAAATTTTCTATCTCCCGCTTATACAGGTGGATCTTTAGTCCTGGTTCGTGGCTCGATCCGGGACTAAAGCCCCTTTAGTCCCGAGTGGAGCCACGAACCAGGACTAAAGGCCCTTTTTCGGCTGACCAGAAGGCGGGAAGCAGGGTCCTTTAGTCCCGGGGCGTGGCACGAACCGGGACTAAAGACACCCTTTAGTCCCGGGTGGAGCCACGACCCGGGACTAAATGCCCTTTTTCGGCTGACCAGAAGGGGGGAAGCAGGGGCCTTTAAACCCGGGGCGTGGAAAGAACCGGGACTAAAGTTTTGCCTATATAAACCATCGCCCATGCCCACCATATCCCCTGTTTTTTGGTTGTTGAAGTGTGACCATGCCATGCTCTTGCCACTCTAGTTCATGCACATGACGTGTTCGATGAAATGCCCGAGCCACTCTACTTAAGCTTTCTCCTCTCCAAGCTCGACCTCCAAGCTCCATTTTCCTTAATATTTGTCTAGGTTTGGCCGTGCACCAACTGCGAGCACCACCGTGGTGAGCCTCTTGTTCTTATCTTCTTTTTAAAATTAAAAAAATCTTACTTGTATGATTTACATACATACTTGTATAAATTACTCACTTTCATTATTTTTTGTTATTATATAGTGCGATGGTTTCGGTATCCGCCTCCGTCGGCCCTCGTCCTGTCTATGATTCGGATGTGGTATATATTATCTTTTATAACTATTTGTTTTATTTAGTGTTTATGACAATTATGACGACCAATGTGACATATATTTTTTTAATCTAGGAGGTATGTGAACCGGAAATTCCAACCCACATAAAAATTCTTGTCGAGAAGTTAAATTTGGTTGAAAAAGAAAACAAATACTTGAAGAAAAAATTGAAAATAATTGAGGATAAGAATATGGAACTGGAGTTGCATGTCGCCAATGTCATCGATGATCGCAAGATGAAGATCGATGCGATGCGGTTGAAGATGGATGCAATGCGCTTGAAGATGGATGAAATGCGCTTGAAGATTAGGAATATTAGAAAATATGCCATTGATAAAGAGGCTTGGTATCATTATGCTGTTGTGTCAATTGTTACCTTAGTTGCGATTTTGATCGCGTTTGTTGTTGCATTTAAATGTTTTACATAGTTGTATGTTGTTTTATGAGAGAACTTTATGTATTTATTTTTTGTAATAATAACATTTGATCACTACTGTTCTTTGGCTTAAATGTGATGATGAACTTGTATTAATTTGGTCATATGTTCTGCAATGGTTTTTTGATATATTTGATTTCATAATAGAGATGAATCGCCAATCATAATATTTAATTTCATAATATGGTTTTTTGAACTCCATACTTTTTGACTTCATTTGGTATATTTCGTGGATTTACTTATTTTTTTTGAGCTAGTTGACCCTGAAATTGAAAAGCACTACAAATGAACTCTGAAAATATTGAAAGTTGGCATGCTATCATCATTTCACCCACATAGCATGTGTTAAAAAGTTGAGAGGGCTACGACAAAAACTGGATGCATTTCGTGTACAAAACGAACAATCTCTCTCGAAGTATCAGAGTTTCGAACGAGAACTCATCTCTTACAAAGGGATTTCATTTTTGTGAACTTATTTGAACTCCATACTTTTTGTGTGTTCAAAATGCACCATTGAAAGGCACAACACAAAATTTCAACAGTTTCTGACTTCATTTGGTATATTTCGTGGATTTACTTATTTTTTTTGAGCTAGTTGACCCTGAAATTGAAAAGCACTACAAATGAACTCTGAAAATGTTGAAAGTTGGCATGCTATTATCATTTCACCCACATGGCATGTGTTAAAAAGTTGAGAGGGCTACGACAAAAACTGGATGCACTTCGTGTACAAAACGGACAATCTCTCTCGAAGTATCAGGGTTTCGAACGAGAACTCATCTCTTACAAAGGGATTTCATTTTTGTGAACTTATTTGAACTCCATACTTTTTGTGTGTTCAAAATGCACCATTCAAAGGCACATCACAAAATTTCAACAATTTCTGACTTCATTTGATATATTTCGTGGATTTACTTAATTTTTTTGAGCTAGTTGACCCTGAAATTGAAAAGCACTACAAATGAACTCTGAAAATGTTGAAAGTTGGCATGCTATCATCATTTCACCCACATAGCATGTGTTAAAAAGTTGAGAGGGCTACGACAAAAACTGGATGCACTTCGTGTACAAAACGGACAATCTCTCTCGAAGTATCAGGGTTTCGAACAAGAACTCATCTCTTACATGGATAATATGAAAATGAAAAGTGTTTGAAATTTAGTACGTTCCATACATGCATTACATAAAAGGTTTAATACATTATTACATTATTGCACTAATATTCCTATCTATTATTTCTGTTTTCTTCTGGGTCGTAGCCATGGAGAATCTTCATCATTCAGTAGGATGCTTGGGTCAGTTTTCACTTTGAAGGGCGGAATTTCATGAAACTTACTAT
The DNA here is from genome assembly GCF_904849725.1 of Hordeum vulgare subsp. vulgare. Taxonomy (NCBI): domain Eukaryota; kingdom Viridiplantae; phylum Streptophyta; class Magnoliopsida; order Poales; family Poaceae; genus Hordeum; species Hordeum vulgare. The sequence continues at coordinate 8,122,885 of NC_058523.1, read as the reverse complement.
AATCTTCTGTCATGTCTGTCTTGTCATCTACTCCCACGATGTTTCTTTTCCCTGAAAGAACTATGTGGCGTTTTGGCTCATCGGATGATATCTTCTTTTGCTGATTTCTTTTTCTCGTTAATGTAGACATGTCCTTCACATAGAAAACATGAGCGACATCATTGGCTAGGACAAATGGTTCGTCCATGTACGCAAGATTGTTAAGATCCACTGTTGTCATGCCATACTTTTGGTCTACAACTAACCCGCCTCGTGTCAGCTTCACCCATTTGCACCGAAATAAAGGGATCATAAAAGTAGGTCCATAGTCAAGTTCCCATATCTCCTCTATGTACCCGTAATATGTTTCCAAACAGTGCCCATTCTCGTCTGTTGCATCAAAGCGGACACCACTATTTTGGTTGGTGCTCTTTTTATCTTGGGCAACCGTGTAAAATGTATTCCCATTTATCTCATACCCTTGAAAAGTACATATAGTCGAAGATGGTGGCCTGGCCAAACAGTACAACTCATCTCCAACGGTGTCGTCATTCATGAGATGTGTCTGCAACCAACTACCGAAAGTCTTCTCGTGTTCCCCTTTAATCCAAGAGTCAGCCTTCCTCGGGTTTTCGAAGCGTAGAATATTCTTGTGTCTCACGATATACGGAGCCACCACGGTGGAATTGTGTAGAACTGTGTAGTGTGCTTGAGAGAAAGAATGCCCGTCCATACATACTTTTGCTTTCCTTCCTAGTGTGCCTTTTCCTGTCAGCCTACCCTCATACCAAGATTCAGGAACACCAATCGGCTTAAGGTCAGGAAGAAAGTCCATACAAAACTCAATGACCTCCTCTGTTCCATAGCCCTTGGAGATGCTTCCTTCTGGCCTAGCACGGTTACGAACATATTTCTTTAAGACTCCCATGAACCTCTCGAAGGGGAACATATTGTGTAGAAACACAGGACCGAGAATTATAATCTCTTCGACTAGGTGAACTAGGAGGTGTGTCATTATATTGAAGAAGGATGGCAGGAACAACAACTCAAAGCTGACCAGACATTGGACCACATCAATCTGTAACCCTGATAGACTTTCTCGATCGATTACCTTCTGAGAAATTGCATTGAGGAATGCACATACCTTCACAATTGCCAGGCGAACATTTTCCGGTAGAATTCCCCTCAATGCAACCGGAAGCAATTGCGTCATAAGCACGTGGCAGTCATGAGACTTTAGGTTTTGGAATTTTTTGTCTTTCATATTTACGATTCCCTTTATATTCGACGAGAAGCCAGTCGGGACCTTGATACTGAAAAGGACTTCAAAGAAGATTTCATTCTCTTCCTTACTAAGAGCGTAGCTGGCACGCCCTTGAAACTGTCCTGGATGCATGCCATCTCTTCCTTTATGACGTTCATGGTCCTCCCGTGCTTCCGGTGTATCTTTTGACTTCCCATACAAGCCCAGGAAGCCTAGAATATTCACGCAGAGATTCTTCGTCAGGTGCATCACGTCGATTGCCGAGCGGACCTCATGGACTTCCCAGTAGGGTAGCTCCCAAAATATAGATTTCTTCTTCCACATGGCTACGCGCTTATCAGGGCCGTTAGGAACAGGTTGGCTGCCAGGACCCTTTCCAAAGATTACTTTTAAATCTTTGACCATATCAAATACTTCAGCACCAGTACGGATGACAGGCTTCCCCCGGGGTTCTGCCTTGCCATTGAAATGCTTGCCTTTTTTTCTTTAAGGGATGCTTGGGCGGAAGAAAACAACGATTGTACGGATACACATTCTTCCTACAGTTGTCGAGATATATACTTTCTGTCTGATCCAAATAGTGCGTGCATGCATTGTATCCCTTGTTTGACAGTCCTGAAATGTTACTAAGAGCAGGCCAATCATTGATGGTTACGAAAAGCAACGCTCGAAGGTCAAATTCCTCTTGTTTGTGCTCGTCCCACACACGTACACCTGGTTCAGCCCACAGCTATAAAAGTTCATCAACTAATGGCCTTAGGTACACATCAATATCGTTGCCGGGTTGCTTTGGACCTTGTATAAGCACTGGCATCATAATGAACTTCTGCTTCATGCACAACCAAGGAGGAAGGTTGTAGATACATAGAGTAACGGGCCAGGTGCTGCGACTGCAACTCTGCTCCCCAAAAGGATTCATGCCATCTGTACTCAGACCTAACCATAAGTTCCTTGCGTCAGCTGCAAATCTCGGGAACTCTCTCTCGATTTTTCTCCACTGCCGACCATCAGCGGTGTGCCTCAACTTATCGTCTTTCATACGATCTTCCATGTGCCATCGCAACAACTTGGCATGATCTTTATTTCTGAACAGACGTTTCAACCGTGGTATTATAGGAGCATACCACATCACCTTGGCAGGAACCCTCTTCCTGGGTGGCTCGCCCTCAATATCACCAGGGTCATCTTTTCTGATCTTATACCGCAATGCAGTGCATACCGGGCATTTATCCATATTCTCGTACTTCTCACCGCGGTAGAGGATGCAGTCATTAGGGCATGCATGTATCTTCTGCACGTCTAATCCTAGAGGGCAGACAAGCTTCTTTGCTTCGTACATGCTGGCGGGCAATTCGTTCTTTCTTGGAAGCATCTTCTTCATCAATACCAGCAACTTTTCGAATGACGAGTCAGTCACACCGGTCTCTGCCTTCCACTTCAGCAATTCCAGTGTGCTACCCAGCTTCTTCTGGCCATCTTCACAAGTTGGGTACAACAATTTGTTGTGATCCTCTAACATCTGCTCGAACTACAACCTCTCCTTTTCTGTGTCGCAACCTCGCCGTGCATCAGAAATGACCCGCCCAAGATCATCAGCGGGCTCATCTGGTTCCCGTTCTTCATCCTGATCTTCTTCTTCATTGTCTTCCATTGCGGTATCAGCATACTCAGGGAACATAGATCGGTAGTTGTCATCATCGTTCTCTTCTTCTTCATCGTCGTCTTCCATCATAACCCCTCTTTCTCCGTGCTTGGTCCAAACATTATAGCTCGACATAAAACCGGACCGAAGCAGGTGGCTCTGAATGACTCTTGAGGAAGTGTAATCCTTCTCATTCCGACATTCAACACATGGACAAAACATATAGCCACCACCATGCTTGTTCGCATCGGCTGCATCTCGAAAAGAATGCGCGCCTTCTCTGTAAGCGGCTGTGCGTCGATCACCGTACATCCATGGATGGCTCATCTGTGTTTTACGACAGTATATCAAATACAATCACGATCCTAAAAATTAGTACCGCACGGTCTAAATGAGGAAATATAGTTGCTAACCTTTTAGAATAAGTAGAAATAAAGAGGAAGAGGTTTAAGCGTGGCTCAGGCATCTCATATCGTAGTTGTGTTCGGTGAACTGAAGCGGCATCGCTCTAACACACATTCCAACAAACACCTCTAGTGCATAAAAAAAAGTGAAGAGCAAGCACCCACCCACAATCCTCCATCCAAGAAAAATGCAAGGAAGAGGGGAGAGGGGGGCTGTGCTATATATAGGCAGAGGACTTTAGTCCCGGTTTGAGACACAAACCGGGACTAAAGGTGGCGCACATGCGGGCTGCCTCCCGGTTTGAGACACAAACCGGGACTAAAGATGGCGCACGTGCGGGATGCCTCCCGGTTTGAGACACAAACCGGGACTAAAGGTGACGCACATGCGGGCTGCCAACCGCGTAGCCCTTTAGTCCCGGTTTGGGACACGAACCGGGACTAAAGGTTCCTTACGGGCCGGGACTAAAGCCTCGAGGGAGGCATTGGGAATTGGGGCGACGTGGCCGGGCCTTTAGTCCCGACCCAGAGGCAGGCCGGGACTAAAGGGTTCAGACCAAAGACCCGTTTTCCACTAGTGATAGTGGCATCTGGACAGAAGAAAATAATTAACCTTGTGACACCGCACCGGAAATTACGTGCATCTGCTTAACGTGGAGTTCACCGACATGGGATTGCATCCAGATTGTTTCTTCTATTCCATTTTGTTGATGGTAACTAGTCATATTTTGGATGATTGTCGTACAAGGTGGACACGGTCACATGCTCGTCCATGGCGGTGTCAACACAACTACTCTCTGTGAATATAAATGCAGTGAGTGTGACACCCACGGACCTGGCCAGGGTGTGGCGAAGGGGGATGCACATCAAGGAAATTAAAACGAACCCGACAAGCTAAGTCGGAACACAGGGGCTTGACAATACAATTCTCAAGTGGCCGACGGTTCTTGCAAGAAATTATCATTGGCCATTTGAGCAATGCAAGGTGATCCTATCCATCGATTAAAGGAAGGGAACGCAGGATGCTCAACTATTTCCAAAATACTACGTACTAATCTATATCGTGTCATAATCGGCGATATTATTCGATCTCTACAGTCAAACAAAGTTAAAGATCATAACGACGCGCAACCACACTGCTGTCCTCTATCATACGTTTCCCCACGAGACCAAGCGAAATATATCGGAACGATTTCGGGCCGAGCCCTCTGACCGTTCGGAGGGTCTACATCGCGAGTTTAAATTACTCTCTCCGTTTCAAAATATAAGGATGCATGGAGCGTGTGGCAAGTAGCATCGTGGGTTCATATTGCGTACACGTTAGATTAAGAACCTAGGGAGAAAAGTCCTTGGCGTGCAGCCGATACAGTCAAGTCATTTAGAATTGAAACAGACAAACAGACAGCGATTGCCAATAGCTAACAGGCACTGTTTCTTGTGTGAACCCCACGGACGGCGGCCGAATGAAACCGTGATTGCTACGCATGGAAACATCGTCAATTTATGCTTTGATCTGACCATTATCTACCACCTGCCTGCGTATTAATTAAACAGTGCCCAGCTTTGGATCTCACCTACCGGCAGCTGGATCATATCATATGCATGGAGCCCCCTGTTCCCATGTAACAGTGCTGTCTTGGTAGAGGAGGGCGGGATGCCGGCCCTAGTTTGGAAATATATATGGCATCATGCTTTAATTTGATCGTAACCTCTACTACTTGCTAACTGCCCATTGAAGTATGTGACCGACCTACGATGAAGAAACTACAGGTGCACGAATGAAGCATGCATGTACTTGGTCAAACAATTAAGTGAGCTATGTGGCATGACGTGATTAAGGTGGCCACCATAGTTTGCTCCTTGTTGATAAGCATAACTTGAGCGACCAAATGTCATATGTAGGGTTGAGATGGCGACGGAGAGGAATGAGTTTGCTCATCCTTTGTGCTCCATCTCTTAATGAAAGGCCATGTGCTCTTGACCGTTACTAGTTAACTACTACTTCCTCCATCTCATAATATAAGATATTCATCGAAAATCCAATTTGACTCCTGGGAGCACCTGCTTCTACGCGCGGAAATAATTTTTGAAATGTCAAAAAAATTCCAATTTTTTTTTAATATATTTATAGTCACATCCAAATGCTACATGCAAAGTTTTAGACAAAAAGATTAAACATTTTGGTACATACAAAGAAAAACAAATTGGAAACCAAATGTTTCCACAATATGTTACCGCAAATTTGTTTTTTTAACCGACGATACACTGCTGCTCACATGAAAATGGTGAAGCATGCTTGAAGCACTAACACGAGCATCCACAAAAAAATTGGAATTTTTTAAAACATCTTACCACTTCTTTTGAGATACTTTTCATCTGGGAGCAAATGCTCCCGGGAGTGAAAACACCTCCCCTTTTCTATCCAACATAGATGGAAAAACATCTCATATTGTGGGACACAGGGAGTAGTAATTACTTTCTTGGTTTCAAAATAAGTATTATGGTTTTAGTTTATTTTTTTTCATTGATCGTTACACCATCTAGAATCTAGAATTATATCACAGTGTAATTTGCTGCTTTTGCCTTCACCGATCAGTTACTCTCAGCAGGAAACATTGTCGTGGTATTTGAAAGCATCACTGGTTTATGCCTCGAATTGACCACTATCTCCCAACTATTTATTAAATGATACCAAAGAAAAAAGACGAGTAAGCAATCAATTCATTAGATACACTATAAGAATTAGCTTCTTTGCCATCTGCCATCACAGACGGCAAAGAATAAATCCCGGACGGTAAAGAGAATATCACAGACGGCAAAGAATCTCACGGGCGGCAAAATTTCCGCGTCAGCCTACGACGACATCGTAGCTTCTTTGCCGTCCGTCTCCCCAAAGCGGACGGCAAAGAGCTTTGCCGTCAGCTTTTCATAGGAGCAGTCGGCAAAGTGGTCGAGACGGCAGCCGACAGGCGTTGCCTCCGTTAGGGGCTAACGGAGGCTTTGCCGTCTGCCTCCCCCCTCTTCTTTGCCGTCAGCCTCCCCCTCTTCTTTGCTGTCTGCCTCCCACCTCTTCTGTGCCGTCTGCCTCCCCTCTCCTCTTCTTTGCCGTCAGCCTCCACCTCCTCCACCCCTCCTCTGTGCCTTCTTCTTTGCCGTCTGCCCCCCTGGAAGCAGACGGCAAAGATACTATATGCCCAGCTGCTACTGTCCAGGTTGCACAGCTGGGCGCCACGTGGCACCTTTGCCGTCGGCCAGCTGACGGCAAAGGCCTTTGCCATCAGCTCGCAGACGGCAAAGAACCTATATTGTCACATTTTTGTTTATTTTTTCTATTTCACAGAACATATACATATAATTCATAGCACATATATGATAAATATGTCACAACACATATATGATATACATATAAAGCTCATCAATGCCATTTGTTCATCAACGTACATCCCATATATCAAAAGAACCAACACATACAAAGTTTCATCCATATATACATACATATAGTTGCACATATATTGTTCATCCATATATACATATACATATAGTTCCACATTGTTCATCAACTCCAATAAAAACGGAAACTAAAGCATTCCAATGCCAGCTTGCATGCATGTAGTACATCCAATCTGCAAAATGAGAATAAGAAAGTCAGAAGAAGAAGAACAACAACATATATATGACAAATAAACTAAATTGAAGAAGAAAGATAAGAAGGAAGAAGAGAACAAGGAGAAGAAAAACAAGAAGAAGGAGGAGGAGGAGGAGGAGGAGGAGGGGAAGGGGAAGGAGAAGGAGAAGGAGGAGGAGAAGAAGAAAAAAGAAGAGAAGGAGAAGGAGAAGAAGGAGGAGAGAAGAAGAAGGAGAAGAAGGAGGGCTCCTTCTCCTTCTTCTCCTCCTTCTCCTTCTTCTTCTCTTCTTCTCCTCCTCCTCCTTCTTCTTCTCCTTCTCATTCTCCTTCTCTTCTTCTTCTCTTCTTCTTCTTCTTCTTCTTCCTTCTTTTCATTTCTCCTCTTCTCCTCTTCTTGGAGCTAAATTAGCTAACTATGTCTTTTTGGAGCTAAATGGGCTAATTATGTCATTATAGAGGAAAACAAGCTAAGTATATAATATTAATGAGCTAACCAAGGTTCTTATGCCATTTTGAGCTTCTAATGTCTTTTAGGAGCTAAATTGGCTAATTATATCATTGTTGGGGAAATTAAGGCAAGGAGAATATGAAAGAGGAGAAGAAAGAGGAGGATAAGGAGGAGAAGAAGAATAAATAAAGAAGAAGGAGGAGAAGGAGGAGGAGGAGGAGAAGGACTAGAAGGTCCTTGGCTTTCTCCTCCTTCTCCTCCTCCTCCTCCTTCTTCTCTTCTTCTTCTTCTTCTTCTTTCTTTTCATTTTTCATATTTCTTCTCCTCTTCTCCTCTTCTTGGAGCTAAATTAGCTAACTATGTCTTTTTGGAGCTAAATGCGATAATTATCCAATTTTAGAGGAAAACAAGCTAAGTATATAATATTAATGAGCTAACCAAGGTTCTCATGCCATTTTGAGGTTATTATGGCATTTTGGAGCTAAATGGGCTAATTATGTCATTGTTGGGGAAATTAAGGCAAGGAGAATATGAAAGAGGAGAAGAAAGAGGAGGAGGAGGAGGAGGAGAAGAAGAAATAAAGAAGAAGGAGGAGAAGGAGGAGGAGGAGGAGAAGGACTAGAAGGTCCTTGGCCTTCTCCTTCTAGTCCTTCTCCTCCTCCTCCTCCTCCTTGTCCTTCTTCTCCTCCTCCTTCTTCTCCTTCTCCTTCTCTTCTCTTTCTCTTCTTCTTTTTGTTCTTCCTTTTCATTTCTCCTCTTCTCCTCTTCTTGGAGCTAAATAAGCTAACTATGTCTTTTTGGAGCTAAATGGGCTAATTATCCCATTTTAGAGGAAAACAAGCTAAGTATATAATATTAATGAGCTAACCAAGTTTCTTATGCCATTTTGAGGTTATTATGGCATTTTGGAGCTAAATGGGCTAATTATGTCATTGTTGGGGAAATTAAGGCAAGGATAATATGAAATAGGAGAAGAAAGAGGAGGAGGAGGAATAGAAGAAGAAGAAATAAAGAAGAAGGAGGAGAAGGAGGAGGAGGAGGAGAAGGACTAGAAGGTCCTTGGCTTTCTCCTCCTTCTCCTCCTCCTCCTCCTCCTCCTTTTCCTTCTTCTCTTCTTCTTCTTCTTCTTTATTTTCATTTTTCCTATTTCTTCTCCTCTTCTCCTCTTCTTGGAGCTAAATTAGCTAACTATGTCTTTTTGGAGCTAAATGGGCTAATTATCTCATTTTAGAGGAAAACAAGCTAAGTATATAATATTAATGAGCTAACCAAGGTTCTTATGCCATTTTGAGCTTATTATGGCATTTTGGAGCTAAATGGTCTAATTATGTCATTGTTGGGGAAATTAAGGCAAGGAGAATATGAAAGAGGAGAAGAAAGAGGAGGAGGAGGAGAAGACGAAGAAATAAAGAAGAAGGAGGAGAAGGAGGAGGAGGAGGAGAAGGACTAGAAGATCCTTGGCCTTCTCCTCCTTCTCCTCCTCCTCCTCCTCCTACTTCTCTTCTTCTTCTTCTTCTTCTTCTTCTTCTTTCTTTTCATTTTTCCTATTTCTTCTCCTCTTCTACTCTTCTTGGAGCTAAATTAGCTAACTTTGTCTTTTTGGAGCTAAATGGGCTAATTATGTCATTGTTGGGGAAATTAAGGCAAGGAGAATATGAAAGAGGAGACGAGAAACTTACCGTAGTGGTCATCAAGGAGGAGAAACACCTGGAGAAGGGTCGTGCGATGCCGCTCGGGAGTTATTCTGCAGAATAGATATTTTGCAATGTCTCAGTTAGCATGATGACACTCAATTATTAATACTAGTTTATAATGAAACTCACCGTGCCAATCGAAGAGAAGACGGGCATCGGCGGAGGGACTTGACCGCTCTTCTCGCACATACCGTGAAGAGTGGGTCGTATTAGTTAGTAATGAAACAGACATTACACACATGATTTGGCTAATGTGAAAAAAAACTTACCACAAAAAGCTCGTACAGGGCCCGTTGACCCGCCTCATTCCGGGACCTCTCCTCCGCAATCAATCGTGTTGTGGTCTGGTCCCTCTCATCAAGAGCAGCCTGACTTGCCAATCTCTCTTTCTCAAGAGCATCCTCAAGAGCAGCCTGGCTTGCCAATCTCTCTTTCTCAAGAGCAGCCTGGTTTGCCAATCTTTCTTTCTGAAGAGCAGCCTGAAACACCATTCCTCGTTACCACAGTAATGATCTATGATGACACACATAATGAAATGGATGAAAGTGTTCTTAGTCCGTACAACTAACCTCAATGGCAAGATCGACTGGCCGTGGACGACGCATTATCTCAGGACAGCTGCTCGACTGGCGCGCCTTGATCTCCGGGAGAGTGAGTGGACAACGTATTATCCCATCTCCAATGGCTATCGAGCCATGGGGCCTCCCGCCACTAGATATCATCACCAGCTCTGGATCCAAAGGTTCCTGGCTAGGGTTAAAGTCATCCCCTTTCATAGCCTTCCCCGCGTCCCTGTATGCCACGAGCTTCTAGTGGGATGATATGTTGGTGAAGTTATTGGGATCATCCAGGCCAGACTTAGAGAATGCCTTCGCCTTCTTGCACGAGGCAGTATGGGCCATGCCATAAAGGTCGTACAAGTGTGGCATCGACATCTTATTGTGATGCACCTAAAAGAGAGGAACAAAATATTAGCATGAAGAATGAATTGCATGAATCATGAAGCAAATCACATACCCAGTTTCGTCCGAACTGAAGTAAGTTGGCGCTGCCTTGATGGTGTGGCACACCAACCATTTGGCTACGCCGATCCTTCGCATTCTCGTGGACGGCTGCCAGCTCCTGTGCACCACTCATCAACCAACCCCTCCCAACAATCCATCTTATCCGCATACCATCTCGGGACACCTGTAAGTTATTAGAAAGAATTTTGAGCGCTACGCCTATGAATGAAATCAAGAAAACTACATAGAAGGACTTAAGAATAGGTAATTACCTTCATGTATTTCTCCTTCTTCAGAAACTTTCCGCGGCAATCCTTCTTGTGCTTCTTAATACCACGCGTGGCGTAGTAATCTCGAATAGCCTGCGGTTGAGCCTCGTGGCGTAAGTTCTGTAGTAACCGCCTACACTCGGCCTCGAGAACCCTGACCGCCTCCTCCTCATATCCATCCTCACACCTATAGAAGGTCTGCAATCAAACGTGAAAACACCGATTAGTACAATAATTAGCTATATTGTTAATTTTAGATTCTGTAAAAGGATAATTTACCCAAAAGCTCTTGATCACCATCTCGGCCCTCGTGTGTCACAAGACACCCTCTATAATCTCCTACGTCGGGGCCTGCGCAGCCTGGTAGTGCTCCCAGGAAAATCCTAGTGTAGGAACCTGACCCTCACCAGGCAACGTGACAAACCCCGGGAAATTTGTCCGGCAAAGCACACCAAGGACGGAGTTCGGCCTGCGGACTCCAAGAGGGTGTACCCATCCCCTGCAGTATGATAAGGTCAACGCATTAGATATTTGAACAAACTTGAAGGCAAAAGCTAAAAAAAGAGTAAATGCACTTACCTATCTCCTTCAGGTTTAATCACCGGCCTCTGCTCGCGGGTAGCCGGCACGACCGGGAGACGTGTACTACCAAGCTTGGACACGGTGGCCCCATTCACCTGCACATCGCCCTCACTATCCGTAAGCTTATCCCCGCCATCCCCGCCCCCTGAGCCACCCAGACCCTCGGTCCAATCCGGCAACTCGGTCCGATCCGGCCAGGTCTCCCATCCGGCCTCTCCACGTCGGGTGAAGCCTCCAGAACCGTAGTGTCGTGGGACGAATGCACCTCGACCCGAGGCTGCTCCTGGACCGGAGTCTCATGGGACGAATGCCCGTCAACACTAGGCTCCTGGAACGGAGTCCCCGTAGCCTCCTCCGCAAACGGGTCGACCATAGTAATCCTATGCTCGGGTGAATGAGCTGGTGGTGGTGGCGAGGACGGCTCAACAGTCCTCCTGGATCTTCCGCGGCCACCACCTCTCCCTGTACCCTTCCCCTTCTTCCCTACCCGACCAGCACCTCTCCGAGTGGGCAATGCCGCCGACGAAGAAGAACCCACGGGTGGTGTCGACGCACTGTCTGCCAAGGCTCTACAGAGAGATAGGGGTGGAAGGGAAGTACCACCCTCGTGCAGGGCGCTTGGGAAGAACCCGTCGAGCGATCTGGACCAGCGCCCACCATCTTTCCACACCTGGTGACCTGCCATGATAAAGATTAAAAGAAATTAGTACAACATAAAAAAACTGAATAACTGACATGAATAATAATATGTACATGAATAATAAATATTAAAATATATATAATTTAAGTTGTGAATCTTACAAACTAATAATCATCATCAATAAATGCATCATCATCATCACTATCACGCATGTCTTCATGAATGACGTGCTCGTCGGGTTCAACGACGTGAAGTTGTGAAAGGCCTTCCTTTAATTGTTGAAGCATTGATAGGTCATCCGCATCAATAACCTCTACGAGTTCCAGGTCTTCTGGTTCCGGCTCAGGGCTGGAGTCGGATTCATTGTCGCTGTCTACTTCCAAGTTCTTGGGTGAAGCACGGCGGTTCTTGAAATGTTTCTTGGAAATACGTGTTTCTTGGAAGAATTCTCCATCATATGTGTCGTGGGTATAAGCCTAACAGTAGATGTGTAGGGTACGAAAAGGATGGGCAGAGTCCCAGCTACGGCGAGGTTGTATGAGTTCATGCCCCTCTACGGTGGAGGTAATAGCCCTACGTCTCAATGCTCTAGGAGCTTGTTGTCGAGTGGAATATGGAATACAATGATTTTCTAACCCCTGCACCAGAGGGGGAGGGTGGCTTATATAGAGTGCGCTGCCCTCCACAACGGTTCCGGTACAGGGGTGGAGTAGTGGCGATTGAATGCGTACGTTACCGGTAACGTACGTCCTAAATGCTAATAAATGCACAGGGAAATGTACGACCGTTTCCCTCCAGGGGGGTTACGATGTTCCGAGTGGCAGCCAGTCGGTTAGTTGGATGTTCTCCGAATGCTAGTCTCCGACTGGATGGTCGAGGACCTGTTGCCGACTAGACGATGGGGACTCCTTAATTCAGTCGGAACTGACTAAGGGCTTGTCCCTTATGAGGGGTAGTCCTTGGGTAGGACTTACAGGGCAGGCCTATGACCCTACGCTAGGACTATAACCCCATCATTAGTCCCCGAATGGATTGGGGTTGGAACGATGAAGCGATGCTTGAAGTTTGGATCCGACTGGAACGGATGCGACTTTGGCGTTGTCTGCCTCGATCCATTTTATCTTCTCTGACCAACGATCCGAGTGGGAATCTTTGTGGAACAAACTGTGGGAAACCGAGTGCTCCCAGGGTATCTCTTGATGTGACTAGTCAACTGACAGCAGCGGATTTGTCGGGATCCTCAAATTTCGGTTTCCGTGCGCTCAGCGGGGATGATGCCAGCGCGCTCGAGTAGCGCCTGACGCCTCGATTCTCGCGCCTTCAACTTCTCCACTGATATCGCGGCGGTCGGTCAGGGGATAAGGTTTCGGGGCCACCTGCCAGCGGCCCAGTCGGAACCTTATTTAAATCCCAGCGGTGAGGGTTTTTCGTTACGCCCGCCGGATCTTTTGCCTTTGTTTCGTCCTCCTCGCCGCCTCTAGCGCACCTAACCTCTCCACTCTTCCTTCCTCTCTGCGGATTCGTAGCTTCTTCCGTGACCAAGGATCAGACGAGCAAGATGGAGGCGAGGAAGAAGAAGGGGAAGGCGGCGGCTCCTGCTCAGCGGCGGCAGCGGCCGTTGCCGGCGGGGTGGATCCAAGGCGACTTCCTCCCCTCCACGGTGACGGAGGGGGATCTGCTGCAGCTGGTGGAGCACGGGATGATCGTGCACAAGTCTTGGAGGCTGCCGGTGGAGAATGAGGTCGAGCCTGCGCCCCGGGAGGGGGAGCGTGTCTTGCTGCTCACCATGTCTATCGAGGTTTCTCTCTGCCCCCGCATCCTTTCTTCAAGGGCATTATGAACCACTTCGGGGCACAGCTTCACCACTTTCCCCCGAATGCTATTGTCCATCTCTCTGCTTTCATAGTTATGTGCGAGTGCTTCATCGGCTGCCCTCCCCACTGGGGGTTGTTCAAACATATATTCTCTGCTAGATCTCAAACTATCAAACGACTCAGTCAGTCGAATGATAAAACGCATCTTCTCCAACTCTGCGGAGGCTTAGGTTTCCAGAAAAAGAGTCGGAGTAGTTATCCTGCTCTTCAGCTAAGTGAGTCGGTTAGGAACTGGCAGTCGACGTGGTTCTACTGTCAAGACGTTGCCTGCCCGAATGCCTCGACATGGTTGCCTCCTTTTAGCTTAGATCGTCCCGCTCCACCTAAGCAGCTCGCGCTTACGAAGGCGGAGAAGATCGACCTCCAGCCCCTGGTCGACGCACTCTTAGACGTCGTCAGAAGGGGAGTCACCGGCATGGATTTGCTGGAGACTTTCCTTGGTCGGCGCATACAACCACTGCAGGCTCGCGACCACGCCATGTGGCACTACATGGGGACCGAAGACTCTACTCGGACCAACGTCTTGAGCGTGACCAAGGAGAAGGTGGCGTCGTGTGTGCTCCAGATCACAGGCGCCTGTGAGAACCCCAGAGGGTCTCGGCGAGTGAGGGCTTTCAATGCGGACAATCCTCCTCCGAACCAGGTGAGTACCATTTGTCGAGTTCACGTATCTGTTTTAGTTTCGTCGTTTTCTTGAACCTCTGCTTGTCGTTTGATGTCGCCGACTGTATTTCACGCAGAAGTGAACCGACTGGTTTTCTCCTGTCTCAAACAGGGACCCGGACGAGGAAGAGGAAGAAGGTAGCCAGGAGGGCAGTGTGGAGAGCGCCGAGCATGTCTCCGACAGTGGGGAGACGGAGGAGGAGTCTGGTGAAGAAGGGGAGGATGACGAAGAGCAGGACTCGCCGCCTCCACTGCCAGAGCACCGGACCAAGCGCCGACATGAACCTGCGGTTCCCTCAGCCCCTCTGGCATCCTCGAGTGCTCCGCCTGCTACTCCCGTGGTTCCGAGTGCTCGGAGCACCAAGAGGGCCAGGGACGTTGCTGTCGAGTCCGTGGGTCAGCCTTCCAAGGTGGCCAAACCGAGTGGGTCTAAACCTCAGAAGGCTTTGCCGCGGATAAGGGTCGTCGTTCCTGTCACCTCGACGTAAGTGTTCTGTTCCTCCAACTTCTTATGATATTCGGTCGAGCTCGTGTTTGAAGGTCGAATGAATTTCACTCGACAGGATTGCCACCTCTCCGGCACGCTAGGAGGACGATCCTATGGACGCGGACAACGTCGTCTCGTCCCAGCCAGGTGCGTTGTAGAGACTCCGAGAGTGTTATACTATCGTGTCGCGAATTCTATCATAAGTCTTGCCTCTTTCTTTTTCTGAGATCTCGTGCCGTTCGGTCTATCAGGGGCGATTTGCGTGGACGAGGGAGACCAGGGGAGACCTGAGCAAGCTGCGGAGCCTGTTCTTGAGGCTGCTCCGCCAGTCACTGCTCTCGCCGCAGACGTGCTGCCGACTAAGGCGATGTCGCCGACTGAAACGACGCTGGTGGCTGATGAACCTACCGGAGCGGGTCTTGGGATGCCCCAGGAACTTCCAACGACGCCAAGCTCGTCGAATGTCGAGTTCAACATCCAGCGTCTCCCGGAGGAGCAAGTGGGAGCGGCCAAGGGGGCCATGGTGCAGGCGGAGCTGATGGCGGGAGAAGCCAAAAAAGCATACGACTCCATCGCATCCCTGTACCAGCGGAGTTTGGAGTTGCGGGAAGATATCCGAGTAAGTGGGCTAGTAAGTATTTACTTTTCTCTTGTAACCCACTGGGTGTTCTCGGTTATTGGATGATGTTTGCAATGGGTTCACTCTGAGTGAACCCAGTGGGTGTAGTCCCCGAGACTTCTGTCGAGTGCTTGCACCGGCAGTTGTCTTTATACATATTGTCTTTCCCTTGGTCAGATCTGGAAATAATATGGTCAACTGCGAACAGTTGTGGCAGTCGGGGTGCACTTACTGTAAGAGTCTCCGAGAGTAATTTTACTCAGGTCGGGTAGTATGAGCCTCGTAGGCGTAGGTGGTAACATGTATCTCAATAGGGAGGGCCTGCTTGAGTTGCATGCCAGTGGGGTCACTCTTAGTGAACCCACTGGGTGTAGTCCCCGAGGCCACTGTCGACTGCTTGCGTCGGCAGGGGTCTGAAGAACTTAGAGTTTTATTGTTGAATTGTCTGATTGTCTCTTGGTGCTGGCTGGCAGAAAACTTGTGAAATGGGGACAGCATATGAGACTCTGAGGGCGGAGAAGATTCAGTTTGCTGGTGAGCGGGATGCGGCACTGTTTGCAATGGCTGGTATGAAGGAGGTTCTGGCGGAACGAGAGAAGTTGTTGGAGGAGGCTCGTGAAGCGAACAAAGTGCTGACTCAGGAAGTTGAGAAGATGGGGAAACAAAGGACTGCTCTGATGGGACAAATGGACGTGCTGAACAAATGGTGCAGAGCTGGTAATACGTCAGTGACTGGGCTCGGCAGATGATGACGCATCTGGCTGGTAAGTCCTGCTTTTTTCGAGTGGTTGTGGTATGTGCGTCACACTCGGCGTTTATTGCCTGCTTGTCCTGTTGTTGCAGATTTTTGCATTGACGCTGAAGCTGAAGCAGCTGATGTGGAGCGGTCGATTCGTGAGAACGTTCCACTCGGCGAGGACGCCAATCGAGATCTGCTCGCAGCACACATTCGCGTGGGCAAAGTTGGTGCTTTCATAGGTCGACTGAGAGAAGTCGTCGGCTGGATCGACAAGGAGCTTTGGCCGGAAGATAAGTCGCGGCAGGAGATGGAGAACTTGATGAGTCGACTGGAGGAGGTCCCCAACCGAGTGCAGTCATGGAAGAAATCGGCGGCTCGCTGTGGTGCGGATGTTGCTCTGTCCTTGGTTCGAGTGCATTGTAAGGAGGTGCGCGAGGAGAAGCTGAAAGCATTGAAGGTCGCCAACACGAAGAAACTTCGATTCGAAGACTTCATGGAAACCTTCCTTGAAAGTGCCACCCGCATCGCCGACGGAATCGACCTGGACACGTTCGTGGAGCCCTCCAGTCCTGGCACTACTCTAGACGACGCGTAAGAAAACTTGATCCTCGGTATGCCAAGTGTTGATTTGTAAGAAACTTTGGCCACTGTTGTTGGCTGTCACATTCTTGTTTCGGTGTGGGTAAGCTTGATCCACACCGAGCCACTATCTTTGGTTGAACTTTGAATCCAATCTTTTGCTCTTCTGTTGCAATTTTGACTCGAATTTTTGTTTGGCGTTTCTTGGTGAAGCCAAAGGCAAACATTCGGAACATGCCAGTTGTCTTGACATCTGCATGAGCCTCATTGAGGGTCCGTGGAATTTCCGATTGGATCTATATTGTCACCGAGTGGATCGGTAGGATCGCCGCTAGGTTGTCGAGTGCGACTATCAAGTCGCACTCGGGGCGAGTTGGTACTGATGTAGTTGTCAGTTGTTTTGACATCCACATGAGCTTCAATGAGGGTCTGCAACTCATGTAGATGTCAGTTGTTTTGACCTCCACATGAGCCTCAATGAGGGTCTGCAACTCATGTAGTTGTCAGTTGTTTTGACATCCACATGAGCCTCAATGAGGGCCTGCAACTCATGTAGTTGTTAGGTGATTACCCGAGTGTACCTGTAGGATACAGTCGAAGGCATGTGGGTGCTTAGGCGATTCTGCATCGCATCTAAGTCCCCGAGTGTGGCGTTAAGTGCACACTCGAAGAAAGTTAATACTTAGGCGATTCGTGATCGCAGCTAAGTCCCCGAGTGTGACGTTAAGTGCACACTCAGAGAAAGTTCATACTTAGGCGATTCTGGATCGCAAGTAAGTCCCCGAGTGTGGCGTTAAGTGCACACTCGAAGAAAGTTAATACTTAGACAATTCGTGATCGCAGCTAAGTCCCCGAGTGTGGCGTTAAGTGCACACTCGAAGAAAGTTAATACTTAGGCAATTCGTGATCGCAGCTAAGTCCCCGAGTGTGACGTTAAATGCACACTCGGAAAAAGTTCATACTTAGGCGATTCTGGATCGCAGCTAAGTCTCCGACTGTGACGTTAAGTGCACACTCGGAAAAAGTTCATACTTAGGCGATTCTGGATCGCAGCTAAGTCTCCGAGTGTGACGTTAAGTGCACACTCGGAGAAAGTTCATACTTAGGCGATTCTGGATCGTAGCTAAGTCTCCGAGTGTGACGTTAAGTGCACACTCGGAGAAAGTTCATACTTAGGCGATTCTGGATCGCAGCTAAGTCTCCGAGTGTGACGTTAAGTGCACACTCGGAGAAAGTTCATACTTAGGCGATTCTGGATCGCAGCTAAGTCTCCGAGTGTGACGTTAATGCACACTCGGAGAAAGTTCATACTTAGGCGATTCTGGATCGCAGCTAAGTCCCCGAGTGTGACGTTAAGGGCACACTCGGAGAAAGTTCATACTTAGGCGATTCTGGATCGCAGCTAAGTCTCCGAGTGTGACGTTAAGCGCACACTCGGAGAAAGTTCATACTTAGGCGATTCTGGATCGCAGCTAAGTCTCCGAGTGTGACGTTAAGTGCACACTCGGAGAAAGTTCATACTTAGGCGATTCTGGATCGCAGCTAAGTCCCCGAGTGTGACGTTAAGTACACACTCGGAGAAAGTTCATACTTAGGCGATTCTGGATCGCAGCTAAGTCCCTGAGTGTGACGTTAAGTGCACACTCGGATAAAGTTCATACTTAGGCGATTCTGGATCGCAGCTAAGTCCCCGAGTGTGACGTTAAGTGCACACTCGGAGAGGGTTAATACTTAGGCGATTCTGGATTGCAGCTAAGTTTTTTTTTGAGACCGGAGTCTGCAACCGTGGAAGAACTTTGAACCTGCAAAAAACTCAATCTGCTTTATATTATTTCACCAATACTTGTTCTTTACATTGCTTCAGTCGACGGTCACGTGTAGAAGCACTTCAGGAGATCTCCGTTCCATGCTCGCGGCTCGTCTATCTCCCTGTCGACGTTGTAGAGTCTGTATGCTCCATTGTTCAGCACCTTTGAGATGATGAAGGGTCCTTCCCAAGCAGGAGCCAATTTGTGAGGTCTTTGCTGATCCACTCGGAGCACCAGGTCGCCTGCTTGGAACGTACGACTCCTGACGTGTCGCGCGTGAAAACACCGCAGATCTTGTTGATAAATGGTTGAGCGAGTCAGTGCCATCTCGCGCTCCTCCTCTAGAAGGTCCACTCCGTCTTGCCTTGCTTGTTCTGCTTCAGCTTCGGAGAAGAGTTCAACTCGTGGAGCGTTGTGAAGTAAGTCACTCGGAAGGACTGCTTCTGCTCCTAGACGAGGAAGAATGGTGATCGCCTTGTAGATCAGTTCGGGGTTGTGCGAAGACCCCAAAGCACTGAAGGTAGCTTGGTGACCCAAGTGCCAGCGGCGTGTCCTACCTCTCGCAGGAGACGGGGCTTCAAACCTTGCAGAATAAGTCCGTTCGTCCGCTCTGCTTGTCCATTGGACTGCGGGTGCGCCACGGAAGCAAAGTCCACTCGGATACCTTCGCTTGTACAGAAACCTTTGAATCTGTCCGAGTCAAAGTTTGTCCCGTTGTCCGTGATTATGCTGTGAGGTACACCGAATCTGGAGATGATGTCCCTGACAAACTTGACGGCTGTTGAGGCGTCGAGCTTCTTGATGGGCTTGGCTTCGATCCATTTCGTGAACTTGTCGACTGCCGCCAACAGATGTGTGTATCCACCTTGGCCTGTCCTGAATGGACCGACTGTATCTAATCCCCACACTGCAAATGGCCACACAAGAGGGATTGTCTTCAACGCAGACGTCGGCTTGTGGGACTTGTTGGAGTAGAACTGGCAGCCCTCACATCGGTCAACCATATCTTTAGCCATCTCGTTTGCCTGCAGCCAGAAGAAACCAGCCCTGAATGCCTTGGCGACGATTGCTCTCGAAGAGGCGTGATGACCGCGGGTTCCCGAGTGAATATCCTCCAGGATCAGCTGCCCTTCCTCTGGAGAGATGCATCGTTGAAGAACGCCTGAAACGCTTTCCTTGTACAATTGGCCATCCATGACAGTGAATGACTTCGACCTTCAGACTATCTGCCTGGCCTGGACTTCGTCTTCTGGTAATTCCTGCCTCAGGATATATGCAATGATCGGCACAGTCCAATCGGGGATGACAGCAAGAATCTCCATGACCAAATCAACCACAGCAGGTACATCGACTTCAGTCGGATCTGTTGAACTCTTTGGTTGTACTGGTTCCTCTGTAAAAGGATCTTCTTTGACTGAGAGAACGTGAAGGTGCTCGAGGCAGACGTCACTCGGGACTGGTCTCCGAGTAGATCCGAGTTTTGCCAACTCATCAGCTGCTTGGTTCTTCAGTCTCGGAACATGGTGAAGTTCTAGACCTTCAAACTTCTTCTCAAGCTTCCTCACTGCATTGCAGTATGTGGTCATGGTGGGTTTCCTGATGTCCCACTCTTTCATCACTTGATTGACCACCAAATCCGAATCACCGTAGACCATCAAGCCACGGACGCCGAGTGAGATGGCCATGCGCAATCCGTAGAGGAGAGCTTCATACTCTGCCTCGTTGTTGGAGGAATCGAAGTGTATCTGTAGCACGTACTTGAGTTTGTCGCCCTTTGGCGATATGATCACAACGCCAACGCCGGAGCCATTCAACATCTTGGACCCATCGAAGAACATTGTCCAATGGGCCGAGTAGATGTGGGTCGGTTGCTGTTGTTCTACCCATTCTGCTATGAAGTCAGCCAGAGCTTGAGACTTAATAGCTTTCTTGGCCTCGAACTTGATATCGCAGTACAGCATCTCCATCGCCCACTTCGCCACTCGGCCTGACGCGTCTCGATTGTGGAGAATTTCCGACAACGGAGCATCAGAAACGACAGACACCGAGTGGTCTTGGAAATAATGGGCCACCTTCTTCGCAGTCATGTAGATCCATAGATAAGCTTTTGATAGTGGGGATACCTCTGCATGGAAGGAGTCAGGACTTCGGAGACGTAGTACACTGGCCGCTGAACTTTGTATGCTTTGCCTTCTTCTTCTCGTTCGACTGTAAGAACAGTACTGACGACTTGATTTGTAGCCGCGATGTACAGAAGAAGGGGCTCTTTACTGAGCGGAGCAGTAAGAACCGGCTGGGTGGAAAGTAGGACTTTGAGGTCGTCGAATGCGACTTGGGCTTCGTCTGTCCACTCGAAAGTATCTGATTTCTTCATGAGTCGGTACAGAGGAAGTGCTTTCTCACCGAGTCGACTGATGAACCTGCTCAAAGCCGCTAGGCAACCTGTGAGCCGTTGAACATCGTGTATTCTGACCGGCCTCTCCATTCGGACGATCGTCCCGATCTTTTCGGGGTTGACATCGATCCCTCGTTCGGAAACGAAGAAACCGAGTAACTTTCCGCTGGGAACGCCGAATGAACATTTGGCGGGGTTGAGCTTGATATCGTACCTACGAAGGTTGGCGACTGTTTCCGCCAAGTCAGTCAGCAGGTCGGAACCTTTGCGTGACTTGACTACGATATCATCCATATACGCCTCCACATTCCGACCGATCTGGTCGAGGAGACATTTTTGGATCATGCGCATAAAGTTAGCTCCTGCATTCTTCAAACCGAATGGCATAGTGATGTAGCAGAAGCACCCGAATGGGGTGATGAAGGCTGTTTTTAACTCATCGGGACCACACAGACGGATCTGATGATAGCCCGAATAGGCATCAAGAAATGACAGGCGCTCGCAACCCGCAGTCGAATCGACAATTTGATCTATGCGGGGGAGCGGAAAATGGTCTTTCGGGCAGACCTTATTGAGATGCTTGAAGTCGATGCACATTCGGAGCGACTTATCCTTCTTGGGCACCATGACAACATTGGCGAGCCACTCGGAGTGGTGAACCTCACGAATGAAATTGGCTGTCAGCAGCTTGGCCACCTCTTCCCCGATTGCCTTCCTCTTGTGCGCGGCGGACCGGCGTAGGCGCTCTCGGACAGGCCGAGCGGTGGAATCCACGTGCAGTCGGTGCTCAGCCAACTCCCTGGGTACACCTGGCATGTCAGAGGGTTTCCATGCGAAGATGTCCCAGTTCTCACGGAGGAATTGGGTGAGCTCGGCTTCCTATTTAGGATCGAGGGTGGTGGAGATGTTCGTCGGGGCAGCAATGGCGTCCGTCGGATGGATGCTGACCTTCTTCGTCTCTCTCGCCGACTGGAATGCAGACTCTGAAGCTGGCTTCTTCGAGCGCATCAGGTCGGCGGGGTCGACTGTTTTCTTGTACTCGTTAAGCTCGAGGACGGACATCTGCTGGTCGGCGATTCTTGATCCCTGCTGCAGACACTCTTCAGCTCGCTACCGATTGCCTGTGATGGTGATCACACCCTTCGGGCCTGGCATCTTCAGCTTCAGGTATACGTAACATGGACGGGCCATGAAACGTGCATACGCTGGGCGGCCCAGAATTGCGTGATAAGCGCTCTGGAAGGTGACCACTTCTAATGTCAGCTTTTCCTTGCGGAAGTTCTTGTCGGAGCCGAAAACGACGTCCAAAGTGATCTGGCCGAGTGACTTGGCCTTCCGTCCAGGGACGACTCCATGGAACTGCATGCTGCTCTCGCTGAGTTTGGACATCGGGATGCCCATCCCCTTGAGTGTGTCGGTGTACATGATGTTCAAGCCACTGCCGCCGTCCATGAGGACTTTGCGCAGTCGAACTCCTTCCACCACCGTGTCGACGACCAGAGCCTGTCTCCCCGGGGTGGGTACATGTGCCGGATGATCCGACTGGTCGAAGGTGATCGCAGTCTGAGACCATTTGAGGAACTTGGGGTTGGTGGGGGTGGCCATGTTCACCTCTCTGTTCACCAACTTCAGTCGACTCTTGCTCTCAACGTCAGCAAAAATCATGAGAGTTGCATGGACTTGGGGGAACGGATCCTCCTTATCCTCCTCATCCTGTTCGTTGTCCTTTTCACTCGGTTGCCCTTCGCCGAACCCCTGGATCAGGAGGCGACACTGTCGAGTGGTATGCTTCGCATATATGGGGTTGCCCTCTTCATCCATCTTCATATGAACCGGACATGGCTGGTCCAGGATGGGGTTATTGAACTGTTTCTTCTTGGGGGTGAACTGAGCCTTCCCTTTGCCCTTGAACTTGGCATTGGTTACGGCTGCAGCTTCTGCTTGCGGAGCAGTCGGAGCTTTCTACTTCTGCTTCCGAGTGTTGCCCTCATCTCCATCAGCGACTGTTTTGTGCTTGCCGCTTCAGATGCGGTCTTCTTCTTCGCCATTAGCATAGCGCGTCGCTATTTCCATCATCTTGCTCATGGAGATGTCGCCTGTTCGGCCGAACTTCAGATACAGATCTCTGTACCGCACGCCTGCCTTGAAGACGCAGACTGCTTGATGCTCGGTGACGTTCTCCACCGTGTGGTAGAGAGTTGTCCAACGCTGAATGAAGTCTCGCAGGGGCTCATTTTGCTTCTGGACGCAGTGCTGGAGCTCCACGAGGCCAGCAGGGCGCTTGCACGTCCCTTCGAAGGTCCTGATGAACACTCGGGCCAGATCTGCCCAGCTGTAGATGCTTGAGGGGGCCAACTGGTTCAGCCACGCTCGCGTCGAGCCGTCGAGCATCAGAGGGAGGTGCTTCATGGCGACATGGTCGTCTCCTCCTCCGATCTGGACTGCTACTCGGTAATCATCCAGCCACGTTTCTGGCTTGGACTCCCCTGTAAACTTGCTAATTCCCGTCGCCAATCGGAAGTTGGGAGGGATGTCAGCCGAACGGATGGCTCGACTGAAACACTCGTGACCAGAAACGATGGCCCTGCTTCCACTCGGACGGTCAATATCGTGACCATCGCGGTGGCCCGGCCCCTGTCGACCCTCCGCTGGGCGATATGCCCTCTTGCGTCGGGCCTTGGGTCGTAAGTGTCACCGACTGAATGCCGATCATCATGATGTCGGGGCCCGTAGGGCCCACCCCGCGGAGGGGTGCGTAAACGGCGGCGATCTTCGTGATTTATGGAACGGCTGCCTCCTCTGTGCCGCTGATGGGAACCTGGGCTGTGAACCGACCGATGCGTATTCGCATGAACAAAACTATTATGGATCCTGTTATGCGACTGGGAGACTGCCGAATTCTGCTGCTGCGCCGTGTGCAACAGGGCTCGGATCTGCTCGATTCCCCTTCCAGCCTCTGAATCAGTCGGCTAGAGGGAATCGGCTATCTTGGCAGTCGCAGCCAAGTTGAGGAGGGGCGTGCGGAACAACTCCACGTTGCTCCGCCGAGTGTGTCGACTGGCAGAACGGCGAGGCGGACGACGCGCGCCGGACATTTCGCCGATCTCGTGCTCGCTCCGGCCAGCTTGACGGGGATCTTCATGAGAGTTGGCCATGTGTACTTCTGCTGCAGGCCCACGACCCGCGTACTCGGAAGGAAACTTAGTCGGAACCGAGCCCGAGTGCTGGGACAGCGGGGCAACCACAACAGACTCTAGAATCGCCACTTGTGAAGACGCGTTCTGGCGCGCCTGGGCGTGTTGCACCCAACGCTGAAGTCGCGGACGGCGGGACCGCTTGCTGCGGCGCGTGACGGCGGTATAGGTCGGCACCGGAGCCGACTGCTGGAGAAGAAGAATGCCGCGGTGTTGGAGCATATATCTCCATATGTGGTTTTGGTACTTGATGACAATTCCTATGGACTAATGGTTGCCTTAAGTTACATTTATAGGATTTGTCCATAGGCACTTCTTGAAGTCCATCTGTTGGGTTCAAGGAGTTTATATGATGACCAAGATGGTATTCAAGGTATTATCCAAAGAATGGTCATAGAGACACATGGTTGATCAAGATCTCAGACAAAGAGTAAATCAAGATGATCAACACACAAAGCGTACAAGATGTACCGAGTGGGATCAAGTGATCCCATGGTATGGTAAGCATTGTCCATTACGTGTTTGTGTACTAACCCATGGTCTTCGTGAGAGTTCTATGTGGGGGTTAGGTGTGTTTACATGGGCTTGCGTCAAAGGGAAGATCTCATACAACCCATGGAGTATGACGTCAAGTTGTGATCATCATCAATGGTTGATCAAGATCTCAGACAAAGAGTAAATCAAGATGATCAACACACAAAGCGTACAAGATGTACCGAGAGGGATCAAGTGATCCCATGGTATGGTAAGCATTGTCCATTACGTGTTTGTGTACTAACCCATGGTCTTCGTGAGAGTTCTATGTGGGGGTTAGGTGTGTTTCCATGGGCTTGCGTCAAAGGGAAGATCTCATACAACCCATGGAGTATGACGTCAAGTTGTGATCGTCATCAAGATTGCGGTGTGCAAGTTCAAGTGGATCAGCACGAAGATAGCATGCTTGAAGCTTGCTGTCCATTATGGTGGCAATCGACTTGTGAAGATATGCTGAAGAGTGGCTCACCCATAGTGAGTATGGGGGAGCAATCAACTAGTCTTCATCGAGCCAACACAATCAAGAAAGGTGGTCCATCTTGAGGAAGCCAAGATCATCATCATCTAGCTCAAGAGGATGAGGTGCAAGGTATAGGTTTGTCCTTGATAGGTTTTCTGGTTAGGATAGATTGTTGTTCTATCAAGGGGGGCTCTCAAGTGAGTAGCTTGATCGTATCGTTCGTTGAGAGCTCAAACCATTTGCATCCTTGCATCATACTTCTTGGTTCTTATTTGGTGTTTCTCTTTGTGAGTTTTAGAGCTTATGGTCATCTTCATGACAAGCTCGAGTTCATCGAAAACGGAGTCCATATGCAACTACTATGATGTTTTCGATGTTGGAGTTTTTGCCGGTTCTTCATTCTTAGAGGACTCACATCTTTATATCATTGGCATTTTCATAACCGCATGGTCACTGTTTGGATAGCCCTTGTCGTCCTGAATCCAACAAGCTTGGGTTTGCTCGATTCGGAGCTCGTATGCGAAAGTTATGGCTGTTTCAGTGGCGAGCGGTAGTACCGCTGGACCTAGCGGTAGTACCGCTAGAGTTGGCGGTAGTACCGCTGGCCCAAGCGGTAGTACCGCCCCTGGTGAGCGGTAGTACCGCTCCAGGAGCTTAATACCGCCTGCCTAGCGGTTGTTCGTGGACGGACCTTTTTGCGAAGACTTTCTTGGCGGTGGTAGTGCCGTTGCACTACCAGGGGCCCAACGGTAGTACCACTGGGGCCAGCGGTAGTACCGCTGGAGTGCCAGCGGTAGTACCGCTGCAGCCAGCGGTAGTACCGCTGGAGCTCGGGCAGAGAGTGGGGGTAACGGTCTGATTCTTTCCCCCACTATATAAAGGGGGTCTTCTTCCCCCTTGGCCTCATCCATCTGTTGAGCTCTTGTTCTATCTCCATTGTTGACATTCTTAGAGCTTGATTACTCTCTATCCCTCCAATGATTCTTGCTTGTTCTTGAGGGAAAAGAGAGAGGAGATCTAGGTCCACATCTCCACCAATCAGTTTCTCCTCTATGTGAGGGGAACCCCTTGGATCTTGATCTTGGAGTTCTTTGTGAGCTCCTTGTTCTTCCTCTCATATTTCTCCATAGCTTTTGTTGTTGTGGAGGGATTTGAGTGTGAGGGACTTGACCACTTCGTGTGTTCTTGCCATTGCATTAGTTGCATCGGTTTGAGTTCTCCACGGTGATACGTGGAAGTGAGAAGTTGAGAAGCTTACTACCTTTGATACTTAGTACCCTTGATATTGTTCTTCGTGGATGCTTTGGCGTCCTAGAAGCTTGGTGGTGTCTCGGAGCTCAATCAGTGTGGTGTGAAGCTCCGGGAAGCGTCGGGGTCTCCGATTAGGTTGTGGAGATTGCCCCGAGCAATTTGTACGGGTACCGGTAACCGCCCCCAAGGGTTGCCACGTGTACGGGTTCGGTGACCGCCCCCAAGGGTTGCCATTTGTACGGGTTCGGTGACCGCCCTCAAGGGTCCCTTAGTGGAATCACGGCATCTTGCATTGTGCGAGGGCGTGAGGAGATTACGGTGGCCTTAGTGGCATCTTGGGGAGCATTGTGCCTCCACACCGCTCTAACGGAGATTAGCATCCGCAAGGGTGTGAACTTCGGAATACATCATCGTCTCCCCCTGCCTCGGTTATCTCTTACCCGAACCCTTTACTTATGCACTTTACTTTGTGATAGACTTATTCTGTATTGTAATATATCTTGCTATCACTTAGTTGTTTATCTTGCTTAGCATAAGTTGTTGGTGCACATAGGTGAGCCTAGTTGTTTGTAGGTTTTGTGCTTGACATATTAAACGATTAGTTTTATTCCGCATTTGTTCAAGCCTAAACCTTAACTATTTTAAAGCGCCTATTCACCCCCCCCTCTAGGCGACATCCACGTCCTTTTCACGCGGGCGCCAGCACGGAACTGCGTAGCCCAACGACAGGGAAGCGCCTCGACGTCGAGAGGAGCATCCCGAAGCCACGGCGAATCGTCGACGATGAAGGAGAGAGCGCCGAAGAAGATCTGGTGACCCATGCTCGAATCTCCACCAGACGACATGACGAAAGGAAGTAGTCGCAAACTTGCCGGAAGTCGCTCAGACGCCTGCCCCATGGTGGGTGCCAGCTGTCGTGGGTATAAGCCTGACAGTAGATGTGTAGGGTACGAAAAGGATGGGCAGAGTCCCAGCTACGGCGAGGTTGTATGAGTTCAGGCCCCTCTACGGTGGAGGTAATAGCCCTATGTCTCAATGCTCTGGGAGCTTGTTGTCGAGTGGAATATGGAATACAATGATTTTCTAACCCCTGCACCAGAGGGGGAGGGTGGCTTATATAGAGTGCGCTGCCCTCCACAACGGTTCCGGTACAGGGGTGGAGTAGTGGCGATTGAATGCGTACGTTACCGGTAACGTACGTCCTAAATGCTAATAAATGCACAGGGAAATGTACGACCGTTTCCCTCCAGGGGGGTTACGATGTTCCGAGTGGCAGCCAGTCGGTTAGTTGGATGTTCTCCGAATGCTAGTCTCCGACTGGATGGTCGAGGACCTGTTGTCGACTGGACGATGGGGACTCCTTAGTTCAGTCGGAACTGACTAAGGGCCTTGTCCCTTATGAGCCGTAGTCCTTGGGTAGGACTTACAGGGCAGGCCTATGACCCTACTCTAGGACTATAACCCCATCAATATGTGTTTGAGTTAATGTGAGGTTCATAATCCTGTTCATTTGGGAGAGGTGGTCTGACATGTGGCGACACTTCATAAACAACATACCAACCTTCCAGATTCTTATCCGTTTGGCATGCCCACGGTATATAGAAAACTTGGGTCGCCTGTTGAGCCGTAATATAGACATCGGGAACATCTAAATGGGTGTTTGGATTGATTTCGACTAGTCCTATATGTTCATGAGTCGTTCTAGTCTTCTTCGGCTGGAACCAATAACATTTGAAGACTACGACATTCGGTGGGTTTTCACCATAGAATTGAAGTTCATAAATTTCTTCAACTCTTCCATAATACTTGATAACACCTTCGCCGATAGCAGAGACACCACAATTTGTAGATTTCCGGTCGGGCATAGATAGCTCTTTGCCAAAGGTACAAAAGAGATACCAGTTGATGTTGTATTTCTCAAATGAACGGACCTTATAGTCAAAACCATTAGCGACTTGTCTCAATTCGGCGTCCATAGACTCTGAATTAGCCTACAAGTTTAATATGAAACGATTGTTGCATTAGCCGCAAGTTAGACCAAGAAATGAAATGGTCCATTATTGATAATTACTGTTTATTTGAACCAAGAGATGAAACCGGGATAGCCGCCTCCTGTCTTTGACAGAAGCTCATACTCTTCGACGGAATCATTTTCGATCACCGCTTCATCCGAGAATTTGGCGACGTAACGGCTGTTCGGAATATCCGGGAATAAGAGCAGTTCAAATGAATTAGAAGTTACGGGAAAATATGCCGAGAACTCACTCGATGTACGGCCGCACTTCTGTTAGGTTGTTGAAGATATACAACGAAATGTTCCGCCATTCTTCGACATCCAACGTTATTGGTTTTGAAGCACCGGCTGGTGCGAGCTTCCCTTTGAATAGGCTGAGGTTGGACCCACCTTTTTTAGGGTCTGCATCATTGTGCCGAGGCTTCGGATTATGCAAATGATGATTTTTGGCTTCGTAGTGTGCTGTCACAAAGTTTGCCACCTCCTCAGTAATGAATGCCTCAGCCATCGATGCTTCAATTCTACGCTTATTTTTACATTTAGCTCGAAGGGTCTTCTGCATCCTCTTAGTTGCATAGCACCAACGATATTGCACGGGCCCACCCAATCTTGCCTCGGTCGATAGATGTAAAATCAAATGCTGCATTGGATTAAAGATGTCCGGTGGAAAGATCTTCTCTAACTTGCACAACAACTCCGGTGCAAACTCCTCCATGTATTCTACCATGCGAGGCAACAATTCTTTCGCACAAAGAACATGGAAGAAATAGCTCAGCTCCGCCAGTACTAGCCATTCAACCTCAGGAATAGAGCCACGTAACATCACCGGCATTACCCGCTCTAGCCATATGTGCCAGTCATGACTCTTGAGACCAAATATTTTTAATTTTTCAATACTTGCTCCCCTCTTTAGATTCGCTGCATACCCGTCGGGGAACATCAAGTGCATTTTGACCCACAAGATAATTTCCCTCATAGGTGGCCTTCCAAGATTGAACCAGGCCTTTGGCTTCGACCACTTCTGCTTTCCTTTGCCTTCTCACATGTTTTGTAACGGTCTATGACATAGTGTCTCTTGATCGACTCTAGCCTTAGTATTATCCTTTGTCTTCCCATCTATGTCGAACAATGTACCAAAAATAGCCTCTCCGATATTCTTTTCAGTGTGCATCATGTCGATATTGTGTGGAAGAAGGAGGTCTTTGAAATAAGGCAGATCCCAGAAGCATGGCTTGTGAGTCCAGACATGTTTTGAATTATACCCTTTGAAATACCCTGGACACTCTGGATCAGGCTCGAGGGAGTTTAACTGATCCAGGATCTGTTGGCCTGTGAACGCAGGTGGTGCCAAGTTGTTAACAACTTTACCTTTGGTGAAGTTCTTCTTGTCTTTTCTGAACTGATGGTCAGGATCCAGGAACTGTCTATGCAAGTCAAAGCAAGAATACTTCCGACCCTCCTGCAACCAATGAAACTGAAGAGCTGCCTTGCATTGGGGGCACGGGAACCTTACATGCACACACCATCCAGAGAATAGCGCATACGCTGGCAAGTCATGCATAGAGTACATGTACCACACATGCATTTTGAAGTTTTATTTTCTAGCGGCATCGTATGTCTTGACCCCATTATCCCAAGCTTCTTCCAATTCATCCTTAAGCGGTTGGAGGTACACATTCATATTCTTCCCCGGATAATTGGGCCCTGGAATTATCAACGTCGGAAATATGTTCTTTCTTTGCATAATCTGCCTCGGGGGGGGGGGGAGATTGAGTGGAATGACAAATACATGCCAACAACTGTATTGGGTTGCCGTCATGCCGAAGGGATTAAAACCATCCGTGGCGGCGCAGACTCGAGGATTCCTTGGATCTGCCGCTTTATCCTGATGCAATCCATCGAAATGTTTCCACGCTTCCCCATCCGATGTGTGTACCACCATCTTATTCTCATCCGCATCTAGTTCGGTTCTTTTGCCCAATTTGTGCCATGTCATCTGTCTGGCTGTCTCTTCGACCATGAAAAGACGTTGAAGTCTTGGTACGATTGGCATATACCGAAGAACACTAACTGCAGTTTTGGTCTGCCTCTTTTCACCCATACCGTTGTCTACCACAAGATACCTGCAAGACTCACAATTGGGACAATAGTCCAAGTGTGCATACTCCTTCCTAAATAAGACACATACTTTCTCACATGCATCTATCTTCTCATAGGGCATCTTAAGTACATGAAGTATTTTGTCCGACTGGTACAGGTTTGCAGGCATGACATGGCCTTTGGGTAGGAAGCGTCCAAATAGTGTCATCATCGCGTCGTAGCATTCTCTTCCCAAGTTGAACTGAGCCTTCAGAGCCATTACTTGTGCAATTGCATCTAGCTGACAGAGCTCAGTGTGCTCATGGAGAGGACGTTTTGAAGACTCCAACATTTCATAAAAGGCCTTTGCAGATTCCTCCATCTCATCTTCCAAATCCCGAGCATCATCAAAGTCTTGCACCATGTCTTCGATCCCGGTACCATGCTCGTCCGTGCGAAGACGGACCACCTCAGCTCTTGTGCGTTGCATAGACTCACCATGAAATGTCCATACTGTATAATTAGGCTTAAAACCCCTCCTCTGCAGGTGTTTAATCATTACAGCCTCTGTCGTCCTTTTATAGTTGTCGCATCGAGGACAGGGGGAATAGTTTCTTTCCTGGCCATTTGCGAATGCGGCTTTCACAAATTCCTTTGTTTTTACAAACCATTCTTTCGTCATCTCTTTCTGACTAGGGTGACCGGTATACATCCACGCACGATCACTCATCTTGCGTAGCTACTAAAGACAGAAGAAATATATTTATATATAATTTAGCATTTATATTCATCGGTTAATCAGGTTCGCCATTTTTATTACGTCCAGGCAATCTACACGCTAATAGGTAAAGATAGGTCCTAGTCCCGCCCGAGTATGTGTAGATTGGGTTCGTTTTCCCATGCTCTGCTCCGGATCCAACGCAAAATTTCGACAGCACCTCCCCGCCGTTCTCCTGATACACGTCTCTGCAATAAACATTGAGGATGTGCATCCGGAGAACAACAGGGAGGCACTGACGAAATTCCGCATCGGATCCAGAGCACAACATACGGGAAAACGAACCCAATCTACACATACTCGGGTTGTCCATGGATAATGTTGGACAATTCGAAAGGATGGCGGTTATAAATATGCAAAGACATGCATATTTATAGATGTCGCCCTTTCGAACGGGAGACGCATACTGGTCACGCATACTGATAAATTAATTTAATTACCTAAATCTAGAAAGTTTCAACCGGAAACCGAGCCACAGTAAATGAAGGGGCGGGGAGGAGATGAAATTTGTACTGACCCACGAATGCAGGGGAGGAGCTCGTACAACGCACGGGCAGGTCTTCGCATAGCAGACCTCACAGCGACGAGACAACTATCACATGTAAATCCACCCGATCAACACAAATATTCTAATTATGTCATTTTAGAGGAAAACAAGTTAAGAATATAATATTCATGAGTTAACCAAGGTTTTTATGCCATTTTGTAGCTAAATGGGCTAATTATCTCATTGTTGGGGAAAATAAGGTCAGGAGAATAAGATAGAGGAGAAGAAAGAGGATGAGGAGAAGAAGAAGAAATCAAGAAGAAGGAGAAGGAGGAGGAGGAGAAGGTATTCTTCTTCTCTTCTTCTCTTCTTCTCTTCTTCTCTTCTTCTTTTCTTCTTATTTTTGTCTTCTCGTCCTCTTCTTCTTCTTCTTCTTCTTCTTCTTCTTCTTCTCCTCCTCCTCCTCCTCCTCCTCCTCCTCCTCCTCTTCTCCTCTTCTCCTCCTCCTCCTCCTCTTCTTCTTCCTATTCTTTCTATTAAGCTAACTAACTAACTAACTAACCTAACTAACCAAGCTAACTAAACCTATCGCTAAACCTAGATATCACTAAACAGCAAAAAAATAACAAAAACAGAATCCACCACTATAACAAAAACAGAATCTAGCACTAAGTAACTCAAAAAGAATCTAGCTACCACTAAATACCAAACAATAAAAAATCAACTTCTTCTTCTTTTTTCTCTTCTTCTCCTTCTTTTTTTTCTTATTCTCTTCTTCTCTTCTTCTTTACTTCTTCTCCTTCTTATTTTTCTTCTCTTCTTCTTCTTCTTCTTCTTCTTCTTCTTGTTCTCCTTCTTATTTTTTTTCTTCTCCTCTTCTTCTTCTTCTTCTTCTTCTTCTTCTTCTTTTTCTCCTCCTCCTCCTCCTCCTCCTCTTCTTCTTCTCCTCTTCTCGTCCTCCTCCTCCTCCTCTTCTCCTCTTCTCCTCCTCGACCTAACTAACCAAGCTAACTAACTAACTTAACTAAAACTACTAACCTAACTAAATCTACCACTAAAACTACTAACAATAACAACTACTAAAACTACTAAAAAATAATAAAACTACTAAAAAATAATGCGGGTGGGGGGTGGGGTGGGGGTGTGGGGGCTCACCGGGAGGGGCGGCTGTGGAGGGGCCGGGGTGTTGGGGGTGGCGGGGCGGCGCCGGGGGCGCCAGGGGCGGCGACGCGACGGTGGTGGGGCAGCGGCAGCAGGGGCGCGGTGGGGGAGAGAGAGAGAGAGAGGGGCGGCGGTGGGGGCGACAGGGGCGACAGGGGTGGCGGTGGGGGCGACAGGGGCGACGACGGGGGCTACAGGGGCGGCGGCGCGACGGTGGTGGCAGCGGTCGTTACAGAGAGAGGGGCGCGCGGGGTGGGGAGAGAGAGAGGGGCGCGGGGGGTGACCGTTACACAGAGAGAGAGGGGCGGGGTGGGGGGGAAGGAGCCGTTAATGGAGTTAGCGCGTTGCTGTCTGCTGGCGGACGACAAACAGTCTAGACTCTTTGCCGTCTGCCTCCGGACTCTTTGTTGTCCGCTAGCAGATGGCAAAGGTCTTACTCCAGTTTGACCTAGCCACCCCGCGGTCAGGTGGGCCCATCTATATCTTTGTCGTCTGCCTCCGGACTCTTTGCCGTCCGCTAGCAGACGGCAAAGATGTGAAAGATGGCAAAAACACTTTATGCCATCAGCCTGTGCTTTGCCGTCTGTTTTGCTGAAGCCGACGGCAAAGACACTCTTTGCCATTAGCTAGCAGACGGCAAAGACTAGGCAGATGGTAAAAAAACTGTTTTCCAATAGTGATATAGCTAGATTGGCCTTCGATGCCATTAACATCCCTTTGGGAGGTTGCAGCCAGTACTATGTATTAGATGTTGACTTCCAAATAAACTGGCCAATGACCAACACATTTTTGCTGCCAGATTTATTATGTATTGTTTATTTTAGTATCATGCATTTATCTTATCATTTTCAGTTCTTGGCTTGCTATTGGATACAAAATTTGATCCGTTAGTGAATACACAATTAATGAATGCCCCACCAATTCCAATCTACTTGTGTCAAACCTTTTTTTACTTAGACTACCACAACATCCACGATGATATATCTAATGCATGTTTCTTATTTTCCCATAAACAGATGCAGCACTTGCACGATTGCACATCCATATGTTTGAGACATGTTCCATTCACCTTTTTTCCTATGCCACTACATATTGAAGGTTATCAACTGTAAATAAAATGTCTATATATAGTAATTCCTTGTTCCATTTGTATTTTTAAATTATATATGAACATGTGCAAATATCCATATATCTTTTTTTACATAGTTGTCATAGGAAACAAAGTTGTTGTGTCCTTTTAATTTTGCCTGTGTGGACAAACATGTGCCTTTATATGCTTCCACACTTATTACCATCTTAATTACTTTAATTGCATATAACTGATGATCATCAATATAAATCGATGCAATATAAAATATATATTATTTCTCCAAACATTCTCTCTCAATACTCATTATAAATCTTTCTTTTGATAATTTCAACGTTATTGTGCATATACTTTGTTATTATGTATAAATAAAATATCTTAATAAACAAAGGCTTACCACAAATTTCCAAAATACGTGTGCGTCATACGAATATAGAGGGAAATGTATTATTGGTATCTAATTGGAAGGAAGTCTCTAATACGTATATTTAAGTGCCATATAACTCATATGTTTTGACAATTGAAGGCTATAAAGATACTTGGGAGCGCCATATATTTTAAAAGAACACGTAATATAATAATAAATTAAAGAGTGATCAGATCTCACTTGAAGACACTGTAACGCGTTTGCGTAGGTGTAACCCCATGTTTGGTTGCGGCGTATTGTCGTGCTTTGGAAATATCTTCCCTTATGCTTCGTTTGGAAGTTAACCTTTACTTGCTACCTGCCTATTAAAGGGTGCATCAACAAAAGAAACTTTATGACCAACCTATGATGAAGATTCATGTACTCTCGTGTAGCACATATGAGTTTGAGTGTTTTGGTCAAACAAATCAGCTGAGTCGCATCGCATGACATAATTATGGTTGCCACGATAATTTGCATCTTCTTGTTAGTGATATGCATAGCTCCTGGCGACCAATTGTTAGTACGTCGATCCTGAGAGCGACGGCAAGGGAGAGGAACGAGCCCAATTACCATGTGTGGTCATAATTAAATACCATCTGCTATGAAGTAGTAATAGTGCCTAGCTACTAGCGGCTATGCTTGCTAAGAAGAAATCAATAATCAAAGACCATCTGCTCTTGACCTAGTTAACTGCAACTCATTATTGACATGACATTTCATTTTTTTTCATTGATCGTTACTCCATCTTCGGTGTATGGTCTAGAAATGTAGGGTGTACTCCATGTAGTAATTTTTATCGGGCTGTACTAGTCAAGTACTCTCAGTAGGAGCTAGAATCACACATTGCCGCGATATTTTAAAATCATCATCAATTTATGCTCTGAGCTGACAATTACATCCTAACTGTCTATTAAATGCTAGGAATGGGAAAAGGATGACTAATACCGGATATTCAGTTCTATGCTCATCTGCAATCAGTGAACGGTAAATGCTAAAATAATACTAAAAAAATTCAAAAATGTCTGAATATATTTTTTAGGTGGAAGATGTTTTAATGCATGATGTCCCTGCCAAAGTCTGAATTTACGTTTGGTCTACAAATGGTTACATTCATATTGATTCACAACACAAATATCGGTATACAAAAGGTAAGATATTATCCATAAAACTGTAAAATTTAAATCTGTATATATATTTTATACTTTTTACATTGTACATCACGTACAATGTCTTTTTGGCTGACCTACATTTTCTTACATTCATTTTCACTTTCGATATAAAACAAAATTTGTGCGGACAAAAAAATATAATGTAGTGATCTAATAAATGAAGGGTGATATTTTTCACCTTGGGTGATGAATAGGGCGACCCACAAAACAAATTTGTACATATGGTTTTGAATTATGAAATCTGAACATCTGAAGTAATATCAGTAGTCAAAGTTTAAATTTTGGACTGAAAACACATGATTAAAACGTCAATTTATTTACAGTATAGAGGCAGCACGTCATTGTGCTTTGATCTTAGCTGTTACTTGGTAGCTTCCCATTAAAAGAGTACGGTGTAGCAAGGAAACAAAACCATGCATATGACCAACCCATAATTCATCAAGATAGCTACCGTGTGCCTGGCTGCATGCATCGTTTCGATGCAGAGGCCAAAGATAATCGTCCTTTCTAAAAAAGCATAGCTCCGGTGTGCCCACGTGCAACGCGTACGCTCCCGTGTTTCGTTTAAAGAGATCAGTCGGCAGAGTCAGAGGATTAGCACAAAAGGTAGAGCGATCAGCTGCTGTCATGTTCGTGAGCGTGATAGCAGGGAAGAGGAACGGGTCTCATGATCATATGTGGTCCATATTTGGTACTTGAACAATAGATACACTGTGCATGTCTTATAAACTAAGACGGAGGAAGTAGCAATGTTTGTTGGGAAATTTAAGACGGTAGCGATATTCTGAGAGTGCATTGATCTGACCATTACCTCCTACCTGTATATTGGCACACTAGTCTTGCGTTTTTGCACGCGTGCATGCTCCTGAATGTACCACTACGAAGCGAGGCCACAATCGGGCAATGCACAGGATCACCTATGTGCTCCACCGCTCTATATGAAAATTAAATCCTAAAAATATCAAAAAAATAAAAATAAAACCTTGAATTTGGGGATATTAAACGGAAGTATCGTGGAAAAATACCTAGAAAAATATCCGAGGCGAAGAAAATATACTCAAACCAATGATTTATCCAAACAATTTTTTATACATATAATTTATATATTTTTAATAAGAATATAGTTCCTGGTATTTTCACGAAACTTCACACAGGAGTCGATTTGGCACCTAGGTTTGATATCCGAAAATTCCAGATTTTCGTGAATTTTCCTGGGTTTTTATTATTTAATACTCACATAAGGGAGTGGAGCACCCGAGTGCTCAAATTCCTCTTCTGGCCACAATCCTTCTTCCATTGACAGGCGTGTGACCTATCACCATGACGAGGCGATTAGTACGAGATGACTAGGAAGTGTACTAGTCTGACTAGTACCGGCGTGTGACCTATCACAAAGGACAAGTGGTGGAATTTTCTGCATTCAGACCAATACCTCGAATTAGTTAACCGATTTGAGGTTGAAATGGCCTGCCCTGCCACATTTGTTTCTTCCGACATAATCACCAAACATTACACATGCGTAGTATACATCCATATGATCATGTAGAATTCTTTTCTTCGTTTTCTGAAGCTCTAAATATGATTTTACAACTATATAAAATAAGGTCCTCCGCATGCACCGTGCTCCAAAAATCCATTCTCCCTCGCAGTCTTAATTTTCCTGTGAAGGGGCCAAGCTCTATATTAATCAAACACTAGCACAAGCAAATTCCTACAAGGAAAAGAAAATACAGTCCAGTCCTTGGGGAATCATCCATCCTGCACATGTCGATTGCAAGCGGCAAGCCAGTGCTGCTACCACCGGAGTTTTGCAGCGTCGCCGGAACAAAAGAGTAGCATCCACGCAGGCAGCTGGGAAGTCACCAAATTCGAATAGGAAGTGTTGGCGACTTCAAACCTGAACGGTCCACAACCTGAAGAATAAGGCCACACTGTATCAATTACACATATACACGTCCGCCGGAGTCGACGGAAAAACTAGACCGACTCCCTTGTCGCTAAGGCAACACCGACCCAATGAAGACACATCCAACCCTCCATCTTTCATACAGAGAATGACAAACATGTGCACCCAATCTCGTCGCTAGATCCGCTGGGGACGCATCGTCGAAGGCGGAGGATACTTTATTGAACACCATCGCTAATACCATTGGAAGGGACAATGTCGTGGACATCAAAGACATACATGTTCACCCACTCACGTCACTGGATTAGATGGCGCACACACTACCAGGACCATAGAAGAATCAGAAGGAACCATTATTGAACAATGTTGGCACCACCGCCGGAACGGCCAAAGTGAGAGACAAGCGGAGACATGCCTAGTGCACGAAGAATGAAGAAACTATGGCTCCCATGCATCAGTAGACGAGGGCATCCCCACAGAACTGCACTGGTGAGTCGACGCAGGAGAAGGTGGCCACCAAGAGAGGAGGAACCATAGACCGCCTTTCGGGCTGGGGTTCTGTCATGTACGTATGTGACTTTGTAGATGGTTACTTTGCCTCATAGCCCTTATTGTTCGGCCAGTAAATCATCCTCATAGCTAGCACCATTGCCATAATTATACCTTTTCTAGGTCATGCTCTTTCAATGTCCATTTGTGCCTGGTTTGAGCGCAACTGACGCGTCCTCCGAAATGCCGCAAAGGAATTGCTTGTTGCTAGGTGTAAAATCTATCAACAAGCTGGACTCCCAAGTACAGAAGTTTATAACCAGTCGCAAGACCTTACCTCAGTGAGAAACAAAGGTAACAAAGGTACCAATTGACGATTTCATTTTGCATCATTTTTTACCCTTTTTATTTTGTAGCGTAGTCATAGGAATTTCAGAGCTTTTCTGCGCTCACGTGTCCTTTTTCCCTGATTTCGCCAGGTTCCTAATGAGAAGGTGATTTGGGACATTGATGTGAAAAAGCTTATGTTTGGGTGGAATCATCCCAATAGACGTCATAATAACCTTACAAACAAAGAGAGGATTAAGTGGATGTAAATTAGTTGCACCAGGCTATCCTGACCCGAAGACACCGTGTTGTACGTGAAATTTCGCTCATACCATGCTTCATACCTACAACATTTTCACCACCTGGTTGGCTTCCTTAATCCCGGTCATATTATCTGATCTCGGAGAGGATGAACAGAGAGACCAGAACCACTCAACAGAAGCAGAAAACCCCATCTCCGGAAGGGATCCGGTGGGGAATCATCAGAAAAGCACCGCTAGGCCATCGCCTCAATCCAATTCATTATGTACAAAGTATTTGTACAACAACGAGCTATGCATTGAAATGTATTCACATGTATTCATAGTGTACATAGTCTACATGTGTTTTTAGGAATTTGCGGCTCTAAAGGACTGCATGAATCACGACGAGAATGATTGGTGATGCGGAGCCGCCCAAGTACGTGCCCCTCCATATGCTTGTCCCTGTGAATTTTTGTAGGTAGCATGATCATAATTCTACTGACTGAGACCCGTCCTACATCTATAGCTAATAATCAACTTGTAGGTGGAGAAACCCTCTGCACCATCCAAGTTTTAAATGTAAACACTAATAACAACATTAAGCAATATGACATGATGCTTTTTAACACAATCCCTCTTACCTCCCTTTTGACATCGGAGGTAAGAGTATAAAATAGATCTAAGTAGTTGATTATGTTAAGCAGTGGGGATGATTAATGCTTACCTTCTTACCTTCATGTGAAAAGAAGGGGGGGGGGGGGGTGTAAGAGGGACCATGTTATAATTGGTCGTATGACATATTGGTGTGTTTCCGAAAAAGCAATGCACACAACCATATTATTGATTATTCTAAAATGGTCTAACAAGCATATACCCAGCAAACCGAAGCTACCACCGATGCCTACAATCTCAACAATGAGGAAACCCCTCACCCCCCACCATCTTGGGCCAGGATAACCGCCGATTTTCCTCCATGATGTACCAGGAGCAAATACCTCGTGCATCATACCCAAAACGTACACCACCTGAACACGCTTCAGAAGACGCCACGACCATCGAACCGCTGATCCATCTCTAGGTCAGCTCGTTGAGCCATCAATCCTGCCATAGTGTCAAATTATGCCACCGCCATGCGCACATCCATCAAAACACATCCACTATAGAGACTACGCTGCATAATGCCACTAAGAACCGCCGTCGTAGATACGGTAGGTACGATGTCGCTCCACCTCTGGACCCCTCGAGGCAACACTTGCTCCAAGAACGATGCCCCAAAGCTGGGTGTGAAGCCGAATGCAGCCATGCAATTAGAGAAACCAATATCCATGATTTATCCTGCAGGAAACGAATCTACCTGACGAGTCTATATGGTTAATCAATGCCGCTACACCTCCAGATCCCTCTAGCAAATATAGGCTCCAAAACAGTGCTACCAAAAAGATCCGGGAAAAGGATTTGTCCTCGGCGGTAGTCCCTCAAACCAGGAGAGAGGGAGAAATAAGCGCTCATTGGAGACACCCGCCAATGTAGAAGGAAGCGTCATATGAAATAAATCCAAGCACATGGACCGAACCCATCCAACCCGACAAGACTAGAGGAGCCGCCCCCCGATAGGGACAGGATCCGGGTGCACAACCCTGGATCCATCGTCAGCGCCTACGACACGTCACCATGTTGTCCGTCGTGCGTCGGAAAATCAACACGCCATGACACCTGGCGTACACCATGCCCTAGCTGAAGGCACCAGCCCGAATAGGTCTTCTCGCGTGAGAGGAAGAGAGAGAACCACCATTGGTAGTCTTGACTAGGATTCTTCCGACCGCGTCCTCTGGCGGCAGCGAGGGAGGAGGGAGTAGGGGAGGATACCGACGCCGGCCGGAGTTGTGCGCCGTGATGCGACTAGAGGAGCTACATGGGAGCGAAGATCGTTTTTAGGGGAGAATTTATTAGAGGCCTCACAATAACATAGGGCACTAACACAATCTATTGACACATTTCCCACAATGGATTACCAAACGAAACTGGAAAAGAGAAGATGAGTAATGGGAGAAAATTTTACATATATAAATACAAAATAGGGCATTAACACAATCTTAACATAAATAAGTACCTCATCACATGATCAATATTACCGCCAGGGTTTACATCAAATTAACCATAATCGTGTTGAGCAGCTTATATGTCTATTGTATAGATCAACAAAAAAGATGGATTACATCTTGACAACCGCTGTAAACCGATAATTCAGGGGATGATGTACTCACACATTTTGGAGCGACGATGATCAATGATGAGGAAGATGGCAATGACCCTCCCCGCCCCCTCCCCTCCCTGCGGGGAATACCAGATCGGATCCGGAAACGAAGATTGCCTTAGAATGCAAATTGGTGGCGGAGAAAAAAGGACAATAAATATAATGAGGTCCAGGGGCTATAAGTAGTGCTACTTCCAAAGATGAGGGCACCCCTGCCCTCTCTTGGCACCTATAGGCCCAAGATACCTAGGTACAGTGAACTTCCTCTGGATCTGGCCTTTCGCTGCATTTCTTCCTCATGCATCATGTTATGGACATTTTCAGGGTCTGTAGACATTTTATTTTCCTGAAATACAAAAACAACAAAAGACTGGAGATGATACAATGCGCTGAATTAATAGGTGAATTTCAGAAAAAGATTTAGCAACATTTCATAACTGATGGATAATAGGCATGAAAGATATAAAAAAATATTGATATGTTCGAGACGTATCAAGTATGTATTACTTTTGAAGTTTAACAACATATATTTCCCTACTATTATGTATTTTTAATGATTTTGAGGATCAACCAACTAATGAACGACATAAGGCAAATTATATCTTTGCTTACGCTTAATGGATTTTTTTAAAGAATAAAATCTGATAAAATCATAGCGGTACACCCTCATTAGATTGCACAAAGGTTTGACTAGTACCCCCTACCCGACTCTTACAGAACTTCAGCCCACAATTTCATCTCTGTATATATCCATCGGATTTGTTTTCTCAAGAATGCACGATACTAGCACCAAGAGACGCTTCATGGAAAAAGAGGAGGAATAAAAGCCATGTTGATTCTCCGAAGGCGAATTTCGAATCAAAGTTCATAAACATCACCCTACATTGTTCCCCTATCATATGTGAGTAGTCCATCCACTGGACTACAAGTTTGTAATAATAGTTATGTATCAATTTTCTCTATTTGTATGCTTCATTGTCTAGATGATATTAGTGGACATACATGATTATAATCATTCGGTGGATATTATTCTAACATGTTTTTAGTTACACATATTACAGTCATATTTATTGTAAGATTGGTTGTTTGTCGATGCATATTATCTCTCTATTCTTTAGTTTAGTTATGGCATGTTATAATAGGTACACAATACGAGAAAAGATTTGTGTTAGATGGAGTGAACCGAATATTATTTTCTTACAAGTGGATGATATATCATTTTGTAAAAACAAGGTTTGACACATTCTTGTAGTAGAAGATTATCGTTGATGGTTTCATGATTAGAAACTTGTGCGATCTTGCAAATATCATAACAAAGGTTCATGAAACTCTCATACGGTGACTAATTTATGGTCCTTGAGCCATGAATATTATAAATAATCATTCATATAAAAAATAAATCAATAAAGAAGGAAGGAAATCTAGAATTTTCACAGCAATCTGTCCATAAACTCGAGCTAGAATTATTTGCTTGCCAAGTCCTTTTCTAGAGCTTGAAGTGAAGTTCGAAGGTGGGTTATGGTGGAGTGGAGTTCTCTTAAACATACGTATAGCCATCAAAATGGTTGAAACATGATGTCTTGCAAGTGGACAAGGTTGAAGAACACTTATGTAAAAGTATTATCCTAGTATGTATATTGTTAAGAGCGTAGGTGAGTGGTATTGTGAGTTTTTCGGTTGCACTTGACTTCAACTGAATTGGCTAGTAAGGTATCTAGAAGAATTGTACCGATCGTAATGGAAAATTGTTCGTGGTTGAAAGGAAAAGAATTCGAGAAAGCGCTACAACTAAGTAACATATATGTAAATAACTCAAAGTAAAAAAGTTCTTCCTACAG
Organism: Hordeum vulgare subsp. vulgare; assembly: GCF_904849725.1. NCBI lineage: Eukaryota > Viridiplantae > Streptophyta > Magnoliopsida > Poales > Poaceae > Hordeum > Hordeum vulgare. The sequence continues at coordinate 8,080,491 of NC_058523.1, read as the reverse complement.
TGGAGAAGTTAGGCATAGAGAGATTTAGTTCATGGTGGTAGTAATTGTGTCTTCGTGCAAGTAATGTAGTGTTACCCTTTATACTGAGAGTTTGGTATACGAGTCACCCTTTTAATAACCAAACACCCACTGTCGGAATTGTTTGACTATTGTCTCGCCTACCATTGACATCATCCATGGATGGCTCAGTAATTAAGGTTGTTACACCGGAACAACACTTTAAGCATAGTTGTTTCTCTTTTCCTTGTAGTATCATCTCTCCTCCTTGACATGAGCACATGTCACATGTAGGTCATTTATTCGTTGGACAATAAGTGCTTACGCTTGTAGGTCTCTTGATCATGTTGTATGGGCCCTTAAATTGGATGACCAAATTTATGAGTGACATAGATAATCAACTTAATAACCAACCAACAAGGCACCACACACATATATAATTTGATGAGTTATGCATAAACACATCTCAATAATCGCTTACATACCCCACGCCCGGGGAGGTTACACATGAGAGAAGAATAAGAATCAAACTCAGAAATTGAATAAAAGGGAATCATCTTGGTGTTACTGTAGTTTACCACAACAAGATGGATGGTTAATGAGATCAGAATCTCCGAGTCAAAGTATGAATAGAGTTTAACCGTAGACTTACAAGTTAGACATTGTCTCTAATGTGGCGTTCTCGATGGTAGAACATAGGATCTTGTTCGAGAGGAACTAGGAACAGATAGGAATAGATCCAAGTGAAGAAATTCTCCTCCAAATCTCTCTTCTCTTCTCTGGTCTCAGGTTCTACATTCTCGGTCGCTCTGATATGTGTCATACTGTCATTCTTTTCATGAAAGTTGTGGATGTAGATACGGGAAGGCGGAGGTGCCTAATATGACCACGAGTCGATCGACGCATTATTCCCACATGTGATTTTCAATTTTGTTGACGCTAGATGAACATTTCTCCAATGCGTAATTTTTCCCGTTTCCTCATAGTCATGGCTCCATATCTTTAAATAGTGTCTGACCTTGAAAATCAAGCGATAATACAAGGTTTTTCAGTTTTCAACAAAATATTTTTTAGCGAAGAGGAATTTTTTGGCAAAATGCTAGGTTAACTGTTGCAAATAACTCTAGGAAAATACTATAGAAATGAGATCCATTACCACCCAAAGACACCACATCCTTAGGAGATGGTTTTTCTTTAGTGAAAAAGAATCAGTACGATATGTCTTCCAAACAATGAAGACATGCTAAGGAATTGCATAACCTTTTATTCTGCACAATTCTGTTGGATTTAACATACTAGAAACCATCTCCTTCCTTCATAATTCTACAAGTGTCATATGAGGATCTAAGGTAGAGAAGGTTAGAGAATTTATATGTTGAATGAAGGTCCATCAAATGTTTCCGACAATTTTATTTAACAATATGCGTGACATGTAGTAAATATGGATGGAGGTAAACACCAGTTTTATTGGAGTTAACCTACATGCATGAGACAACATGTTTTATTTTTACCTTAATAACTTAGCTTTTAATTTATCCATGAGAGAAGAATAAGCATTCGATATACCTTTCGAGGAACTATAAGAGTGTAACCAAGATGAATATTGGATAAGTATATCCTTTGCATGAAAATATTCTTGATATTAACTTTAGATGCTGGACTAATGCATCTACTAAATAAAATAGTTGATGTGTTATAGTTTCTCAAGGAAGATTATTGAAGTGATTAATTACCATGGCTATTGATCGAGCGTATTCTTATATGATGAACCACAAATGCTTATGCCATCAACAAAAATGAGAGGGTGGACAAGGGGACAAAAGGGGGTGTTGCTTGATGTTAGTTAACCTATTGAAACTTAAGAAATCCTATACACAAAGTGACAATTCACTAAGTGCATCGACAAAGAGTTGTGGATACAAAGGACAACCTTGACAAATACCTCTGTAGCAATTAGAATTATGTTGACCATTAATATTGATAGTAACGTGGTAGAGGAAATGCACAAACTAATATGATAGGATGAACATGCGTCCCTTGACACGCAAGACAGCTAAGATGAAGTCTCGTTTAATTATGTAAACAACTTTAACTAAATAGATTTATTTAACATGGACACGTTATGATTTAAATAAGACAGTTGGAAAAGGTGTGCTTGCTTACTTTTATAAAAGTAGTTAGGTAAATGGTCATTGAGCCTATTAGAGAATGCTTTAGTAACTATTTTGTATAGGACATCATTTTTCAACCGCATATATTAATTAAGAAATGATCGTACAGTTAAATATAATAAAGCACTAACACACCATGAACTTTAGAATTGTAGCAAAACTTGAACAACTCACGAGCCATTACATTAACATCCCTTTTGATTTTCACCATCTAAAAATCCTGGTAAAATTGGATGATACTATTTGCCCCTCGCTCTAGGTCAACTAAGGCACATCTATGCACAGATGGATTTGCTAAAAATATATGCACAAATGAGAAATCTTTCTCCAATATTGGCTAAGTCTTGCTTCTAATGCCTCGTTCTTGTCATATTTAGATTATGAAAGGTAATTCTAGCATATGGTATGCTATTCATATCCTACTTGGAATCTAATATGTGATGACCATATTGCTCTTCCTAGAAGTCATTTCTCTACGACTATAAAAGATCTTTGCCAGGAAAATTCCAAGTAATCAAGCATTTGCAAATTTTCAACCCACTTTGATGATACTTAAAAAAAATCAACTTATCCAACTTCCCATCACTAATGTTGACTTTGTAGATAAATATTGTTGGATACATACTCAGAATGTCCAATGTATGACCAAAAGAGAATACAAAACATTTTTCCAGGCCTCATTGCTCAGCATGCAAGAATCAAGACACGAAATGTCGAATGAAGAGTATACAATCGTTCCCAATGTTTAGTTTTTAGTAATTTTATCTATTCGGATAGAAAATTCTAGTTCAGCTCATCTGGATCTTTTGCACGGAGAAATTTTACATGTAGGGTAAAATATTTGCTTGGGGGATTTTTAGTAGATATCTTCCATTACGTTTGTCAACTTCACAAATTTCTACACACATCACAAAAACATGATGTGCTGATGTTGATTACTTGATTATGATTCTTTTTTTTCCTAGAGTGCTTTAGTTTTATTGAGGATTTGGATCATGTCTATTTGCACATAATCTGTGTCACCCTCCCTTATTCAATGCTTATTTTCTAAATCATAGTGTAGGTCATGCCTCTCTTGAAAATCCCTTTGTCTGTGTTGGACATTTTTAACTCTTCCAATGATTTTCTTCAGCACGTACAAATGACTCTTTAATGGGTCAGGATTCAATTCCCAAATATAAACTCCCTCCTAATCATCTTCATTGTGGTTATATTTCTACTCGTTCTACAGGTCGTCGAGCATTTTTTATGCGGCGTTCACCCATTTTTTCTGGGGTAGGGGGGGGGAGGGAGTTGTTGTCGTCCTTGAAAGTTTTCACCATATATTATCAACCTATAGTGCTTGCAACACGAATGGTTCACACTCTCTCCTAGAGAGACATATCCTTCCTCATAGATTGCAAAATTCTTGCACATGTTGGTGCTTCCAACAATCACCTGCTATGTGGATATTTTCATTATTAGTTCTTTAATGCAATGAGACAAGCATTTGAGAGTCGTCAAGTTTCAAGTAATTAACTCTAGTTTTGTATCTCATGCCCTAGCTAGACATGCTTGCAGGGATCAATCGGACTTCCACGGCTCGTTTCTTTGTAAGAACCATGTTTTGAACTTCTCACTCTATTCTTCTTGCCTTGCGCTAGAAAGCATAAATCTCCCTTCCTAGAGAATTCAGTATGTACTTTGCCTTGGATGTTGATCGAGGAACTAAAGTTCCACTATATGCCACAAACAGTAGACCGACCTGGCAATAGACCTAGACAAGATACACAAACCAACAAACACATGTAATTGTCTCATGGCACAATCAATCAAACCATGCCCTTCAAGGCCTAATAACATATCCCTTCTCGGACGCTCAAAGACGAAGACATACTATATCCACCATCACAACTCGTGAGTCCGATCCATGACCTTTGATTGTGGGGGATAGTCACCTCTTCATCTAGTCAACCGACTAGAAGATCCAATGTAGATATATCCTCTAAATTCACTCTCGTAATACATAATGCTAGATAATCAGCAATATCATGTGCGACACCACGCCATCATGGGGAAGGTGCCTCTCAAGTCTTGTATATCATGAAGAATTTGCGAGGAGGTCAAACCATCAACCTCATATTCACTTTGCCGAACCGAAAGACAAGTCGGATGGTCATTGTGTTCCTACTATGTCCACCCCGGGATGATGGCTATCTAAGGCCCAGCCGGATAGCGAAATCCGTGTTATAACAACATCGCACTCCGTACTACAAACACCATCATCCATGACACAAGTCACACATGTGAGATGTCTAAAGCGTATCGATAAACACGCAAAGGCTGGGAGATTTATCCTCCATTCTTCATAAAAAAACAAAAAACATGTTATTCTTGACACAATAAAGCTCTTAGCTAGTGAGTAACTCCCTTTGTAAGTAAATATAAGACTTTCGACTTGGTGGTCTAAAAAGTCTTGCATTTCTTTAGAGAGGGTACTAGCAAGTTGGCCCAACATGGCATTTTCCATGTCTGAGTTTTTAACTGTGCGACAGGAATGTCCCCATCCCTTGAGGATATATACATTATATTCCTAGAACATAAAATCAAAGGAAATTTTACCCATTAATTTCTTTCACCTCCCAACTCCATCTTTGGGAAATCATAGGCTGGGTGGTTGGATCTCGCGATCCGTCATCCAGTCCCGGCTGCGAGTCGGGAAGACATAGTTGTCAGTGAAAACCGAGCCGATGGCAGGCGGTAGCGGCATTCTGCATCGTTACCTTGATGAACGCATCGTCGTATAACTACTGTTGACCCACTCGTGATGCTCCGGGGAAAACCCTAAAATATGGTCTTCCAGATCGAACGATGGCGACACTAAGGTGTCGTGGCTCTCTTTGGAGCATCATTTCTAGAGCAACGCTGGAAGACAGATGAAGGAGGTGGAGCGGCTTCGTCCTGATCGGAGCTTCAGTGGTGATGTCAAGTCATGCCTGGCCGACAGGTGCTACGATGTGTCATTCCTGCTCGGTAGGTGCTACGCACGACAGACCTTCCGGAGCCTTCATGGCAGAATGGACGAGCGCAGGACGGTAGCACTGTTGGGCGTCGTGGTGGCGTCAGCGGATAGACGGACTGGCATGGGTGATACTGATCTCTCTTCTGAAGATGGGACAGTGGTTCGATGATGATGACGCCTTGTAGAACGTGTGCAAGTGATATACGTTTTAGGTTTGCTGTACCGTGTGTTGTTTCGATGCGTTATAGGGATGGATCGATGATGACCATGGTTTTTGATACGTAGAATGAGAGAACTCAACATTATCATATTTATAGGTGTAACTGATGGCTTCGGGTGGCTTGATGTCGTTCATTCCAACTCCATGGGATTGGTTAAGAACCTTCCAACTCCATGGGATTGGTTAAGGCCAAATGCAGTTGACCATTTCTTGTCCGAGGAAGCTGCATCGGAGGCAGCTCAGAAGCTGCACCTGAGAACCACCCCCACCCAAGGAGATGAAGACTAATTAATGCCACGGCTGCTACTCAAACAGCCAGCCAGCCAAAGAAACAGACTATATATAAAGCCCTGAGCCCAGCACATAGCCCAACAGACCAAGCTCCTCTGCATGCCCTTGAAGATTCACAACGCCGGTGAGCAGCACTAAAGAGTAGTGAGCCTCCTCCTGCTCCATCCATCCGAAACACCGGCCGGCCGGCCATGGGAAGCATCGGAACCACCAACGGCAACGGGATCGGGCACGGTAGCGCTGCGATGGCGGCGCCGGCGTGGCGGCAGCACGCGCACGCGGAAGGCCCCGCGGCCATCCTCGGCATCGGCACGGCGAACCCCACCGGCGTCGAGATTCCCCAGGACATCTTCGCCGAGAACCTCTTCCGCGTCACCAAGAGCGACCACCTCACTCACCTCCAGCACAAGCTTACCAGAATCTGTACGTACTGCTCCCATGCATGCATACTTCTCTTTTGCTAATATATAGTTGTTGTAATTTACTGCTATTTTATGCTTGTCTTTTGCTCATAATTTACTGCTATTTTATGAGTACTTGTCTTGTGGTTACAGGCGAGAAGACGGGCATCGACAAGCGGCACTTCCACCTGACGGAGGAGACGCTGGT